>NW_024962263.1:25149673-25517000 GCF_019238085.1 Lagopus leucura
AAAAAAAAAAAAAAAAAAAAAAAAAAAAAAAAAAAGGATTATAAAAAATGAGAAAGAATTAAAAATTTAGAAAGTAGTCTTCCAGCCCTAGTACAAATCATAACATTTGTTCTATATTAGTTGTCAACTGCAGAACACATATTCTGTGCAGCTTACACATAGCAAATGTATGCTTACATAAGCAAACATCTTAGAAAAACAGATTTACACGCTTTCTCTGAGCAAGTTGCTTACTTTTCTGATGAAGTTCAGAAATGATTGAGATGGCAAGAAAAAGTCAGTGTAGCTGTGTGTTTTTTTTTTTTTGTTTTTGTTTTTTTTGCATATGGAGAAAATGATGTGTTTGAAGTACGAACACAGGAAGTTAACTTCAGATTTAACATCACAATGCGAGCTGTCATTGTATCACGCTTAAATCCATCTGCATCTGAACTGCAGGTTGCATTTAGCGTTGTGCTTAGTTAAAATTATTGTGGTAAATCAAAACTCAATTTTCAGTGAGGTACATCCAGCCAAACAACAAATATAATCAAGTTTAAATTGGAACTATAAAACATGATTCCTATGAAACGTGAAGCTGGGCAGAAATAATTTGGCTCTGTCCTTCAGGAGCCCTGGCTATGAGAGCTGAGCATTTTGAACGAATACTAGTGACTGAAGTTCTCCCTAGGCATTCCAGGGTCATTTTATGCTGTTCAAAATTGCAGAGTTTGATAGAGTATACAAACTTGATGTTTTTCAGGCTTACTTGGATACCAAATACAAAATGACTTTTCTAGGTTTTCAGTGGGCTTCAACTGAAAGTAGATGATGTACTGTAACATATGACTCTGCCTGTAGTACCCTCGTCACCCCCCAAGTAGTAGATATGTGTATCTATATGCCTTACTGGTGCTTGTGTGATCGTTCAAACTATAAGAAGTTCTAAATGTAATTCCTACCAATGGTATTGGAAAAGATGTTTTCCTGTCACCATGGAGATTTCCATATCACACATGACAAATTTAAAGCAATTAATGAACTTACATGTGATACATGACTATATTAATCTTTCAGTAAAATAAAAGTGAATGAATGTTTGCCCGCTTAAGAGGGAATTTGCATAAAAACTGAATGCTATGCTTGCACCTTGCTTAGTACAGTAAGCTTATGAATGCAGTGCTATGGAATATGTTATTACATGGTATGGATCACCTTGGAATACTGAATAGTCCAAAATGCAGTGAATGCTCATGCGAAATATAACTTGAACTTTGTCTGAAGAGAATGGCAAAATAAACATTCATATAAGTACAATATTTGCTCTAATAGTTTTTATTTTGCCAGAATATATGGACTTCTCTGATAGCTGTAGTTAGGCTTGTGCCAGATGAAGATGCTGAGGTGCAGTGCTATTTGATCATGATCATGCCTCGATCTTAGTTTTCTTTTCCTTCAAGCTGAGCTGTTCTGTCGAAAATACTTAATGGGTTGGAATGAATGTAAGTACAAGTTGTTCTAGTTACCCAAGCAGGCTATTGTGGCTTGCACGGACCTTGCAGGATACAAGACAGTTTTATAGTAGTTACACAATTAACTACTATTGTCTATAATATGGATGCAATGTATCTTCTATGCTTGAGGAAACTGGTAGCTAATTAAGTACTAAATACCAGGAGAGGAGACAATGAATTTTTTTTTTTTTTTTTAAATAAGATCACCATACTATTCCGATAAGCTCATTTTTAGAGTCATTGCTTTCACTATACAAACCAACACTGTCTCTTTTTTGTTTAGCCCTTGATTTGTTGTTTTTTTTTTTAAATTTCATTCAAAATCTTATGCTTTCATCAATTTAGTGCCTCAACTTAATACCATGAGAAGATGGAAGCATGATAAATTGTACAAAAAGATAACTTGTAACAAAGATGCTAAGCTTTTTCTGTTTGTTAGATTAGGATCTAGCTCACATGTAGGAGGCAATATATGGACATTCTGATGTAAGTGTGAAATGCTCCAGAAAAGATTATATTTCCATCTCTGTATCACAAAGTGTTATTTCAGACAACAATCACCCAAAAGAGAAATAGGCTTTAATATTCATTTATACATGAAACTTCTTCAAATTCTTGATGGAATAATGTTGCAAGTTATAACAGCAAGGCAGTATAAAGTGTGCTAATAATATGTGCTCTTGACTTTCTGATGAATGACAATGTGCTCATTTGGGTAAGCATTCTGAAATAGCTTCTGAGGACAACACCAATGCTAATCAATCACTATATTGCTGTCTTTCCAATATAAGCTGCAAGATAGGTAAATGCTGCTTAGGTCCTGAAAGTAGAGTGACTAGAAAGGAAAACTAGTGCATACTCAAATACCTGACCAGATTTGATCATATTTTAGTGACATGCTATCTTGCTTACAACGTCATTAATGTTTCCGCAAATAACTGGTTTGAATGGCTGCTGGTACTGTGCTGTTTGATGTCTTACTATACTGTGAAGTTCCACTGAAACTATGGAAAGGTGAGCTGTGCTGAAACTCTACTAGAGCGTTTACCCAGAGGCATTATTTTAAAATACTTTCACTTTCTATTATATCAATATATCTTCTTTAACTGATATCTCAAGGCAATGGGAGAACAATATTAAATTTTTATTAGTTTTCTGAATTTTCCCCAAAGGCAAGCAAATGTTGGGGATGAAGGAATGGAAATATAATTTTATGTTAATCTATGCCGTTTTTAGATAAACTCCTATTTTAAAATCCTACGGCTAGAAAAATCCACTAATTCAGAGTCTTAAACCCGGAATTCCTAAGTGGCAGGGCTCAGAGATGGCAGAGAGCTGGAAGGAGCTGTGCAATGCATAGATTTAAGATGAGAGTGACAGCTGCAGCTGTCTTGGTGTGGAAGCATATAGTAGTTGGTTTGTACTTCAACTGGACATCCCTGTAGCAAAGATGTTATAATTTGAAATGTATATGAAGATGGTTTCATCATCTAAACAAATGGACAGGCTTAAGGAGTGTATTGTAAGCAGGTGGGAAAGATTTGACGCTTAGACACATTTTTAAATAAAGTGTGTAATAAAACAGATGACTTGGCAGTGAACTTTTCTTTGGCCATTTTGATTATTTCTGCCTATGCCACCTGCTCCCATCCTGATGACAGTAGCATATGGCCTTCCCCTCTGCTCCTCCCGGTTTCAGTCTTTTCTATGCTTGACCATTCTCAAAAGTAATAATTCTGTCCTATCAAAGTCAAAATTCCTTATACTATCCCCCTCTGCCTGGCAGTCTTCCCACTGAAGAGTGTGGGTTGTACATGAGAGCATATAAGTTCTTGTTTTTTGTAGTAGTCCTCTTTATTTCCATTATCATTTTATCTTATAAACTTTTGATTAACATAGTCATTCCGGAATTATTTTCCAGAATATTTAAATACATTATTTTCAAGTCTTCTTTTATTTTAACTTGCTATGTCTTGAGCAGTAATTCCATCATTTCTGTGTAATTCTGGGTGGTAGGTATAAAAATTTCTTATCTAAAGACTGGAGTTTTTAGTGACATTAGTAATTATTAAGGCAATGTTAGTAGTGACTAAGAGGATGAAAAGTCAAAGCAAATGCTTTAGAGTTGCTGAAGCTTTTCTTTCTCTTAGACAAGTTTATTTTTCATGTGGCAGTCCCCTGAGATTAAGAATTTAGGATATCTGCAAAACATTTTAACAGCAAAGCAAAAAGAGCAAAAAGTGATTCTTGGGTTTAGCATTGCCTTCCAGAATGGATGAATTAACATCCTGGAAATTTAAACACCATACATGAATAGGCATGCTCAATGAATAACTTGGTCATAGTGCTAGGTTCCTTGATTAATGTGTCTGTGTGTGAGTTTCCATAATAGCACAGTACAAAACTGAGTTTTGAGATCTCAGTTTGACCCATAGAATGGATGATGTTTTAACGTGATTTAAAAAAAAGTGCAGTCTCAGATCCTACTTGTTGATTGCATTTATATCTGTGTTACTGTTATTTCTAGGAATAAATCTTCAACTCATGTTATAACTTATTTCTGATGAACCAACTGAAATTATGAAGGCTTCACCTCCAGTATATCCTCCAGCGATGCAACTCCTTGAGAAGCATTAGAACTAAATGAATAATACTTATTCCAGAAAGCAATCCACTTCATTCCAGAAGGATGCCCTTACCAGTGTGCTTTAAATGTGGGTTGATGTCATGTGGCTATTTGGTCAAGCTACTCTAATGCTATTGTTAACTTCCAAAGTAAATAATGTGCTGATCCATTTATTGGTATTCATCAGAGTGCTGTACTGTGTGTCTAGTTTGTAGAATTTGGTTTTAGTACTTCCATTCATCTCCTATTTTTCATGCAATGGCTAGTACAAGGGTAATTGATAAAGAAGTGTGAGCTCAACTGAGTAAGATATATAGAGAGACTGTACTTTGAAAAATGTGTATGTTGTTACTTGCTGATAATAAATATACTTAAAGAATGGTTTGTCATTTCTAGATGACAGATGACGATTCTCAGTACTGCCAGGAAGGTTATTATAGCTATGAGATATAAATGACTGGACTGAACTGTATTGGGATTACATAAACATTTTGTAATTTGTTTTACATATTAGCTCTCATTTTTAGAGGAATATAACACTGGTAGTTCATTGCATCAGATGTCAGCCAGAGGAAAAACTGACAATAGAAATTGTCAAACATATCTTCCTCTAAATGACTAAACTATACCTGTTTTACCTTGGAAAGGGCTTCCGAAGGCAGAGCATGATTGCTATCCACTTTTGAGGATTTGTTGCTTGGAAGAAAGGTGGAAATTCAAATCAGCTCTTTGACAATAGTTCTCGGATAGTAGGTGAAAATACTAAAATATGGAAATGCTTGCCCTGACAGTGGGGTTTTTGTTTGTGCTGCTCCTTATTGCCTGACAAGTAAGAGGTGACATAGCAGAATATCTGAGGGATCAATTCAGATCTACAGTTATTGTGAAAAAATGTTGTGTGTTGGGCCAGTTTAAAATGTTCATCTGTATGATTTAATTCAATTTCCTTCTTTAGGAATGAAGCGCTTTCAAGAGTAAAATATTTATTTTACAGTGGCTTTATCTCATACACTGAGTGTAGATTTTTACTTTAATATTGATGTAAAACAGAATTTTGTGCATTCCAGCTATAACCACATGGCATCAGATATTACATAACACGTAGTGTATTGAAAATTGCATAATTTCTATTAAATTTTACACTGATGTATTAAAAGGTTTTAGAGGAACAAAATTGTTGCGAAATTAAGAGTACACACATTGTGTGAAATCAAAAGTTTCTCTTTCATCCTCCATGCTGCACACCTACTTTATTTTCTCTTTTAATATTACCAGTCCGTGTTTTCTGTAGCCATTCACTCATTAAAAAACATGTATACTGACTCAGAATTAAAATCTTACTCTATTTAATATTTCATTCAATTCCTAAAAGTTTTGAATTAAATTAGGCTGCTTAGTAACGTACAGTGGTCTATTAGTGTGGGACACAATTGATGGCCTCTCTGCTGGTGGATATTTCAGTTCGTATAAGATTCTCCATGGTATGAATAAAACATCAGTCTTTTATGCTAGATCTCTGCTTATCGCATAGCATTCTGAAGTCTTTAAGCTATACACTAGATGGAGGCTAAAATATGCATTTGATAACTGCCTATTTTCTTGAATTGACTAAGAGTTTCCACTTCCTTTTCAATACTCAAGATAACTTTATTGTCATTAAATTATCACTGGAATAGCTGGGACAAAGTTCCTGAAAAATTGACAGGAAGTTCTAAAACTCTAAATTTAAATATGAGTCACAAAACTGTGAGAAGCCAAACCCTCATAAAAAATTAAGCCAGACCAATACTATTCCAAGAAAGTGCTATTAGAGTTCATTTTGCACCATTCAACAAAAGAGAAAACTTATGTTTTTGTGCTTGTCTTATTTGTTTCTAGCAGATTGTTGGAATATTTAGAATTGATGTTAGGTGTAAAAGCACGTGAAGAATACATAAGGATACAATCAATCAAAGTATGCAGTCTGAACAAGTCAGGAAGAACAAATAGTATTGTTCTTAAATAGATTGATGTTGTAAAAAAGCATTTACGATTTACAGCTATTTTTGTTTCTTGTAATATGAAAACCCATGTTTTCATTACTTCACCCCAGGATTTGTGGGATGCCTTTTGCCTTATCTGTTTCTCAGTTGCTACTGTTAGAATTCTGAACACATCCTGAACTTCTTATTTTAGATGAGAGCTGTTAAGTTTTTTTTTTTTTATTGTTGTTCTGTGACTTTTTTCTTCTTTTTAGTACTTTTTTTTTTTTTTTTTAATCCCTAGAGCTTGACCATGCTCTATACAAGCAAGCATATATGTGAGTAGAAATAAAAAGAAATCAATATTTATAAAAGTAAAAATACAGTTCTAAATGCCAGCTGTTGTATTTCAAATATAAAATCATGAGGTGCCTAATGTGGCTTCATGTACTTTTCGTCCCTCCCCTACAATTTGCAGGCTGCTTTGTATTTTAAATTCGATATGCTTTAAAGCAAACATTCTTTACTTACTGATGGCGTGTCAGTCCTATAAAACTCTTTGATGCAAAACAATGATAGTAGTCTCTGCTTTGTTTCCAAATGATAGCTTTAAAACCTATAATTTTAAACCACCTGCGGTTAGAGTAAATACTAGTTTCACAGTCTGATCTACTGGATTTTACTTTCAAGTGTTCTGATGTGCGTAACTTTCCTTCTCCATGGAAGTAGCACAGTTTTTTGTAGTGACTTCCAGCTTAATTGGCACCAGTGCAAGGAGATATGAAGCATAAGATTATGGCTACTTTCTTGCTCTTATCTTCTATTGTTGTCCATTGCTGAAATACTTTTAATCTAGGCTGACTTCTGAGACAAGTAAACTTTAACCTAATGTGAATATAGGAGCTGAGGACTTCTAACTGGAGAAAAAGCAACCAGAAATTAAACAATGTAGAACTTGTTTCCTGCTAGTTATCCAGTACTTAAACAGCATATACTGCTTTTGAATAGATTTGTTAGGGTTAGTGTATTCTAGACTGACAGATTTCCCTTAAAGAATCTTTCTTTCAGTATAAAGTATGTTTTATAAATTGAGCCTAAATATGCATTAGTCTGAGAAAATGGGTACAAGAGGATAGAAATCTGCCTTTTTTTATGTCCCCTGTGCTTCTGACTAAGCATGATCCACTTTCCTACTGGTTAAAATGCTAGTCTATACTTTTAAGTTAGCTGTCATGTCAAGATAAGGAACTGATAGTTTTGCACCTTAGGTCAATCTACTGAGGCTGCTAATCATATTGATGCAGGCACCCATCAGCACTCATGCAATACTAATGGACACCCTCTTCCCTCTAATGGCAGCATATTCAATACTCACTGGCAGCCCTTAATGATGGGTACAAAAACAGGTTTGTGGTTTCTAAATTATATGATGCAAGGTTAAAATATCCAACTTTAACAGGTGCAATCTTGAATCAGACAGATTATATAGATCTGTCTAATTCTGTAATTCTTCTACCCTATTCGGAGAGCTTTATTTGCCTCTTAAAACAGGCCTCCAGAACCTGCTCATTTCAAATAGACTCCACTCCTACTGCTCAAAAAATGAGGAAAACAGTAGTACTCTTGTGCAGTCAAATCAATCATTTTTGATTGAGGGAATATTTTGGCAGAAAATATTTTCTTTTAAATTACAGGTTAATGAAATCCAAAGCAATTTATTTTTTTCTCAGCAAAATACATGTTGCTCAGTTGAATAATATTTCAAGCTATATTATTTTCTAGGTATACTTGCTTCCTTGTAGACACATTTAGGTATATTTATGATAATCTGTAACTAAAAGAAATATAATTGTGCTTGTAAAGGATACAAAGTTTCTAATGGAACAAACAGTAGCAACATGAGGAAATCTGCAACTGAACTCAGATTTTGTTTTTATTTTTATTCCTTGAATAAAATAATTTTTTTTTTTTTTTTTTTTTTTTTTTTTAATAGAAAATTGGGAAAAGCTGTTTATTTGCTTTTCTGGTAGTGTAATGTCTGGACCAACACCTAGTGAAAGATGTTATAAGTAAATTCGAGACTGCTAGACTGGATTGCCATTCCAGGGAGCACAAACCAGTGCTAACCCCTGTAACATCCAGTAACTCTTGGAGTTCTCACCAGTTGTTGGTTAGGGAAATCCATACAGAGAAGGCGCACATTGGATTTTCAGCTTTGATTTTTATTATTAAACTCTGTAAGGTACAGTAGATATACTTAGCATCCTTTAAAAATAAACAAAGGCAGATGGAAGTGAAGTCTGGTCATTTTGGTGACTCCTCAGCTCCTTCTGGAGGTGGTATTTCTTGATGTTAAGACCATCTTTCTTGCGTTTCATTTTCTGTCCTCACCACTTGCGTTTTGTAGGTTCCTAATTGCTACATGCAGCTAATTCTTTGTTCTGTAAGTTACTCTGACAAGCCTGTCAGCCTGCTGATACATATTTTTCCTCTCTTTCTGGGTTTTGACTAGTATAGCAGGACAAAGGAGCCGATGACTTTCTGTGGTTTTCAAATTGACCTGCTCTGGTCTGTGATAATACTGGGTTAAAACACATAAAGGTCAAGCTCTCTTTTACTGCAAAGCTTCCAACTTTGGGGCCTACATTTGGATCCAATCTGTATCTGCAGATGTTCTTAAATACCCTAACATAAAATATATTTGGGTCAAATAAAATGTTCAGTAGATGGCTAGGAGAGGATCAAGACTCTTCCATCCTAACCTTCAGTACTCAGCAATCTCCTGTAATACGTATGATCTGAGCCAAGGATTCTATCTGTAATTTCTGGTTCAGTTTTAACTCCAGTTCTCTTCTAATTTTTTTTTTCCAGAATTGAATGAGTCTCAGCTACTGTGGCTTTCTGACTCTGAAATATGATTACTTGAAATTGGGAGGGGTGCATTTGGAATGTAGCTTGCTATAAAGGGCAGTATGGTGGGTGTGGTTTTTGTACAAAACAGATATGAAAATAAAAATCTATTTCAGCCTCTTCTCTGTCAAAATAGGTAAACGTGAAATGTGTGACTAGACTTTTCTGAAAGAAGATTGTCTGATTAAATTGCAGAGTAAAATGTTTGTTCAGTTCAAATGACAGAGATGTATATTCATAAATAGGCTTTATGGAATATATTGACTGCTTGATATGGTTTTCTAAATCAGGCACTTTTATGTATAGAGGACAAAGAAATTTTAAATGAAATGCTGTAACTTACTGCAAAATTAATTACTTAGTGATGACTAAGCGACTCTTCAAGCCAGAAGGAAAAGAGCTATCTCATCAGATTAAGAAAAACAATACTTTCTTGATGAACATTTTAGGTTTAAAGGCTTCATAGCAGTCATTTTTAAAAGGCTATTCAATTAGTCAGATCTCTTTTTTGTAAGAAAAAAAGAATTTATGCAGTCACTTGGTTCAGAATTTCAACTGCTGAAAGTTAGTTGAAACAGCAGTACAGAAGGAAAAAGATTGTCAGTTTCAAAATGCCATAAAACCCATGTGTTAAATCCTTTTTTAAGTGTTGCAGTAGGCTGAATATCCAAGCTAAAGAATGGTGGTTATTATGGTAAAATCTAAATTGATGGATGACTAGTGTAATTATGAGAAATGTGAAAGTAATATATTAAGAGGAAATAATTGCTGTAAGTTATTATATTTTTCAAGAGGGCTATCAGAGGTGCTGGGAATTATCCAAGCACCTCATGTCAATTCAGGTGCTGGGCTTCACTGTGGAGTTAGAGAATCTTCAACCAGAAAGTTCATCTGGAAGATGTAATAAAAGGTTGAGATTACAAATATTTCTGTACAATAACCAGGAAAAAAGAAAAAGACAACAACAACAATAAAAGAGGACTAGCCAGCTGAATATGCTGACTTGCGATTTCATGAGTTAGGGGGGAAACATTAATAGGAAGTGAAAAATGTTTTTGTCTGAAATACTAATTGCTGAGACCTAGGGAAGAATATTGAGGCAATTTCTGAAATAGGACGTCAAAATAAAACTTCCTTTTTGAGATTCCCCTATTTTTAACTAGAACTGCTATTTTGGTGAATTCAGTATTTCTTGTTCCTACTTTCTCTAATGCTTTCATGGCTTCTCTGTTTGCAAGCTTTATACTTCTAGCTGGTCTGCAAGGATGAAAATAAATTGTACTCTGAAGTCTAAGTCACATCAATAGAATCACAGAATCACCAAGGTTGGAAAAGACCTTCAAGATCATCCAGTCCAAACATCCACCTATCACCAATAGTACTCACTAAACCATGTCCCTCAACACAAAATCCAAATGTTCCTCTAACACCTCCAGGGTTGGTGACTCCACCACCTCCCTGGGCAGCCCATTCTAGTGCTTGATTACGCTTTCAGAAAAGTGGTATTTCCTAATGTCCAGCCTAAATCTCTCCTGGTACAGCTTGAAGCCATTCCCTCTACTTCTGTCACTAGTTACACAAGAGAAGAGGCTGACCCCCAGCTCGCTACGACTTCCCTTCAGAGGAGTTATACAGAACAATAAGTTTCCCCTGAGCCTCCTCTTCTCCAGACTGAACAATCTGAGCTCCTTCAACCACTCCTCATAAGGCCTGTGCTCCAGACCCCTCACCAGCTTTGTCAACCTTCTTTGAAGCTAGAAGCTAATAATTGGACCACTTAACATACTTGCAAATACGTGTATCTTATTAATCTGAAATATTGTTTGGGATAACACAGTGTCATGTGTCATCACAGTTGCATGAGAATGATGGATAAAAGGTAAGAGGAATGAGAAATGATATTGGAAGTTCTTGTGTGGATGCGGAATCCTGTGACTGGGAAAGCAAAACTACTGACAGAGCTAAATATGTTTCAGAATAGCTGAGCTATTTTGGTAGTCATGCTACTTCCCTAACTTGTGTGCATAATGCTGTTATGACATGTATTTTTCTTTTCTGTAATCTTTTGGAAGGTGTAAGGTAAAACACCAGTGGACTTATTGAAACAAATTGCATGATGGCTAAAACAGTTCCTACCCATCAAATACCCAGAGGGATTGCAAACACTGCTGTGAAATTGTAGTCTTCATGGGGATTGTAGCAATCCTCTTTTTTTTCAAAGGAAACAATATGTATCCTTAGCTTAGCTTGTTCAGTTTTTTTTTTTTCATTCTCTGGTCTGTGGCAACATATTTTTTTGGTGCTGTATTGAGATCTGTAGGGTTTGGTTGTGTTCTTTTAATTTATTTGAATTTTGATAACAATGGAGCTTTGCTTCATTTTTATCTTGCCTTTACATTAGTTGAATGGCTCACCACACCTCTGTGAGACTTGTCTGACTACAGCTGAGTGACTGATACAGCTGAGCAGCCAGGTAAGTGACAGAGTGACAAGTGGAAGTAGAGCAGTGGTGCAGTTATGGTCCCCCCTGTTCTGGAGTTAAGCGGAGCTCTGCTTGCTCTTGTGGAGCAGTTGTAGTCAGATCTGTGTAGTGAAAACTTGGTCAGCAGCGTACTTCTAGAGCCATTAAGCACATGGAGCTAGGCTTAGCCTAGCCATAAACTAACATATAGTTAGCTGCAAATAAAAATTTGTTTGATTTTCTTTTTTTGCTTTTCCTTCCTTCTCTCATTTGCCCTATTGTGCTCTTAAAGTCCCTTATGACATTGATCTGCTAGGTGTCTCTCAACCTTCTATTCCTTCCTATCCTTCCCTGCTTGTAAGTTCATATTATGAGCTGCTGCATCTTCACGTCTTGACATCATGCAGAAGGCAGTTTTGATTGTATTGATTTTCAGGGCAGACCATCTCTCTGCTTGTCATTTCTTATCTGGGGAATGGAGAGGAACTGAGGATACAAGGAGCCCAAACCTAAAGTATGTGTGTTAATTTTTTTTTGCTGATATGATTCAGGTGCAATTGTCATGAGATGTTACAGCTTCTGAAGTTCTCTGGTGTAACACAAAGTCTTAGAATAAATACAGCTGTAAAGTTGACACATGTCCACAAAATCTTTGTAGGATTGAAGTCTAGGATGTAACTTGCCCAGAAAGGAGGAACGTTTTCCATAGGATGCGTAAAACCAGCTTTCCACTATGAAGGCAAGCCCTTGTTATCTTAAGACCCTATTGAAAATACTTCGGCTTTTTTTTTTTTTTTTGTCAATTTAAATGTAGTTTATTGTAAAAATCTCATCTGTGGAAACTGAAGTGAAAAAAGTCCAAATAGCTGTGCTTGATTAAGTCATAAGTGGCTTAAAATAAGGCCTTGAAAGGTGACTATTAAGTTAAGCCTTTTGTGAATAGCAATACATTACTGACTGCTTTCTTTAAGTCTCATGCTCTTTGCTATAGTTGCAATGAAAGCATATGTAGAGTTGTGTTTTAAAACAGAATGCAAATGGAGCTATTTCACGTAGCATCCCATAAGCTTTAGCAAAAATAATGCTTTATTTTTATAACTATTAATCAGGATGTATTTATAGATATCTCCATTCAGCATAAAACAATAGAAGTTTTTATATCTTTGAAAACTCTTATCATTAGCCATTTTTTTTTGTTGTAAATGTCATAGTGCATTAGAAGAAGTTGTAACAAGTAGCTTTATTTTACAAATAGTGGTATAAATATAGCTTTCTTCTTCATATTAGCTCATTATGAAATTCAAAAATGGTGCAGCTGTCCATGTTATCTTCAGAGAATCTAGCCCATTTATCTTTAAGACTTCAGTTACTTTTTCTGCATACATAGTACAGTTTTTTTACTGCGTATTCAGTCTGTGTGGTTGAGAGAAAAAGACATCCTTCTTCCCCATTAAAGTGTTTGATTTATTCAGGATAAAAAGAAGCCATTATATGGGAAAAAATATTTTTCAGCATACATTTTCTAGAATCCTTAGAAAAAATGACCTTTGTTCTTCTACTTACTGAAGAGTTGTACTACTTTCCACTGTCTAGTTTTAAACTTGGAGTAGACTATACTTTGTTCTCCCTCTCTCTCTCACACATTGTAATAAGTAAAAGCTAGTAATTTATGAGCCTCAGAAGAGCTAAATGTGCTTGATGCATGTCTGATAGTTGACTGTTTCAAATGTGAGCTCACTGTGAGTGCTCCTGAGTCCATAATATTTTCAGGCAATGGCTTCTACATTTTTCTTAGTTTTTCCTTTCAAATTTGCTTTTTGTCTTTGGAACACCTTTTAACCATAAATGCAGGCATCCTTCTCTTTGTCAATTTTGAAATACCTCATTTTTACCTGTATAATCAAAACATTTGAATAGCCATTCCCCATTCATTTTGTAGGCATAAAAGTACTCATGACAGGTGCAGTTTTTGCCTGTTCAATCTGGAATCGAGTGCTGGACTGCAAATGCAAATCTTTAATTTCATGGTGTTAATTGCTATATCTTAATAGTGTTTCTCCTTTTAAAAAATACAGATTAGTGTATTGCTGGATAGTTGTTTTTTTTTTTTTTTTTAAAGACTGGTGGAATCCAAACACTGCTGCTGACTTTTTATTTTTCATGTGCGAGAATACCATGAGGTAAGCAGTTTAATTGTGTGTATTGCTCCCTCTTCTCTTGTATTCAGGAATTAAAGAAGGAAGACAGACTTGCTTTTTAATAAGTAAGGTAAATCAGAGGTAAAACTAAGAGGCTTGAGAAGAATGTTTGAAGAATGTCAGGCTTCACTGAATAAAGGTGATGCCTTTAACATTGATCTTTTTTCTTATTTTATTTTATAACTTCTTACTGCTTAATGCTTCTGTAATTTTTGTAAAAATCCTTTCATTCTTTTCTTCTTTCCTCTTCCAACTTCTTCTGTTACTCACACTACACTCCAGTTTTCATTCTCCTAAAAAATGAGTTGTGATGGGTTGCCCCTGGTCACCAGCTAAACAGCCACCCTACCACTTGCTCATTTGTCACCCCAGTGGGACAGCAAGAGAGACTGATAATAGAAAAAGCAATGGAATTCATTGTCAAGACAAAAGATAGTTTAATAAATGAAAGGAAAAGAAGTGATGCGAAGGCAATAGCTCTTCATCTCCCACAAGCAGACTAATAACCAACCGGTCTACAAGCAGAGGCTACACTGGAAGTCCCTGTTTTTAATGCTTAGGGTGATGTTATCTGATATGGAATACTTTGTCCAGCTCAGGCTGGCTATCTCCTTGGTAGGGGGTAGGAAGGGAGGTAGAATGAGAAAAAGAGAAAACCTTGACACTGTAAAAGCACTGCTCAGCAATGACCCAAACAGCAATACATTGTTAACACTATTTTAGTCACATATCCAAAACACAGTGCCATATGGACAGCTTTTAAGAAGTTATCTCCATCAATCTTAAACACAGTGTAAGAGGGTAACTGAGGAACTGTACTCTTGATAGCCAATAATTATGGGGCAGGAACAGGAAAATAGTAATAAAATGTTATTACTTTTTTTTTTTTTAAATCTTGTGACATAAATATATTTCTGACTGAACTTGTTTTACTGCCCTATGCATTTTTTTAAAAATTATTTAAGTGAGGTTACATTTCAAACGCCTGTCTTCCTTAGCATTAGCCCTATAATGCCTGTTAATTAAACCTGAGCCAATAATTTTTTCTTTGTACACCTAGAAGCAATACCATGCTGAACACAGAATAAAACATTGTCTTGCATACATTCTTCCTGCGTCTTTTGATATGAAAAGAGTTGTTTGTTCCCTCACTTTGGGAATGTTTACAGATTCTGTGAATAGCAGAGGGCAGCAACCTGCACATATAAAAGAAGTTCAGACTTTTCAGAACAGGTCTAAAACACCTGATATTGAGGAATGTGCATTGTAAAGACAATAGCATTTAGCATTTAGTGCTTCCACAAATCACTTAAGGTATAGTAGCAATATAGTACCAATGATACACTTCCTCACTCCTGCTTTCAGAAAACTTTAAGTTTATAATGTGGAATAAAGCGTTCAAACTGTTTTCACTTAGAAAATATTTCAGAAGATTTAATCTGACAGCTGTGTTCATTATTTCCAAAAGGTTTTTAACAGTTGAGGTATGTATTTTAATTATGATGGTATGCTAATTGCTATTGATGTTGTGTATTTAATGAAACACTTGGATTTATAATCAGCTGGTTCACATGTTTGTTTAAGTAGAGAATGGAAGAGGATTACAGATTATCATTGTTCTTTTTTGCATAGTAATCAAATGAATCTAGTCTATGAATCAATGAATCTGGTCTAGTACTGAATGTGGAGATGGTGGCCCTGCATGTGTCAGGGGGGTTGGAGTTCATGATCCTTGATGTCCCTTCCAACCCTGGCCATTCTGTGATTCTGTGAATCGCTTAGTAAAAGTGGTCACATTTAGTCACAGCTAACTGCATAAAAGCTCTGTTAACTGTAAGTGGATGTCTGCAACAAGAATTTGTAAATCCATTTACAGAGGAGCAAATGCTCTTCCAAATACATACTTTCATAACTGTAGGGGTTGGAGGGGATTTCTGGAGACCACTGGGAATGACCGCCTTCTAAAGCAAATTCTCTAGAGCAGATCACACCAGCAGGTGTCCAGATGGGTCTTGAATATCTCCATAAAAAAATCTTTACAATCTCTCTTGGCAGCCTGTTCCTGTTCTCTGTCATTCTGAAGGTATTTTTCCTTGCTTTAGCATGGAACTTCTTGTGTTCTAGTTTCTGCCTGTTGTCCCTTGTTCTATTGCTGCACTCCACTGAAAAGAATTCACTTCCATTGGCTTGACTCCTGAACTTAAGATATTTGTACACAGTAAAGAGATCCCCTTTCAGTCTTCTTTTCTCCTGGCTGCCCAGTTGTGGTCTCAGCCTTTCCTCATATAGGGGGTGCTTCGGGCCCTCAACCATCTTTGTGGCCCTCTGCTGGCCTTGCTCTAGGAGATCCCTGTCTTTTTTTGAACTGGACTCATTGGTCAGTAAATGCAGAGTTTGGGATGACTGCCTTGAAAAATCTCTCTCCTGTACGAATATCTCAAAAACGTTTGGTCTCACAGGTTATTTGACAATTTATACAGAGCAATTTAAGTGTCAATAAAGATTTATTCATTTGCATCTGTAATCATTAGACCAGGCTGCATATATGTGTATATGTGTATGTTTATAATGAAGCTTGAAAAGTGATTTGACTTACAGAGAAACCCTGGTCCTTATTAGGATGGTACGTTGTGATGACAGTGACAGCTGTGCTGCAGAAGGAAGGAGATTTGTCTGCATCCAGACAGGGACTTCCACCTCTGAGGATTATGTGATGACAGGCAAAGTAATACAAAGGATGTGATGGGGGCTGGAATAAGCATGTTGTAGTTCAGGAAACCAAAGCTCTGTCTAACATAGTAGCATGTCTCTGACAAAAGATCCTTCAGGGAAAGATGTAGGAACAGCATGGTTAGAGAGTAATCCTTCTCCTCATTAGTACATCTAGTTCTGTCAACATATGTCTTTGGATGATAGCCTGTGTGTGGATGTAGGGAATGGTGTTCAAGAGAAAGGAGTGCAAATTATTTTCGTGTCCTAGTTTGCATTGATTAGTGGAACAGTGTCAATGTATTACGAGCATGAAAAGGGCTTCCAAAACTGCCGTTTTAGAGGCATTGACTGTACTTCCAGAAGTGATTTAGACTATATGCCTGTAACTCTGTACCATTCCTGTCACCTTTGCAAAGAAAGGACCTTACTGTGTTTTAAGATAAAAAATAATTGCAAGAGCACCCTGGGTAGATATATAAGATGAAGGTTTGCATGAGGAAAAAGAACTAGTGGTGTAACTGACTTCAGTATTTTCTTGCAGCTGGAGTTTCTATTTGTAGATATGATCTGCAGGGAGCCTGCTGTAGTATTTTCATTGTCTAGGTTCTGATGTATAGGACAGACACACTTCAGCTCCCAGTTTCTTCTTCTCTGTTGGATTTTGCATATTCCTGCTGTAGAATAAGACAAAATGTTCAAGCGTTTTCTAAGTGTACTGCTCCATGGCTTCATTTTGCCCTTAGTTCCCATGAAGAAACATTAAATGCAAATCATTTTTCTTTATTTGCAATAGGTCAAACTAATTTAGCTAAAGTTCACAACCATCTGCATAGAAGATTATTGTAAACACAATAAAATTCAAAGGTCATTTCTGTGACTGAAAGTGGATCAAAGGTGCCTTCTGTGCTATTTTAATCCACTTCAGAAACTTGTAATGAATTTAGTAAAGGGTGAAAGTTCAAGGCTTTCCCTTGCTCTTGCTTTTTATATAATGCTATTAACTATTCACTGCTCTATCATTATAACATGTTCAATGGTGTATGAAGGAGAAACTAGCAAGGGGAACTAAGCTATAGCATAAGACCTCCTGATGTATGCTGATTTTGTTGATATGTTTCATCAGTTGAACAGCAGCAGCTTAGAAAGCAGCAGTCAATCTTATTCCTGATTATGAAGTCTGAGTGCTTACAACCCATTACAAAAGTAAATTATGAACTCTAGAGCAGAACATTTTTGCACTCTGACACTGTGCAGCTCCAAAAATAAACCTAAATAACAAACTGTAATCTTCAGATGTTTCCCATGGTTAAAGAGGTATATGAATTGCCTAGTTTTGTTAACCCACTAATATTTTGGGTTACCCTTTTACTTAACAGTCAGTTTTCCATGCAGCTAGTATAGTGCAACTGTGGAGATTATCATGCCATGACATTACTCACAGACTAAAGAAGCAGCCTGAACCATGAATAAATTTGGCTTACTACTTGCGGGTAATGGTCTTTCAGAAACTGTTCTTTGCAATGCAGATAAGCAGGAAAATCTGCTCAAGATTTCCTGGGATGATAAGCAATTTGACAGTATCAAAAATGAAGAGGAGTTTCTGAAGAAATATGTAATGTAATTTTTTTTTATACCTGGACTAATCACTTGCCCTGCAGCTCTCAGTGATTAAGTTGTGTTAGTGCTCTGCAGGAACAAGATATGAAATACTCTCTGTGCTACAGAGATTCAGATTATTCTTCCAGTCAGGTCCTGTAAGTATGAAACGAGGATGCTAGTAAATGTGACAGCTTAACAACAATGGTATTTGATTTCACATTAATTTATCTCTTGTGGAGAACAGATATATTGTTTTTTAGTTCACTATAATGTGAATTTCCAGTAACCTATTATATTGCACAATGAAATTGGTTTACAGTAATTAAAATATATTTGCTGAAGAACAAGGAGTGAGAAAGAAATCTCAGGTTTATTTCATTTAGTTTTGAGCAGGTAAAATGACTTTTAGTTCTGACTTCATTATGGCAGTGGGCTTAAGATTTTGGGTGCTCTTAGATGACCAGAACCACAGACTGAGAAAGAAATGTGTTATTTTGGTTATGAGGTGAACTACATTTGTACATATTTTTACATCTTTCAATATTCAATATTTTTATTTCTTTTTTTATTATACATATTCTTTTTTATTATATATTTATAAAAATATTCAATATTTTTATTAAAAATAAAAATATGTTAGATAGTTCAACTGTGCTGTAGATCCATATACAGTCTTGCATTTATTTTTCAGAGTTAACAGGATAAAAACTATGGAGTTATACAGAGGCCATGGTAACTATTCCTCCCTCTGAACCCTATCTGGAGTGAAAAGAAAAGCATCCTTTGACTACAGCCTAGAAACTTCTTCCAAGTTTGTCTAAGTCATTGATAAAAGACTGTGACTACAGAGTCATGTGTAGATTAATAGCTAAATTTCATTCCTGATGCAGACAGAATTCTTCTGTATGTAACTCTTTCAGGTAGCAAAGTGCCAGTCTGAAATTACCCCGTTCAGCTGATTAAGTCAATTGCAAAGAAAGTAGCAATGTTTCCTCAGGAAAGCACGGACACCATCAATAAGCTTTCTAAGCTTTATAGCACTACCCAAAAGGGAATTATCCCCTGAGCGGATGAGGCAATTAATCTCTGTTTCTATTTCTTCACTTGGAGACTTCTAGCTAGAATGAACAAAGCACTTTCAAGCAATAATAAGGTTGCTCCCTGACAGTTTGTATTGAGATTTATAGGATACTGTCCTCATAGAGACATTTCCCAGTGGAATGTCTCTTTTCACTGGAAGCCTTTGGAAATTGCAAGAACCACAGAGTGTGCACCTATCTGTACCTGCTTCTTTGTGGCTGGATTGTGTTAGTATTCTGCAGGAACAAGATATGAAATACTCTCTGTGCTACATTATATTCAGATTATTCTTCCAGTCAGGTCCTGTAAGTATGAAACGAGGATGCTAGTAAATGTGACAGCTTAACAACAATGGTATTTGATTTCAGATTAATTTATCTCTTGTGGAGAACAGATATATTGTTCTTTAGATGCATCTGTATTCCTCAAAGAAAGCTAATCCAGCTTGAAAGAAACTTTGAATGCCAGGTAGAATATCGTTAAATGTGATAGATGCATCACTGAATGATCTTAGCATGCCTGTTGAAGGGAGGAATTTTGGGGAAGGCAGGCAAAAATTGAAGTTCTCTGCTATGAAAAGTTTCTTGTTAGTTGTAATGAGCATCACCAACGTGTCTCAGAGCCATCACTGAAAAAGATGGAAATTACTTTCGCTTGTGCTATACCCCTTTCTCTTGAGAAGTAAATGTAGTGTGATTAAATTCTCAATTTAATTAGCATTATTTGCTCTGCAGGACAAAATCCCATGTAGGCTATATATCAAGATATAGCAGACTTTTTTGCAGTAGTTTGTTGTTTTTTTTGTAGTTGTATGTTTGTAGTGTTTGTAGTGTTGTAGTGTTTGTAGTGTTGTTTTTTGCAGTAGTATGTGATATGCACTTTTCCTGCTACTGTTTAAATTAGCAGTTAATGCTATGTCTACTTCCTCTAAATTTGACTTGTGAAAAGGAAAAAGCAGAAAAAGTGAAAATACTCAGGTAAGATATTAAGGCAGTATTTTTTATTTCTTTATGTTTTGCTCTTCAATGGGACACTTACAAAGGATGCTCTGAAAGTAATGACTCCTATTTATTTCCATGGAAGCTACAACAAATGCAAAGAATGCAATAACACTATTTTATGGAGCAAATTATCAGCTACAAAACACTATTTTTTTTTTTAACATAGTCACCAGCATCATCCATGCATTTTTACTAGCGATGAAACAAGACCTTGCATGTTGCATTCATTAAAATCTGTGCCAGTGGAGGTGAAATAACCTCACTGTTGTCTTATCCACTGTTTGATCTCTGTAAACATTCAGCAAGCGTCCATGATTGTCAGTATGTGTTGTTTTTTCTGCATGGATGAATTCAATGACAGACATTAGCTTCCTCTGCAGTTCTATATCAGGTGTTATTTTGTCAGACAGCCCCCTCTGCTGCTGTCTGTCACATGGCAACAAAATTTAATGGAATAATAGTGGGAAGGTTCAGCCTCTACTGCCGTACCACCAACATCCGCCTCTGATGTCATGGGCCAACATCATAAAATAGGAGGCATTATTTTTGGAGCACTTCTCGTAATTTCAGTTAGCTTTTCTGCAACTTGAGATACTGAAAGAGTATACAGCACTGTAGTGTAATCTTTCTTGTTGATTATCCAGACGTTTTTTGGATCACAAAAACAAAGCTCTAAGTTAATGGTTTGTTTTTCCTGTTCTTCTGGTGCAAACTTATATCAGTATGGGAACTGTTGAATCATGGCCTGAAATGCTGATTGATCACCTGAGGAAAGGACTGAGTCAGCCATGAGACTACACCTCTCAGATGCCATTTAAGGTCTGACTGCTGCTGGGGAAGGATCTCCTTCTGAAGATCCCTCCTCTGTGTAATCTTTTTTGGGAACCTAGATCTTTGGATACAGGTGAGCATTCCTTCCATGTTTGTTTCTTTTTCCATTTCCACCATAATAATCTTTCCAGCAGTAACACCAACTGTAACAGATACCAAATGCAGAAATAAGTATGTGAACTGACTTCAAGCAATGTTCAAAACAAGAAAATCTTGCTTGCAATTTACAGGCAATGTCCAATTATCTATGGTGCTTTATAGTCTCTGTTAGTAAAGATTTGCGCAATGATCAGTTATGTATTCTTGTGTTGTTTGTCCTCATATAGACAACCTGGGCAACCTGATCTAGCTGTGGATATCCTTATTCATTGCAGGGGTGTTGCAACAGATGCCTTCACAGTTCCCTTCTAGCTCTAAGGATTCCATGATTCTAACAGTAGTGAGGCACTGGCACAGGTTGCCCAGAGAAGCTGTGGATGCCCCATACCTGGAGGTTTTCAAGGTCAGAGCAGATGGGACTTTGTCTAGTAGAACGTATCCCTACCCATGTCAGGGGATTTGAAAATGGATAGTCTTTAGGGTCCTTTCCAGCTCAAGCTATTCTGTGAAAATGGCTTGCTTTGGAAACACGATGATCTCTAATCAACTATTAAAAGAATAAGCCTTTAAGTGCTTTGTTTCAGTCAATTTATCTTCATGATTGATCCATGCCTGTAGTATTTACTCCTCTGTGACATAGGGTCCTAGTTAACAAGCTTCTTATCTGTATGAAACTGAATGAGAAATATCTTATGTTTTATAGTTATGGAGCTTAAGCTGGATTGCAGAAGCACTGTGTGCAATTTTTTTCTTAAACATCTTGAAAACCTTATGGTCTTTCATGAATATTGAAGAATGATTCATAGGTAAATTCTGTAAACTGGAAGAATGATTGCTTTTCCCTGAAAATCTTTCAGTGTATAGTATGGCTTCTTGAAATATATCTTACATAAGCAAAGTGTTGGTATTAGTATCAGGGACTCAAACGGAACAATTGCTTTTGAAGTACATTCAGGCTACATCTGTGGTTGAAGAATATGGAAGCATCTTCTCAAAAAACGTGTCAACCACGGGGATGACTTGCCTGTATGTATGAGTAGTGAACAGTCAGGCTTCTTTTTCCAAGCCTAATCTGCCCTTCAGCAGGAAAAACCCTTCTTGGCTGGAAAGAAGCAGTCCATTATCTGTTGTAAGAGTACCTTGACTTTCCCAAAGTTGTTAGCTGCGTGCAGTTTATCCAGTCACTTCAACAATTATTTCATTGCCTCTTTTTGGTCTCAGTCAAACAGTGCAGATATTTTCCTGTTTTGTTTTTTTTTTTTTTTTTTTTTTTTTCTTTTTTTACTGTTTCTAAATGATAGTAATCCTCTAAAATGGTCTTCTTTGCAGTAAGTTGTTGCAGGAAAATTCTTCTGGAAACTGTGTATTATATCAGAACTGACATATATAGTATAGTCATGACTATCGAATTACCCTTGATGTTGTTAAATGAAACAGCATTAGTGACAGTATTTCTATCAGAAACATACCCAAACAATAAATTTTATCACAGCTTGTGAGCTGACAACTAAGCTGTAGCATGCTGTGGTGATTTTGCCTACTTGTTTTCCAGTCCAAGTGATTTCAGTGATGTCTTTTGAAAGTCTGTAAACTAAAACTATATTTTATGCATTGATGGCATACCTGAATTTGGCTACAGAGGGACAACCGTGAAAAGAGTAGTTGGATCTGGAAGCTTTGCCTGCAGCCATCCTGGTTTCCTCAATTTCCTTGTTAGTGGGGCTGCTCTGCAGTAGCTAATAGAGTGCTCTGGCAAAGTAGGGCTGTGGCAGTGAATGACTTTGGAACCCTGGGTCCTCTGAATCAAATACCTTCATAGTTCTTATTAAAGTTCATAGGAGTTAGGAATGTAAATATCAAGTAGAAAATATTCTCCTGAGGAAGTGATGGTTGTGTAGTCTAGGCGACTGAGCTTTACAAGTTGAGTTGAGTTATTTTTTAAATCAAGTAATTGTAAAGCTTTAGGATGAATTCATCCTTACAACTAGTTCTTCTTAATGGAAGCAATCACCACACTAAAAACAAATAAAAAGACACCCCAGACCCTCAAGTGAACATAAGATTAACAGAACAAAGAAAATATGTCTTTCTTTCTTGTCAGCAAAATAGTTTGGAGAACTATAGAAATGTTACTTAGAATTTCACTGTCTAGCTGTCTGTACCTGAAAAAATATTGTATTTTTATCTAACTTCACAAATGATTTCTTGAATTTAGGAGTAAATTACATTTTCTAATTATTTTTGCAAAGGCAAAGATCTTAGTTCCCTACTTTCACAACTAAAAGAGGCACAAGCTAACATACAACAAAACTGAAAATAACTCAGAGAAGTTTGTGGTTATATCCTAACATGAACAACATGAAGAAGGTGATGAGCTCTATTAGCTAACAGTTACTGAATTAAGTGGGTTGCAAAGAGTGCCCGTGTTGTGGGATGGGAGATTGTTATTTTTTTTTTTAACCCAAGGTTTACAGATTAAAAATGATTGCTAATACAGTGATCAACTCTTGAACCTTGGATCCTGCCTTGTGACTGTTATAAGAATATTGTGCACTCCTGCAGCCTTTGGACTGACTCATCTGAAGTATCAATTATTATTTCTTCAAAAAGTAAGAGATGTATTGCTTCTTTCACCTAACAGAGGATGCAAAGTCAAAGAAAAAAATTAAGTCAGTGAAAGTGGAAAGGAGAAAATATCTGATCTTCAAGTGTATCACTCCGTTGTGCAATAATTTGGAATCCATATCTGCTATGTAGCCCTATTTCATACTGGAAAAATTTGGGGGGGATTCCTGTTACTTTTGATAAGTCATTATGTATATTTCATTATTTTATTAATTCTAAAGTTATATGAAAGTTGAATAGCTCCTTTGTTATTTACTGCAGCATATTGGCAAGAACAGCAGTAAAAGTGGCTTTTTTTCTTTAGTTTTTGTATACGTCTCATGACAGGAAAGAAATTTTTATGAAAGATGCAAGTATTTTTACTTCCGTTCAGGAAGCAAAAAAACAAAATATGCAACTATGTAAACACTTATTGAGGATAACATACATGGCCTGTGTACAACATATGGTACAGTGTCCTGAAAGCAGTAGGATTATTTGCCCCTGTGCAGGTTTTTGATTGTGCTTACAATAAAACAGGTTTGCTACAGGCTAGGTATGGTGTATGTCATAGGTATTACTGAGGTATTTGGTGAACAAAAAGGGATTGCTGCATCTGAGAACTCTGGTAATTGAAGTTTTTATACTTTGACAGCATAGACAGAAGCTGCAAATGAAAGAAAAAGCCTGGCAAAAGCCTTGATATGCAGGAGTACTTTGGAATAATCCTATAGCAACTGGGATGTGTCCCCAAAGAGAAACTATGGCAGGGAAAGCAATTAAAACTAGGTCTAATCAAATATAGTTCCAGTTGGTGCAAGTAATAATAACTTGGTATTTACAATCTGTTCTGATGTTGTAGAATTCACTGGAATTGGGGTGATACACAGCACAGGATATCTTATCTTTTGTAGCAGAACCCAAGTAAAATAATAGTGCATATCCTAATTTGAAGGGCTAAGATACCCACCTACCTGTGGGTATCTGACCCACTGCTATTGTATTGTCTTCCACGCTTCAATTTTATGAAGCTTTGTAGGAAGAATATAATTTGTTCCCTTTCAACTTGTCTCGAGGTGACAGACCATCATCATCTGTCAGGAAGGCATAGAGGATACAACAAAGCTTAAATGAACAGCATCAAATTGACAGGTTTCCTTACATCAGTCTTCTGTTGTATTTTCCATGCCAGATGTGGCCCTTTTCCTTGTCTCTGAATAGTGATAAGGTGAAAATTATGTAAAAAATTGTGCTTTTTGTG
Source organism: Lagopus leucura (assembly GCF_019238085.1). NCBI lineage: Eukaryota > Metazoa > Chordata > Aves > Galliformes > Phasianidae > Lagopus > Lagopus leucura. Next base: position 25,174,510 of record NW_024962263.1, read on the forward strand.
TTCTTTGAAAGTGATAAAGAACCCTCACTGATTTTGTGAAAGCTTTTTTTTTGTGGTTCTTTAGAGAGTCAGTAAACATTACTAATGGATTAAAAACAAATGTTTAAGTACAATTAACTATAAATTGAAATTGCTGATCTGAAATTAACTTGGAAAGTGGGTTTTTCCAAGTTAATGTGACATGCAGATTCTTAAATAACCTCTTGCTTTGCAAAGGTAAAGTTAATAGCCCTTATATGGCTGAGATGATCAGGTTCCCTATCTTCTTAAAAAAGGAAAAAGGTGAGTGTTCTAAAGAGCTATTGGTAGGGGCACGTCATCTGGGACAGGTGGGTCATCTTATAGAAGACAATTTAGTAAAAAAGAAATAAATGCTTTAAGAACAGCAGTGCTCTCTCTGGTTTTAAACTATATTGAAATTGAGTTTGTCTGCTTCTCTACTGACTTTATTGTGAGATGGATATATGCTCAAAATTTCCACCTCACCACATATGTGTAGAATGTGTAAGTGACTGTCATGCTTTATTGACCAAAGATTCAAGTAGGATGGTCTCTAGAGCAAATAAGGTGCTTATCATGTAGAAGTTCACATGTTTTGGATGTTAATTTTAAATCCATTCTAATTAACGCACTTATTTGTCAAAATTTGTTACATTTCAGAGCAGGAGCAGACTGCATCTTGGGAGCTATTATGTATAGTTCAAAATATTCCTGCAAAATGATGTTGCATTGTTTTTTTAATAAAAGGAAAAATGAACAGGGGAGCTTTGTCCATTGTTTTCATTTCTCAGTGAATAGATTCATTAAATGTATGTTTGTGGCTCAGACTAGGTTATTCCTTAAGGTGCTTATAGCAAGAGCAGGGTTGGTCTCCTCACTGGTGACAGGACAAGGGGAAATGGCCTCAAGTTGCACCAGGGGAGGTTTAGGTTGGATATCAGGAAAAGCTCTTTATTTAAAGGGCCGTTAAGCACTGGAATTAGACTCCTCAGGGAGGTGGCTGAGTTACCATTCCTGAATGTGTTTAAAAACCATTTGTATGTGGTGCTCAGGGATATGATTTAGAGGAGGGTTGTCAGTTAGGGTAGTATGGTTAGGTTGTGGTTGGACTTGATGATATTTAAGGTCTTTTCCAACCTCAGTACTTCTATGATTCTATGACCTAGTTCTCTGAACCAGCAGATTAATTCACCAGGGAGAGGGAAGATAATTAGTGTTAGAGGTCTTTGAGGAATCTTTAAAAGACTTACGGACATTTCTACTGAAGCTGTCTTGTCTTGGGCTTTGTGAACTTAAAACTAAACTTGGAAACAAAAAAATCCCAAGGATAGAAATGAAGAAATGAAATGCTGAGTGAGTGTATGTGCTCTAATAGTTCTGTGATAGAAAACAGACATAAAAGTTCTTTCATATGTTACCAGAAAGCAAGGAGTAACTCTTTCAAAGGGAAAGAAAACATGTGGAGATTTACTTACTAAATTTTTTGCATGGTAAATGAGGAAAAAAAAAAAAAAAGACAAATGCATGGCTATTCAGATTTCATTTATATAGAAGCATGCTACAAGTCGTATATGTTTGTTTTCAGTTATCAGTGGAGCTATTTTTCTGCTGGGAGAAAAATGGCATAAGAAATGGTAGGCCTAGTGAATGCAGGCATAACATATAGTTTGGGCAGGGTGGTTTTACACTGCTCTGCACTGTGCTGCAAGAAGCTGCATACGATTGTATTTCAAAAGCAATTTCTTCTCTCAGGAATCAAGAAAGCAAACAGTTGGGTGTGTCATCATCTTTAAAATCATCAGGACCTTCTATTAAAATATATATACTGGAACTGAAGAGTCACTGATACATCTTTTTCTTAGTTTTATGACTTTGGTGAGCAAGCCATTGCTTGTGTGGACTTGTGTTTTCTAGCGTCTGCTGCCATACTTCATATTTCCTATGATTTTTCAGCAGTCTTTCTTGACAAAGGTGGAAGAACTGATTAAAAGTAGTCTGATTAAAAACAGAATGGTTTACATTTGTTTATTCTGTCCTAAGTTCAAAATGGATTTTTTTTTTAATCTTTAAAAAGAATTTAAAGATATTGTTTTTAATAAAGAGTGAATATTACTGATATTTAACATGAGAACTTATTTGTTTATAATTGATTTTTAATTTTTTGTAGTACAGACATGACTTAATGGATTATATAACATTTTTTTACTACACTGTAATGGAAACTTACTATTACACTAACATTGTGATGCAGATTAATGATATTTAGCTGTATTAAAAACTCACAGTATCTTTCAAAAATGTGACAGTGGAGCATATTAAAGCAGACTGAATAAGAAGTTCCTGTGAAACAAGTGCATTCTTTGAGGCTATCTGAATGAAAAAAAATGTTGATAAAAATGTTAAAGTTTTGTGTTTGAAAATATAAACATCAATATTATTCACAACATGAAGATTCATGAATTTATTTATGAGTTATCTTTATGAACTCTATATTATTTCTCTATTTGACTATGTTTTTCCTTCCTCATTTAAGCACTACATACATCTGGTTAGATCTTTCATGTATGATAGTGACAGAACAGTTGTGCCTTACTGCCAGAGCAAGGCGAAGAGGGTCACTTGTATGCCAGACTTCCTGCCAGATTCAGAGAGATCTGGTGGTTCCATACTTGTAAATCTGTCTTCCAAATCTTTCATTTCTGGTAATTGCTGTAAAACCGTAGCAATAATTTACTAATTAAAATTGTCTTGCTGTCTTACCTTGTGGTGCCGTATACTTTTAATGGCTCCTTACCATTCCTGAAAGTTTCAGTGGAACTGTTCTGTGGATAAATTTGCTAGCTTTTTTTTTTTAACCAAGCATGAAAAAAACACTGAAGAAAAATTATTTCTTCAGTGAATGGAGTTGTTGCTTTTTCCCCACAGGTGTTCTGCAAGGTCTTTGATTATCAAGTTCCCATTCTTCTTTTTCTCAAGAGTTTCTGCTTTTCAAAATATTTTTTGGTGCTTCAAAATATTACTTATCTCTTTCTTGCTATCTTCTCTTCTTGAGGCAGTTGCTATGCATTTTTCCTTCACAAATGGCAGAGATGCTTCAGCTGCACTTCATTCACCTACTGCTAGTGAATATTACAGCAACAGATGCAGATTGTTGCAGTGCAGAGGAAGCAAGGAGGATGTTAAATCAGTTCCAAAATGTACATGTGAGGAGATTCACTGCAGTCAGTCAGTTATTCTGATAAAATTTTATGTGAAGCTCTGTTGGGAATGGATCTAATTTTGATGAAACACAAAAAAGGAAAGTGATCTATCTGAGTAGTCATGAGATGAGTCAAACGTATGCTTGTCTTTGGAATTTCAGCACATTTCAAACATTTCCAGATATCTAAAACCTGTCATTTTTCTCAAATATCAATGTGACTTTTAAATGCTACTCATCTGTGTGAATTCAGCTGTGTTATGTGATTACCTTTCCTTTAAGGAAAGGCATGCAGCTAAAGAGTATTTTTCCCCATCCAAATTAATTTCAAACACAAATGACAAGGTAGGAACTTTTTAGCATTTAAATCCTTCTTGTAAACTGCCCTTTTATAGAGGTATCCATGAGAAATTAACTTTGACTCATTCCAGCTTGCAAATATTTGGATTATGTGGTTGGAATCTTTATACAGTAAAAGAGTTCAGTGCTATTATTCATTCAGGTCAATTATCTAAGCTCATTTAAAGAAAAAAAATTATGTGGCTTATGCTGGTAAACATGAAGAAAAAGTAAAACAAAGTCAAGGTGACTCAAAGGCTGCAAAGTCATAAAGAAGTTGCAGAGAAATGTACACACAGTTTTGTGAGTTGTGGGTAGCAACACATAAGACTTCACATCAGTCTTCAAGAACAAACAGATCTAATGCTTTTAAATAGCCAAGTGCCTTTCCTTGGTGATTTATTTTGTTGGAACAGCAGTTTTCGAACAGAAATGAAGGATTAGAGTCAGAATGTCCTGCTGTTTTTCAGAAAGAGAAGATACGTGTAGGTCATCACTTTTTGACCAAAGGAGGATGTTTGTAAAATACGTTATCATTTGGATTGATCACATCTCCTGGATGTTCTTGTGATGAATACTGGGAACACTGCAACATTTACCAGAAAAAAAAGTTAGGGAGGTCAGAGCTGAAGCGCAGGATTTGGAGATTGTAATTCTATGTAATTCTTGTGTGTAAAACAGCTCACGTGTGACAGTAATGTACTTGGTGGTTGTCCTGTGTGTCCTGGAATGAACGCATAGCAATTATAGCTGCTTTACAGGACTTACACAGAGCCAAATTTCTAGGTGTTTGCATCTGCTGTTATGATAACAAGAATCTCAGTACAAGAATAACTAATCATCTTGATACTTTGTGCAGTAAGGAGGAATGATTAAGCCAATCTAATGGCAACATTGTACCTGCAATTACATCTCAACTAAGAATTGTGGCTTGAACTTCACATTTGTATAACTGTATTTGTTTATAGCACTTGCTTCTGCGAAGCTGAGCATGTTGCTGCTGCTTTAATTGCTCAATAATTTGAACTTGCTCATTTATTGATACAACTGCATTTCCTTCCTTCCTATAATTGCATGAATGTTGAGATTATTCCTTTAAAGCAATGCCTATCCTATAGCATTATTGTAGTGTTCCATTTGTCCAGGAAACAGTTTTGTTTTTTTTTTTATAATTTTACAGAATTTAAAAGGCATATTTAAGGTTGTTTTTGCTTACTAGAAGCAAAGTTTTTGATAGAAATTATCCAACATGCTTGTTATCCATTATTTATGTTGTTAGCAATCAGCTCCAGGAAATATGACACCTTTTTACAGGAGACAAATGAGCATATAGACAACTCAGAGAATCGTATGGCAATATCATGATATATATATATTTTTTATTTCACTGGGGAATGGTTCTAAATGTTCTTCCTTCATGTTTACCTGATTGTTTAATGTCATAGCTTATAGATTTTTCGCCTAGTATCCTACAGTGCTATTATGCTTCTGAATCTGTCTTTTTGACTCTGAGCAGAAGCAATGAGAAGAAACTGTTATCTCCACAGTGGCTTTAAATCTCTAGGCTTGCTATGCAAACTCTATAAACTCTACTCAACACTGTTTTACCCAGTAGCATATTTATAGCTGATTTATTTTTTTTAAGTGAAAATCTTACATCATCATATATTCTTTCATGTTACACATCATACACGTAGATGTATATAGAAATATATATTTACATGTATTAGATGTAGAAACTACTAAGAAGTTTAGATCTAATTAGATAAAAAAATAAAGAAAACTTTGAGTTGTAACTCAAACAAAAATTTTCTTTTACATTCAGATTATTGTAGCAGCAATAATTTAATTTCATGCAAATCTTACTAACAAAAAATTGAGTCTTTACTCTCAAGACTCAGATGATCAGGAGAATGTGAATAGCCATTGATTATATTGTACGTGGTAGAGATGGTGAAAGCAGTATTATCAAAATGGTATTTCTATGTATGTATTTGTCTATTTATTTTTTATCCAACTAGTCTCACATCATGCTGGATAATAAACAGAAGGCTGCCGTAAAGGGGTGAGCCAAATATGACTAAATTGTCATGGAATTGTAGGAATGTGCCTTCTTCTGTTTGAATACTGTCTCCCTGAAATATCTGGAACTTTTATTGTCAGTTGAAGAAAGAAGAGTCCTATAAATGATCATATCCTTTTAAAAGTGAGAATTCTTTTCATAGGTGAGAAAAAAGGGGACAGACTCTTTAGCTGTGTCTGTTGTGACAGGACAAGGGGAAATGGTTTCAAACTAAATGAGGACATATTTATATTGGATACAAATAAGGAAAAATTTTTCTACTGTAAGGATGGTAAAGCACTGGCACAGGCTGCCCACAGAAGATCACAGGGACGGGAAGACCCTTGCCTGGAAACTTTGAAGGCCAGGCTGAATGGAGCTCTGAGCATCCTGATCTGGCTGTAAGTGTTCCTGTTCATTGCAGGAAAATTGGGCAAGATGACCTTTAAGGGTCCCTTCCAACTCAAATGATTCTATGATTTTTGTGATCTATGATATCTGCTCTAATAGTTCAAATATTATAAGAACAGCATATAGGGAGGAAAATATGTGCACAGGAAAGATTAAAAACGTGGAAGCAGATTCTAGAAAAATTCCAAGTGAATAACTTCTGTTATATATTCTATGGGTATTGTCTGTAAATCTTAGCAGGAATCTAGAGTAAGAAAAGCTGTAAGGGAATTTTGCAAATGAGATGGTACAAACTACTTGTTCAGAGCAGAGCCACCTTCAGAGTTAAATACTTCTTCCAAGTACTTCCATGAAAGCACTTGGGAGGAAAAGGCAACAGCCCTTCTTCACAAGAAAATCCACTGGAAGAAACGTAGTGGATAACAAAACAAATGTCTTACTGAATCACTCCTTTTAGAGAAAACGAATAAATTAAGATGTTACCTGCTTTCTGTTGAATGGCAGTTATCTGTGAAATTATTTCAGCAGGTACTGAGATCAGGCATGCAGCTAAAGAATAACTGTTCTGTTATAAAGTTTTTTGTTTGTTTTAAGCTCGAGATCAGTTATTTTGTAGCCATCCAGATTTTGACTGATTATTATTATTATTTTTTTTTTTTTAGCACAGGATCAAGAAAAGAGGTTCTAAGGGGAAAAGACCTTTTCAATGACAAATATCAAAGTAGATTATTTATCTGAAGTTCTCCTTCATCTTCTAGTCATTCTGTAGAGCTGCAATGTGTTAATATACTACCCTAGTCATTAAGTATAGGCAGCACTTCTGATACATGAGGTACCTTTGTATATTCTATTGGAGAAAGGAAGAAATATGTCTTTTTCTTCCTTCAAGAGCAATAAAGCAGCTTGATGTGCCCTTTTTGCTGAAGGAATTCTTAATATAGCTCCCTCTGCATCTCATTAATACTATTCCATGGTTTGACGGGAAGGGGTAGTTTAACTGTGACAATCCCTACAGCTTGGATACAGTGATGCCATAGAAATTTCTTTGCACGAATATATTAGGTACACTAGATCATTAAAACAAAGCTATTCTTTCTTTGGGCACCCATTTTCCTTAAGGAGGAAGAAATCATGCTTTTAGAATACACTGTGTGGGGAAAAAAGAAGGTGTTTTTTTTGTTGTTGAAATTTCCCATATGTATAGAAGGGGTTTGGACAATATCTGGCTCCTACTATTGTTTTTACCACATTCACTCATTTGATGCACTTACTTGTGAAGCCTGCATTAAAAATTGCATAGTTTTTATTTTGGATTTTAAGCATGCATACTATACCATTACTTTTAGATAGCTATTAGATCCCCGAATGTAGTTACATACAAAGACACTAAATTTTGGAAATCTAAATGTCTTCTCTTCACCACCTAACAACCTTGTTATAATTTTTCTTTAATTTTATTGATTCAGTGTAAATGGGGCTTAGTAAAACTGCAGAGATGGTAAATCCTCCAGAGCATATTAAATGGCAAGATTTTTCTGCAGTTTTTATCAGAAAAATCTGTTTTTCTAAGTTTAAAAAAAAAAAAAAAAAAAAAAAAGCAGAACAATCACCATCTTTTTTTGTTCAGGATGATTGTGTGTTTTAAAAAGTAAGACAAAGACAATGTAAAACAGTGTATTGATTTTCTGTTACTTTGCATTTCTGAGTGAATGGTAACCATTTCAGTAAAGCAAGCATTTTTTGTTTACTTCTGTTGTGGTTTAAAGCAGCAGGTGGCTCAGCACCACATGGTCATTTGCTTACTATCCCTCTTCCCATTGGGATGGGGGAGAGAATTGGGAAAAACCAAATAGAACATGTGGGTTGAGATAAAACTATTTATTAAGACAGAGAAAAGGAAAAGGATAATAATTATGACCTATGTGTGTGTGTGTAAATATATATATATATATATATATATATATATATACATACATATATTTATATATATGTGAATGTATATAACAAGTGATGCGCAAGCAATTGGTGTCATATGTAATGGAATATCCCTTTGGCCAGTTTAAGTCAGTTGTCCTAATTTTGTTCCCTACCAGCTCGTTGAGCCTTTTGTTATGAATGGCCTTGGTTGTGTACAGCACTGCTAGAAACATTGATGTGTTATGGATATTATTTTTCTCCTAGAACCAAAATATTACACATATCAGACATTGAGGAAAACAATGCCATTCTAGCTGGAACTAAGACAGCTTTCCAGAGAGCTTTTTACCTTCTGCTGGGAATCACTGAGCATAGCATTTTATTTCATAAATGGTTGTATGCCTCACAAATGATGCAGTTATGAAACTGTCAAGTCCAAGTGGATATGCATCATTCCATATGTTTTCTCCAGTGGACTGGAAAATAAATTTGAAAGTTCTGTGCAGTGTCAAAAGAGTACTTGTGTATTTCAAAAAGCTTTAGACATGCATGAGATTTCAGTTGGAAAAATTGCATTGGAATAAACGTAGCAGATGTTTATATATATCTATGTATGTGTGTATATATATACATATATACATTTTAATGTCACTGTCTTCTTGTTTGTGTGGCAACATCACCAGGCTGTTGTAGGAAGCCCTTTGATGTGAATTTAGAAGTCCTTTGGAGAAAGAGAGACTGTGTAAATCTGTAATGTTGGCCTTGAGCTTTCTCTGACTTCTTCTGGACAGATCAACCCTGAACAATGCTGTTTTTCTGTAAACCATCAGTTTATTAAGATTAGCTCTCACTAAGAGCAGGGTGAATCCTCGAAACTCAACAATATGAATATAGATACCGCATTTTGTGTCTGAGCTAAAATGGGCTCTCTTTGTAGTTTATGGTCTAGACAGGCAGAATATTTAGTTAAAACTCCGATGCTCTCTACATGGTTCTTGGAGACCACTGTTAACACAGAGTAGCATTTGAAACATTATATTGATGAATCCTGAGAGGCATTACATTTCTACACATCAGTAGTAGCAAAGACCTATTCAAAAGGAAAATAATGGGACTGAAGAGGCTTGTAATTTCCTGAAAGAGACTTTGTGGTACACCAGCCTGAGCTTGGTGTTTTGACATGCTGCTCTATCAGCTCAAAAGCTATGCCTCTATCTTCTCAAAATACCATCCTGGGTAAATACTACTTTATGTCTCTTACAGCACAAGTTTTCAAGGTTTTAAGACAGGAAATATCAACATCTTTAAATTTAAAGATGTAAAATGTGTTTGGAAATGGAAATGAATAAAAGGAAATAGCAATAATATTTATCACTATCACAAGGTGGGAAAAACCTGTCATAGGAATGGATTTTAAAATCTATATCTTCTCCTTGCCCATATAATCTATTGATTTTTGCCTGAAATATATTTTCTTATTACAGTTTTACTCACTGTAGTAAGCTATGTATTCTTAATTATTTCTTTTCCCTGCACTAATCTGAAGTATTGTTCCTCTTTGCAAGAACTGTGAGAGCTCTGCCATGTTAGTGCAGTGCTGCAATATGGGCTCTGAAGGCAGATACCTTCATTACTCTGTTGCACAGGAGAGAACATGGTTTTGGAAATTATAAGATAAAGGATAATACAGTAAAAGTAAGTAAAACCCCACAGAACATAACTGAATAAGTTTTATGATAAATGAAATATACGTTTGCATGTTACTGTCTCCTTCATCGAAGTATTGTGACAAGAGTATTTGAAATTGATACCTATCTGATATTCAAATGTTATTAGTAGCTTGTTATCTAATAGAATTGTGTGGTCTCAGCTTGGCATGCTTACATACAGAAGTTTTTTTTTTTTATGATTTTTCTGTAGCAGTTCAGCTATTCCTCCTCAGAAAATGAGATAAATTTTATATTCCCTCTCATAAGACACTGGTGATAGCTATGTAGCAGTGTAGTTACTTAGAAACAGGATTTACCAGGGTGTGCTGCATGAATACGCATAACTTTTTTTTTTTTTTTTTTTACAAATCATTAAAAAAAATCCAACCCTGAATATTTTCAAAATTTGACAGTAGTGGTCTGTTGAAATGAAAAGATAGTTGGCAGAATAGAAATAATTATGCTAGGGAGAAGCAGAGTAGAGCTACAGTGGTGACCTCCCTTAATATGCTACCACAGATGTGTTGGAAATAATCAGACAAATTTCACTGTGGAGAATTAATGCAATAAATTTGTTTCGATTGTCTGCACTAGAACAGCCTGTATACAGGTTAAATCTTCTACAGCTGGAATGGTTTTTATTGCATATATCCATACTTAAGCATGTACAGTGTCTATCTCTACTTCTCAGGTAAGAGTGGATGATGTATTAAGACCCAGTGTACTATAAGTAATCAAATCCCAAAGAAAAATATTTAATACATCTGTCCAATGTGCCTGAAATATCTGTTCAGAAGAATTTTAAACCAGCTACTAAAACTTAACACAAACAGACCTTCCTGCAGTCAGGAATGCAGTTGGTCAGTCCATCCTGTACTGGGCTTTGCTGGGTCAAATGTATCTCCTTGCTGACTGACTTCATACATGCACAACCTTTTGTTCTGAAGTTTTACTACTTGTTTTTCTTTCTTGCACAGTAGCTGTATAAGTTGTGAATACTGCTTTTGTAAAAACGTACTGGACTCTATCACAGAATCATTTTAGAGAGTACAAGAGTTGTGCCTCAGCTGAATACTACATAGAAATATTTTTTTCAATGGGAGTCTATTTTCTCAATCATTAGACAAAAACAGCGGACATCAGACAAAAATTGGCTGCAAAGTAAAACTTTGATCTTAACAAAAGGGGGAGGCTGTTGTGAAGAATATGTTTGTATGGAAGGAACTGAACACTGAGCCAATTTCCAGTGTTATAAGAAAAGAGATCAGATATCTCTTTATAATATCTTCCAAAGGAAATACAAAAAACATATCATAAAAAAATTATTGTTGAGACCGGTTAAAAGAGCTAATAGAGCAAGAAAAGATGTAATGCTTTTATTTGCATGGATTATTTAAACAGGAAACGTTTCAAAGTATTAGGGCAAAATCATTAACGTTTCTGGAGACGTTTTATGTAGCTGTGGATTCTGCTTTCTATGTATTAGTGAAAGATGTTTGAGAAACAGTGTAAACTACAAACCTTGTTCCAATTTTATCAGTATGTTATATCATCTCAAAGATTTTAAAAGCTTTAATAAATACTTGGTCTGCAAAAATGTAGTGATCTTTCCATGGTTGCTTAATTTTTGGTATGAATCAGAAAAGAAAGTGTCCCCCACTTTTCTTATACTGGTATCGTGAAGCTGGATTCAAAACAGGTATTTCTTAAGAAGGGAAGAATTGTTTGACATCAGCAAAATTAAAAGTTATGCAACAACAGAGGTTCCTTGTGATTCTCTGTATAGTCAGACTCTCAAGAAATCTGGTATCGTTCAGTTTATTTTTACAGTAAAAAAAAAAAGTATTCTCACAATTTAGGATCTTTAAAAAACATGTTTCTCAGACCTTCATTGAAAGGGTTCAAACTTGGCCAGAGTTCTGAATACAGATAAATATACATCTCAGAATTATTATTTTCTAGAAGAGTCAGAAAATAACTATTTAGTGCACAAATATTAATATATAACTGTAAGGAAAAATAGATTTGCTTTCTGTAGTTCTGCGCCTTAACATGTGTTATTGTAATACCAAATCTGCATAACATCTAGCCATCCCTGCAATGCATACTGGCATGAAGTGTGTCTAAGTGTGCCACAGAGCCGTGTTACCGTGCAAGGGCAGTTATGTATGCTGTGCCCTAGACAAGCACACTGTCTCCAGCATTGTATCTATGGAAAGAATTTCAGAGAAGGTCTGGGAAATGCGAGTGGGAAAGCTTCAATTACTTTGTGGAGAAGTCAAGGTGAAAGATGCTAGGGAAGTGGTGTTGCTGCTGCAGTTTTGAGCTATGTGGCCTTTCCTAACTATTTCCTATCACCCAGTGGTCAGTAATAGGTTTAGTGTGGTGGTGAAAGCATCAGACTAGCTCTCTCAAGTCAGCTTAGTAGGGCTCCTGGGAGGTCTAAAGCCCTGTGAGTATGGAAGAGGCGATATTAAGAAGGGCAGAAGGCAGACTATTGCAGAAGTAAGTTGATGAATAATGGGGTGAATCACAACTCTGTGTGGTCTTTGGAAGTGATGCTGTATGCACTTTGGAGAAGACTGCTGTTCTTTCAGGAAAATCTCCCTATTAAGAGAGCCAAAGTGTTAGAATAAATTGCTTTTGTTTTTTTTTTTTTTTTTTTTTTTTTAAATGTAAAAGCCATGTCTATGGTGAAGTAGTAGTGCAATGGACAGTAAGAAATCATGGAATGCAAAAAACATGTTTTTTGCAAGCAATAGATCTTTTTTGTACACCAAGACTAGGAGTCTGTATTAAAATTTTATAAGCCATAATTTTCAAATTGTAAGCAAAACTTTGATTTTGATGCTATCACAATCATATTGGATATTTATCAAGGCTGAAATAAATAAATAAATAAATATTGTCTTAAGGTGCACAGTGTTTCTAGGAAGGGCATATTTTCTTCCAAAAGCAAAAAAGACATTACCACATATGAGGAACTGACAAGTCAGAAGCATAAACAATCTTTAATTGCTTATGGAAAAATGTCATAACAGATAATGTGCAAGATGGATTATAGTTTAGGCAGTGCTTCAGGCCTTCAGTCTGCCTCATAATCACAGATTAAAATTGGGTTAGAGTAAAAAATCTGCATAACTACAGGGTTTCTCTTCAGGTGATAATGTTAAAAAAATTCATACAGCTAATACCAAAATGTGCTTGACATTTTTTATGTCCTCTAAAACTCACTTTCTGTTTTTGTTTTGCATCCAATGCAGCATAAAGCTATGGAGGCATGATCATAACAGATAAGGAGAAATTGATTTCAGAACAGAATAACAGATAAGTAAACAGAAATCCTGATTGACCTCAGATGGCTTTGGTAAACAGAATAAAACACAAATAAATGATGTATGTATTTGTAATTTAAAGCTGAAAATAATAGCAGTAATTTTGGACAGACTATTTAGTGAGGAATAAGTATGCATAATGCTTTGAAAACAAATATGAGAATGCTTTTTAGGTTTCTAAAAATCCACAGTCTTGCAAATGTCCAAGCAAACTAGCTGTAAAATTTGTTTTTTAAATGAAAAACTGCTATCTTTGTAGTAAGAGTGCAGCCTTATTAGAAGATGAAGCCAGATGCAAATGAAAACTATGTATTAAATGAAATCACAGTGGTCCTCATTCTAAGCACCGTAAATGAGGAGCTAAGAGCTGTAGAAGAAAGCAAAGTAAAGGCAGCTAAAGATGGATTTGCTTTAACCAGCAGTCCTTCCTGATTTTATTCCAGAAGCTCTTAGAAGGACTGAAAAAAGCAGAGCTCTAAAGTAATACTAATAATGAAGAAAGGAAATATTTAAAAACAAGATGATGGACCTGTTAGTCTAATGTAGATCTTAGAAAAATAATGGAATTTTCCCAAACAGGAATGTATAGCTACTGTATATGTATAGAGAAATATCTGTAGAGAGACTGTATCTCTATAGAGAGATCCTCAAGAAATAAGGAATTTCAGTGTAGCATTTCAGTGCTTTCTTTGTAGAAATCCTATTTTCTAATGGTTTACCAATTATGCTCTTTACAAAAAAGGAATACTGCATTTAGGAAACTATTTCAGTACTTGGAATTATTGGATTTTATTTGTTCCAATCAGTACATCTTAAATCAAAAGTGCTGGTTGCACCTTCTAAGATTATAACAAAAGCTGAAAACAGGAAATTGTCAAAGGAATAATTAATTTTTCAAAAATACGTACACAGAAAATGAACTACTTCATCAAAGTAAGTCTCAGGACATCCCACAGGAAAACACATAAGCTCTGTTCAAAACATATAATGTTAAAATAGTTGAGCACCAGATGGATGAACAATTTGAGAACAAGTTGAAAGGTTTACCTGATGCTGCAAGAAAAGCCTCCAAAAAAATTGGAGAAACTTTATTTACCACTGACAGTGACTGGAAGATGATAAATATTGGGGAAAAAATGCAAAAGGGAAAAAGGGTAACTCTAAAAGAGTATTAATTCTCATTGTAACATAGAGATCAAAGGGAATAATCTAGTCTTTTGATGTTCATCAGAAATCTTCGGATAAAGCAGTAAGACTATATTTGGTGTTGGTTTAATGTCTAAAATACTAGGTCCACTTCTTATGTGAGAAATTTATAAAGTATCCTTGATAAAATGGAAAGGCCCTGGAGAAAAATCAGTCAAATATGTATCCATCACTGCAGAAATCTCCTATCAGACTTTCAAGGAGAAAAATAATTATCATAATAGAAAAATTGTTTTATAACCAGACAGCCTGTATACAAACAGATACGCTGATGTATGACCTTTTTGTTTGTTTTTGTTTTTAGGATTGAAATTGTTCAGATTGCTGATGAGGAGCAGAGGGGGGAGTATAAGGGCTCCATGTGATTTCTAGTTTCTGCTTTTTTTCAGAACTAGAAATTGATTAACTGCAATAGCATGTACCTTAAAATTTTCACGCTTGATGTTATATAAGTTGTTATGATGACCTCAGATTTGATTTGTTACATTATATTTATTATTAAATTGCTAGCATCTAATTTGCATTTGAAAGTTCTTCTTTTATGTATTGTTCTACAAACCAATTGTTGCAGTAGTTTTGAGGTGTTCTTCCAGAGGTGTAGTGATTTGTAGTGATTAGAACTTTTATCACAATTAATTTAATGTCTCATGTAAAAAAAAGTCTTACAATTATTGCATCAATCTATAGTAGCTTTTAAGAAATGCAGCGAATTTGCCGTAGATTATGCCTGAAATTTGATGAGTTAATTAGGCTTCCTAACCCATTATCTTACCTTTCATAATTAATACCATAATCATATTCATCTAAACTCAATTATACAGAAGACATTGTGTGAATGTTTTTTTTTTAAAAAAAATGAAACAAAACATGGGCACAGTAAGACAGCTGTACACTCCTCAGGGTGCAAATTCTTTAGCAACTGGTGCTGTAATTAAGACAGAAATTCCCTGTCTCTAGTGTTTAGGGAAATTGCTTTTGTATTTATTAGAAATTCTGGACAGTGTTGACCTAATAACTACAGCCTCTAATTACAAGGTCCATACATATTTAAAAGCAAAGTGTCTCTCCTGAGTTCAGGGTATGAAAAATGTGTAATCTGGTTGTTGGGGTGGGTAATGTTTGAGGCTGGGATGATTGAGTCAGACCCAGAGAAACATTTGATTCTAAAATGACTGAAATATTCTTTTTTTTTTTTCTTTTCCTTTCTTTTTCACTTGAATAGAAAGCTCAACCACATTGCTGAGATTGAGCTTAACTCTCGGTATTCAAGGTATTATCCTGCAGATTAAGAAAGTAATAATCTAGAGAAAAGATGTAGTACTCAGTGTTACTTCTGTATCAAATCTTCTCATCTGTAAATTCTAGACCAATCTGTTCTTACTAATTAAGTTAGTTTTTCTGGACATATATTTGCAGGTGGATTTAATACTATTACTTGAAATAGTATTAAAGATACAGATACAGAAACACTGAGAAACTCTCTTTAATCCTGAGAGGACTCTGTTCTGTTTCCCTTTTAGGCAATGTTAAGCATCTATTATTTCTGAATCTTCTCTGAGACCGTGTGATTCATCATTTGCAAACACTATTACTCTGTAATAGTAATTGAACTTTTTCAAAGGTGCCATTATTGGAAATGGCTGCAGCTGAGAGGGAGAAACTGTAGGATTTTCAAAATGATGTCCCTGGTCAGGAAGGAATATCTACCCCAAAACTGAAATAAATTATCAGTGTATCCATTTTTATCTTTAATATTCCAAATAACATAAAGTGAGATAGGTGAGACGAAAAGTGTTGGACTTTTTGACAATATCAATGAATGTTTGATGTCAATTGGAATTGTTATTGATATCAGTAATTATGCAAAATATATATATTTAAATATAGTGATGTAACATCTTAAATGTTTTAAAGAGAGAGTGCTGCACATAAGGAAATGACTGTTGTCATGTCTGGAGATATTTTAGCTTTTATCTTTATTTATTTTGACTCAGTTTGTTTTATGTATTTTATACAGGCAAGGCAAAAGCCATAGACTATCAAATGAAGTAGAGATGCGGGAAAGATTTTTCAGATTCAAACATGAGTATTTGGGGTATGTGAATCTACTAAATTTACCTCTAGGTACAGGCGCAGTAAAAATGAGTGATTTAGTTAGTTTATTTATAGACCAGCTGGTGCATGGCTTTGTACAAAATTGTAATGGATGTAGCGAATTCTTTTGTATGCAATTCTATGAAAAGTTAGCCATTTAAACAGTGTCTATTTTATTAGGATTTCTGGATACATGGTAACTTGCTTGGAGAGACACGATAGTCTGGCAATAACAGAACAGCAGCATCTGATACCCTTATCAGAGCTCTTATATTCAACAGACCCAGACAGTGGAAAGATGTGATTTTGGAAGGTGAAATTTTTGGAGACCTTAGAGAAATAAGAATATTGAAATGAAATTGCAAAATTTTCAAAAGCTATGTCAAACCAAAGGCTGTATCATAACTAGGTGCATTTGGAAGGTACTTTGGCTCTTCTTGCATCTCAAAATCAGTGTTACAGCAATACAACTACAATAAGGATAACTTCAGATCTTCTTGGTACTGCTGTAAATGCTAGAATATGTCATACATTTTTTAAACATAGATCTCATATTTGCTTTCTAATCCTTAGCGTGCAACCTGGCACGTAATCCATTTAGAAGGTGAAGTCCATAGCTCAGATACAGTACAGCAGTCACTTGCAGAGGAGTTCTCAGGACTCTCCAGGAAGCTTTTAGGAATGGTCCCTTGAATTATCTTCTGAGTTTGAGCTTTATGTTGTTATTTACTCTGTGTGTTTCTGTTTCCAACTGTTGTGCACCCTTTGCCACCACAAATTTCTACTTCCTCAAGCTATTATGGAAACTACAATTTGAAGTGATACTGAAGTTGTATATTTGTTTCAGTGTTATGTTGTCAAGCTTATGTTCTGAAAAAACATTTTTTGCCTAAAAATTATCAGTTTTAAAGAAAAAGAGAAGGGAAACAATCTTCTCTATGATCAATAGGGTTGTATCTCATCTTCAAAGTCTTTGAAAAATAATCATTTTCCTTGAGATAAAAATGTAAAAACATAGAAGAAAATATATTCTATTTTTAGGTTTAGCCAAACATTAGGTGCATTATTCAGCTGTTAGAGATGGAAGTTGAATGAAGCATATGGATTGCCCATTATAATAAAAGCAATTTGCTCTATGTGACTAATTTAAGCATAAAGAATTACAATGATCAATCTTGTATAAAATAGACAAGGATAACTCAGCAGTTTAATGTTAATTGTCTTTAACATTCCAAAGCCCATATTGATTTTTATATTAAATTTATGAAATGCCTGATAAGGTACAAGATCTAATGAATTACGTACATGACATCTACTTTAACCTTACAGAAAGAGATTCCAGGTCATAAAGTCAGCTGGTCAGAATCTTCACAAAGCAGAAAAATTGTGTTTAAAGTTATCTTTAAGCCTGTCTTTTCCTTCTCTTCCCTACATTTCTTCTTCTTTTAATCTTCAGAAGAAAAAAAAAAAAAAGTAAATAACTGCTGAAGCTACAAAAATAGAGGCAAGGAGTACTTATGCTGAGGCAGACTGGACTTGTAGACCCCTGAAGAGCATAGGATGTTCAAAGGGCAAATACTTGGTATTATCTTGTATTCTAGCATATGACAAGACCACTGCTGATCACTGTTATTTTTACATACTTTTCACAATTTTGTCTACAATTTTTTCTCATAGAAATTGAGCAGGCAGAACACCGACTTGTCCATGTGCTGTAGTTATGTGTCTTTGGATGGATTCTTTGTGTGATGAAAAATCTACTCTTTCAGAAATAGCAAGGTGAACTGTGAATGACAGTGTAACAAGAAAAGGACTGAAGTCCATTGCCATTACAAATACAAATGTAAGTTTCTATCTGCCAGCACTTCCTTTATAAAATAATAGTAGCTGTCAGTCAGCGGAGCTGTAAGATCTGATGATGTTATTTAAAAAAAAAACATTTCACTGCTATTTTCCCTTATGAGCAGTGCTGATGTATTTAGTTCATGGTGTTCACATGATGGAAAACATGCCTTCTTTATGAAATCAAGTTGTTGCATATCACACCCCCAGCAGCAGCAGTGTAGGAAATGAAATAAATAGCAATGCATTGGGAACAATCAAGCTGTAGGTTTGTCACTGTAATTAATCAGCAAGGCATGACAGATTGTGTGCCAGTGCTGCTTAATCACCTCTCCGGTGCTTGGTGAGGCGTGGTAAGAAGTTGAAGCTTTCCAGTGAATTCGAACTGAACATTAATTACCAGCACAAGATAGTTTTTGTGACACAGTCATGTCAGGGATGCTTGAAGCTCTGACTCATTTCAAGGAATAGCATTGGTCTCCTGAGTGTGTAAGGCAGTCTAATGCAGATCCTGAAGCTTACTTGGTCCCACATCAACATGAAAACTTGGAACTGACTCCTAACTATTGCCTCTCTGTATCCCTAGATCTTGCATCCCCAGTCCGAAGAAGCAGACTCCTGCCATCAAGTGGGTGGGAAAATATTTCATTTTTCCAAAGGTCTGCTGTCTTAGGGGCTTTTGTTTCCTTTAGTTTTGGCTTTGTCTTGCAGATTTCTCAGAAGGACCTGATGGTCTTTGAGGGGTCTTTGATGTTTGGATCCCTGGGTGTGGGAAGTCATTGCTCCCATTTGTATTTTCTGTCATTGCTGTTGTGGAAATGAAGTTGCGTGCATCCAACCCAACAAATCAGACTATCTGGGCTTTTATGAAAGCTTTGCCTTTAATGATACATATAAGTTTAAATAAATGTGTTTCCTGAATTATTTGGTGATAAAGGGAAGAATGAAAGAAAATCAAAGGCAAGTGGGGAAAGTAATAGGTTAAAGCAGACTGCTTACATAGAAGTGCCAGAGTTTCATATCAAAAACAGTTGTCAATCATTTTTGTTGCCCTTACCTTTGCTTTCTAGGCCTGATTTAAACTTACAGTAAACAGTGCAACTCAATCTAATGTATTTGGCTGTCAATACTACTTAACTCTAGTGGAAATGCTTCCCTGGTGCCCATAATATGTAAGAAAGCTTTTTTGTATAGAACTGGGCACTCTGTCCAAATATGTTAATAAGCAACACTTAATGATTTTTCAAGGTGCAAAAGTTTGATAAGATGAAGAGTTTGACATCAAAGATGTCTCTTCTAAAGAGGGGCATTTAAAAAAAAAACAATACACAAGCAACATAAGAGGCAAGACCTGTAAGGAAGCTCAGTAGTTGTCTATAAATGTAAAACATTCTCAAGTATCACTGGTAGGTTTAAAGCACAATTTTTCAAATATACAAATAATGACAAAGCTGGAAGACTCCAGCTTCCAGAGTGAAGGTGAGATCACACCTACCAGAGCTGACCTAGAGAGGGAAAACAACCTCTCTTATGTTTGCAGAAACAGTAAAAAAGTATTAAAAAAATCTTTGAACCTGAAGGGTTACCATAGAACACTGGGGCTTTACTCATGGTCTCAAGTCAGTGAAGCAGAAGCAAGAGTTCAGTAGAACTTAGGCAGATGTTCTCTGAACTAGAATTGCACTTGGAAACCTTACAGTCTATCAAAGAAATAGTTACATCTTTCATTCAAAACCAGCTTTTAGTAAAATTAAAAATGCTTTGCCAGTGAATTTAATAAATACTAAGAATATGTCTGTGGATCTTCTGATTTTTTTTTTTCCACTTTTATTAATACCAGATTTATTTTTAGTTAATAATGTCAGACCATTTCTATCTGGATAGTTTCTTTGCATCTTTTTGGCCAGCTCCTTTTCCCTTGTACATCATCAGAACAATCTCATTTCTTACATTAGGTTATGAAATAGAATTGGGGGTGCTATTAAAGATATCATCAATTCAGTCCTTTTAGGAGCTGAATCTGAACTCAGATTTTACAGTCTGAGCACGTTTGGAGATATATTAATGTAAGTCAAATATCTAAGTCATAATTTCCAGAGATATCAGTCAAAGTCTTTTCTCTGAAATTGTATAGCTCAAATGGTGTTACAAGTCAGATGAAAAAAGTATGAAAAGTAGAAAAAATAATTCACTTAAAGAAGCACTGAGTTTAGAGGCAACAGCTAGTAATGATACCTTTTGTATTTATTTCCCGTTCCCTGAAGTACACTTCTTCTAAAGTTACATCTTGTTTCCTTACTTAGGATAAACAATATATATATAAGGCTAATAACGCTTTACAAAGTGAAAATATCTCCTCTACTACATCGGTTAGTCACGTTCTATGTTTACCGCTGCCTGCATGTTAGAAAGGCACACAGTGACAGATTTTATCCCCAGAAGAGCTGCAGTTTTAATACATGAACAAAAGCATGCGAATAATAGATACAGATGCTAAATTACCTCAGAAAAGTCCCCTTATTTTGGTCTGGTAGGAAACTGTATTAAGTAACTATTGTGAGGAAATTCGCCACCTCTAACATTTATATCAATTTTGCAACAGTAAGAAGGAAAAAGCAGGAGAAGAAAGTAGCTTGAAAAGCAAATGAAAAAAAGAGAAAATATTTCAAAATAGTACTGAACTTGGTAGTATAAGTTCTTTTGGTGCTATTTTACACATTTATTCTTGTCCAAAATTGTTATTTAATCTTACCTTCAGTCCCTGTTTCCAACAGTATTTCTAGCTATGCAGTAACAGACCCCTACTCTTGAAAAGCCCTTTTGAATTAATTGACTAGATGGCTGAGCCCTAATACTTTAAAATAACTTAATTGTGATGCTTGTTCATTTCAGTGAACACTGGGAGACTGGCTCCCCTGTTAGGACACGGGAAGCCTAAATCATGGCCTGTGGTCAGGCTGTAGCCAGTGCAAGATTCAGGAACAGATGTCTTGCTTATGGACCATAAATTAACTTCTCTGTGGCAATGGGTCAATTCCTAAGAGGCCATGTTCTTATGCCTAGTAGTGGTGAAAATTATTTTTGTAGATATTTGATTGGTAGATCAAGTGGCTGGCTTGAAGTGCAAGAGAATGTGTACCAAGTGAACTGTAATTTATTCAGGCACTTTCTTCTGTTTCAATTTTTAAATGAAGCTTTTTAAGCAAACAAGTGCCAATATAATTGTCAATATATCCACTAGGAACCAGAAGTAGACTGTTAATCTGAAGAGTTGTATGTAAGGCAAAATTAAAGGAGGCCTGTACTCAAAACATAAAGGTTGAACATGAGAAAGACTTTAGATTCAGACAAAAATGTTGCTGCTTTTACATGACTCTGATAGCAGTATATTTTCTTAGGTATCCAAAAGGTTTCCTAATTCATTTGACATTGGTGCTTTGCAGCAGGGCACCAGGACTGAGAGAAGGATGCAGCTAAGATACAGACTTTTGTCTCTCCCATGTATCAGTCTCCCTGGAAATACAGCACGCTCTTATTTCTATCTTTATCATTATGATAACTTGTTCTTTTTATGGCACAGAAGTTTGGAGGTGAAAATTAAAGTTTGTGTTTTCTTTAAAAATAACACGTATACTTAAAAATGTATCCTGTGATTTCCTTTCACATAAGAAGATCTGCATTCTTTACGCTACAAACTTACTATACCATACAATTTTAATTGGCTTCAATATAATTTAGTTGTCTCATCTGTTGCTATGCCTGATTTTTTCTCAGATTAATGATAGTGCAAACCTGTTATTTTTATCTTGAAATGCAGACACAGGATGGAGGCTGAGGGACAGTCTCCTTTCCTGGGTAATGTTTAATTTACTCACTTTGAATGTGTTTGTGTGAAAGTAGATGTTATTTTCTCTTTTATTTCTTTCTGACTTGTTGGTGATGACAGCTTGGAAATGTCTTCTTAGGAGTTTTCTAAACCTTGTTCTCTAGGAGATAATATATTGAAATTATGATTTCTGTCAGAATTACTCTAATCTTAAAGGGCAGAACAATAATATTTGTTTTTCATCCCTAACTCATCTTTCATTCCATAATTTGTCTCATACCTTGTGACACAAATACAGAAGTAATGGACTTTTCTGAAGTTGCTAGTAAAAATAAGAATGTTTTCAGAATTGTAATACTTATTGCTTGCATAATCAGTGTCTTCCTTTCCCTGATTATCTGTGTAACTGTGAATTTAAAATAATCCTGTTAATTTTCTTTGTGCTTCATTTACTTTTTCTCGCTCTACAGCTCTTCTTCTGTGATTAAATGCTTATAGCTAGCTCTGAGATTTCCCATCTCCTGCTTACTTTACCTTTACCTCTTTTTGGAGTTTTTAAATGGTGTTAAGCAGCTACTGTGTGTCAAGTGTAGTATATAGTACTATCATTCTCACTGCCTCCTTTTACATTGTTTTATTTTTCTATTACACTTGTATTCAGGTGTAGTCTTATTTAAAGAACTGGTTATTTTCTTACTCTCTGGTCATTGTATAATTATAAGTGCTTTTTTATGGTAATCAGTATTGTAGCTCCTTCTTATGTATTATTCAAGTTCCAGAAAAAGTAGAGGAAAAAAAAGCTTGAGAAATATTTCATGTCTCCTAATAGGAGTCTTTGCCAGAAAAAAAAGCTTCTTGTTCTTTCCAGACCTCTAAATTTAAGAATCCACAATTGTTTCCCTTTTTTTATTTATTTTTTTTTTTCCCATGGAAATAGATGAAATGTCATCATTGCCCTGTCCATTTGTTCATTTGTTTGAAAATCTAATCATAAGTTCCAAGATATTTAGTAGTTCTTCTTGGGATAAATGTGTGCCAAATCAATACTTGTTTACATACTCAAATGAAATCTACAAAAGCATCTTGGCAATTATTTGAAAAGGAAGAGATGAATCTGAAGAGAGTTTTAATTTAAGATTTAATTAAGGACCCTGAAGCACAAAGTAGGAGAGAATTATTTATAACACAAAGCTTTGAAAGCTTTGAGTGCACCTTAATGAAGAGGAGGATCAGAAAAATGTATAGCAGTATAGGATCACCCAGAGGAGGCATTGATAGAAATATAAAAGTATTCAGTAGGGCAAAGTCCCAAGTTTAAGTTGTTGCTGTTATTATTCTTTAAAGATTTACACAGAATCACAGAACTGTAGGGGTTGGAAGGGACCTCCAGAGATCATCGAGTCCAACCCCCCTGCCAAAGCAGGTTCCCTACACCAGGTCACACAAGTAGGCATCCAGGCAGGTCTTGAACATCTCCAGAGGAGGAGACTCCACAACCTCCCTGGCAGCCTGTTCCAGTGAACAGCTGCTAGAGGAGAAAGACACAAGAAGTATCATGAAACAACCATAGAATGAGTGATAAACCAAAATTATATGGTAAAGAAAAAGGTAAGTATAGTTTTAGTAAATATCAGATGGGGAATTTCTAGTGAAGGCTTATAACTCTTAAGGCTACAGTGAAGAAACTGGTGAAATTCACCTGGAATTTTTTGGATATTTCTGTCATGATTTGTATAACTGCAACAGACTATTAGGATTATTAGATAAACAGAGAACAGATTCTGTTGTGAAAGAAAACTTTTGACTTTGAGTTTGCTGAAATGTACATACCAAAATACTGTTTTAAAATAACTGAAATTAGGTAATTAAGGAACTTTCTAAAATTCATGGAAATATTGGTGTGAATCGTTAGGTTTTCAGGAACTAAGAAAAAGAAAATAAAATGAGTCAGTTCCAACTCTAGAAGTTTCTTTCAGCAGAGGTCCACCTCATCTGATAATTCATCTCTGACAGGTTATATTCAGGGAATGCAAGTAGTCTTCTGCTGAAGTAATGAAAAAAAGGCCAGGCTCAGGATCTATCAGGAAATGTAGTTATCTGAAGAAGTGTGATGTTGCTCTGCTTGCATCTGTTATAAGAATCCCATAAACTCATTGTTACTATTTTATAAGATGATGTTATTTTTTGTTTCACCAAGATATTTCAGCTGTAACTTTACTGCAAAAATAGTTTGTGATTTTTGTTAGATTTATTTTCAGTTTTTTACAGCTTAGGATCTCTGCAACAACATTAAAAAAGCCTTGTTTTTTTTTTCAGTTTGTTGTGCTGGTTTAATTTCTGGAAAAAAGTACACCGTATTCATTAAGTAGATGCTACAGGACAATGATCATCAAGGAAAAGGATACAGATCTCTTCTATAGCATGAAATGAACTGTTTGCTTGTCTATCCAATCTCTCTTTAGCTTTGAAAAGTAGTCTTTTGACTAACATTAAATCTGTCTCAGGATTAAGTCCTCAGCCAATATAAGTGTCACAGCTCTGTTACAGTCACATATAATATTAGAAGTATGGCTGAAATTGGAAATCCGTTAGATAAAGAATTTCTTTTCTTTTCTTCTTCTTCCTTTTGTCATTTATTTAACATGTCAAAGTATTTGATTATGAATAATGTTAGATTTCTGTCATTTATTACTGAAATATTTCTTTGGTAACACTAACAGACCTTTCAGTGCAAGAATAAAAAGAGTAAGTAAAACAATATATAGAAGATGTGAACAACCTGGAGCAAGCCTAGCAGAAGGCCACCAAAAGATCAGACAGCTTAAGCACGAGACACACGGTGTTGTGCTAGAAGAAAAATGGATCTCAGAAAATTCAGTTAAAGAGCAACTTCAGATAAGATTTGCCTGATCTGAACTAATAAACTTCCTTAAAAAAACTTATCTTAAAATATGCTTGTCATTATGATATGATATGTAAATTACTTATATGCTTAATACTTTTCTTAACTAAACTGAAGTATGTCTTTGTAATCCTTATTTCAAGTGCAGGTTTTCTTCCAATCTATTTTTTAGTAAATATTGATCAGTTGACACTTTTCCTCCTCCCTTCCTCTCTCCCTTCCTCTCTCTCTTCCTCTCTTTCTCCTCTCTTCCTCCCTCCCTCCCTCCCTCCCTTTTTCTCAAGCATTGCATGTAGAACAGCTAGAGAAATCCAGAGAGTGCCATTTGGTGCAGAAAGCTTTTGAAATTTCTACCCTGTTTCAGAGCTGGGGAAGATATGCATCTACTCTTTATTTGTCAGCAAGGTATTATGTTCTAAACCTGAATGTCTTACAGTTTTGTCTGTCCATTTTCTGTAGCTTTCAAATGGCTTGTCAAAGATTTTTCCCTTTGGACTTTCAATTCAATTACCTTCCTTTCTACCCCTTAATAAAAATGTCTGCTTCAGCTTATAAAACTACAGCGATGCTTCTTTTTCTATGTGCTTGTATATCAGAGGAATATAAAATTGATTTTTGCTCTGCTGATATATGACATTCTGTTAACTTTTTTTTCTGTGTAGATTTTTGTTCCCCAGTTTGTTTGTCTTCCTCTCTGTTTCCTTCTTGCAGGGTTCCTTGCTTGTGTTCCATTCTGCTTGAGAGTGTTCTTATTCCTCTTTGAATCTCTTCCAGATTGGTTTTCCAATTCTACTTGCCACTTTGTCCCATAAAGGTTGCTTTTGACACTAGTTGCCTTGATTTAGGAAGCAAGAAGGAACTGAGAAAATATTTCATTCTCTAGCAGATAAATAGTTTAATTTTAAATTTTAAGCATTTTAAGGTTATTGTAGTCCGCAATAGATGTAATCTGACAGCTTTGATAGCAATGGAACAGTTTTCTTAGGAGGAATGTGTTGAACCTGTATTTACTCAGGACTCATAAAAATAAAGCAATTTGTGGAATAGGTCAGGAAAAGGAAACAGTGGGAAAAATGTGTTTTTTTTTCCTTCACAAGAAAAACCTCAGTGTGAACAATTACATGTTAGTGTGGACAGTACAATACTGAATGGCTTTAATTAATAAAACCGAAAACTGATTTTTCAGCATTTCCTTTTGTAGTGTGGTGTAGTGTGTATTCTTTTATTTATATGTTTAAGTAGAAAAGATTGTAGTAGTACTTACAAATAGAGGACATAGTTTCTCTTAGTACATTAAGAATGAAAAGATTTCCAGTCTCAAATCTCCAAAAATAGACCATAAATTGGTCAGAATATGTTATTCCCAGAAGTACTAGAGCTATGATGCTTACTTTTTCAAAATTACTCTAATTTGTCCATAATGTCATGTAAGCTGTTTTAGGAATTTCTGAAAGCAGAAAAATATTTTTTGGAGTTGAGATCAGAGCTGAACCCAAATTTACAAGTCAAGGAACTTTAGAATTGAGATTTGGGAACTGTAAACCTCTGCAGGTTACTGCAGTGTTTTTGCAAGATTACTAAAATGTTTTAAGTTTCATGCTTACTGTGCTATAAGGTCATAAGATTATAAATGAATAATTTAATAATTCAAAATTACAACTAAAGTGAATATGTAAAATTGTTAATCATTTGTCTTGAAGTTAGGTTGCATTCTTTCACCTCAGTGTGTACTAGAATGTATAGGGAGAGATATGTGGATAAGTCAGTATAATTCAATAACTTGTTTACATTTCTAAAGAATATCAAGTCAAGCTCTGTAAATTATTTCATAATTTCTCTGTTATTACTGCTACTATTCTTCTCTTGGGATTAATGCAGGGCAGTAGACTGTTACATGGAGTTAAATGATGTGAAGTTGAATCCATGGCAAAATGCCATCACTTCCTCTTTTTGGAGACTGTCAGACAGTGTTTTATAAAGTGAAAATGGCAGTACAGAGAAGGGAAATGGCTTTTAGTCGCTGAGAGAGAAGTGGCATGAAGATAGTCAATCTTGTAATATGCACAGTCTTTAAATAGCAGATAAAACTTTCAAAATGTTTTCGGGTTTATTAGTGTCAGCATGGAATTTGTTTAATTTACTTTGGAGAGAAAGATCTACTTCACACATGTAAACATACTTGTATGAATTTCTATCATACTACCGATTCTACATATACTCCCATGGACTATATGCAGTTGATTGTGGATTTGGTTTTGTCCAACATATATATATTTCTAAGGATCTTTGATTTGCCAGTTTTGCTATTGAATATTAATTTTTCTTGAGTAGTGAATTTCATAGAATTACAGAATCATAGAATGGTTTGGGTTGGAAGGGACCTTTAGGATCACATAGTTCCAATCCCCCTGCTATGAGCAGGAACACCTTCAACTAGACCATCTTGCTCAAAGCCCCATCCAGCCTGGTCTTGAAAACCTCCAGGGAGGGGGCTTCCATAGCCTCTCTGGGAAACCTGTTCCTATGTTTCTCCATCCTCATAGTAAAGAATTTCTACCTAATATTGAATCTAAACCTACCCTCTTTCAGTTTAAAGCCATTTCTCCTCATCTGTGGCTACATGGCCTTACAAGAAGTCCCTGCCCAGCTTTCCTTTGGATGCCCTTCAGGTACTGGAAGGCTGCTATAAAGTCTCCTTGGAGCTTTTTCTTTTCCAAGCTGAAGAGCCCCAGCTCTATCAGCCTGTCCTTGTAGAGGAGGTGCTCCAGCCCTCATCTTCATGACCCTCCTCTGGACCTGCTCCAACACCTCCATGTCCTTCTTATGCTGGAGCTCCAGAACTGTATGCAGTACTCTAGGTAGAGAATCACCTCCCTTGACCTGCTGGTCACACTTCTCTTGATGCAACTCAGGATACAGCTTGCTTTCTGGGCTGGAAGCGCACATTGTTGTCTCATGTTGAACCTTTCATCAACCGACACCCCCAAATCCTTCTCCTCAGGGCTGCTTTCAAGCCATTCTCTGTCCAACCTGCATTTGTGCTTGGGATTGTCCTGACACAGGTGGAGGATCTTGTACGTGGGACCTTCTCATTTCATTTATATTTATTTATCACTTGGACTTTACACATTTTATTTATGAAAGCGTAATTACATGCTGCTTCCACATTGAGTTGCTCATCTTTCCAGGAAAGTGTTTCAAATTTTCTTAAATGTTTTTTGTTATTAACCTAAAAATTGGGCTCCATAGCTGAGTAATATTTGAAATTCATAGTTATGTAACAGAGATAGCCATAACTGCAGAAAATCATCTTAGATTTTTGTGTTTGTTTTTTGTTTGTTTGTTTTTTTTTTTTTTTTTTTAATTTATGTGTGCCTAGCAATTGGCATTAGGTGGAGATTCATTTATTATGTTTCTATAAATAATCACCAATCTATATTGATGTTGGAGCCAATCCACGAAACATTTTCTCCTTCTCACATGTAGTTCTCTACCAGGTCTCCACAATTCTTGCTGTAGGACTCCATAGAGAGGACTCCTTAGAGACTCCTACTGGAGTCTTTTCACATAAATTAAAAATTTGCTTTCCAGGTATTTTTAGAGAGGGCATTATTTTTCAGGCAAAATTCTGTCTAAAATCCAGCTGATGGGCTGCAAGATCATATTTATTAGATGGTAATCAATCTGTGATATATCCTGAGCACTGGAATGTAAAGCAGTTTTCTTGCAAGAGCCAAATTCTGATTGTTCAAGTATTAGAGGGGTGATGAAGGAAAACTCTCTTCAAAGGATGTACTTGTCCCCTCTGCACTCTTCAAAGGCCTATCTTGTCACTCTTGCAGCATGTATTTGGGTAATGTGTTTGTATACAGTAAGTTTAAAGTTAATCAGAAATTCCCAAATGTTTGAGTAAACTGAAAAAGTAGATTGACAATGAGAGGGGTGGATGAGTGGAGCTGTTTCATAAGGGTAAGCAGTTTCAAACTGAAAGCTTGTTCTATGGATTCAGGCAGTGAGGGAAGTGTTCTCCTCCTTCTCTCTGGCCTGGATGGTAGAAAGATGTTTGTCTTTTCACAGAAAGGATTTGCACTGGATGGGACAGATAATAGAATCTCTCTCTGGATATCTCACCGTGGAGGCTCCAAGCAGCTCAAAACATGGGTGTGCTATATATTTAGTTAGACTTCCCAGTTCCAGCCCAACACAATGAAATTGATTTCCAGTTCAGAATTATGTTTGAGTCATTATTCTCTGTACAGATTTATTCTAAAAAGAATTATCCCGTTTTTCTGATTAAAAAAAATTTCCTTTGTCATATAATATTTATTCTGTAGTTCTGAGATATTGCAGCTGTGCCCCAGTGTAAATAAGTGCAGAACACGACCCTCAAATTATAACAAATGCTATCTCCAAAGAATGGCAAGACTCAACAGAAGAATTAATAGATGTGATCACACATTCAGAAAGAGTGAACATTTTTAAGGATGTATTTCGAATGCAGGCTTTGGAGGAGACAACAGTGATCTGGGGTTTTAATCTTTATCTTTAGAATTTGAAATACAATTTATAGAAAAGCATATGGTCAGACTAAGATCCTCAGCTCTCTCAGCCTGTCCTTGTAGAGGAGGTCCTTTAGCCCTCTGATCACATTTATGGCCCTCCTCTGGACCTGCTCCAACAGCTCCATGTAATTCTTGTGTTGGTAGTCCCAGAACTGGACACAGTACTCCACGTAGGGTCTCATGAGAGCATAGTAGAGGAACAAAGTCACCTTCCTTGACCTGTTGTTCACACTTCTCTTGATGCAACTCAGGATACAGTTTGCTTTTTCAGCTGCAATCCCACACTGCTGGCTCATGTTGAGTCTTTCATCAACTGACACCTCCAAATCCTTCTCCTCAGGCCTGCCCTCAAGCCATTCTCTGCCCAGACTGTATCTGTGCTTAGGACTGCCCTGACCAAGGCACAGGACCTTGCTTGGCCTTGTTGAACTTTGTAAGGTTGGCATAGGCTCACCTCTCAAGCCTGTCCAGGTCTCTATGGATAGCTCCCTTACTTCTAGTGTGTCAACTTCACTGCTCAGCTTGGCATTCTTACTTTTGTGTTGATTTTTATTTAAACAGCAGCGAGTCATTAAGTGATATTTATGGTCTGTTGGTTGTTACAAATTATAAACTAAAATTGCAGTCCTCTGTCTATACTTTTTGCTGTATGTGAACATGCTTTCCTGTTTTTTGTTCATTCCTTTGTTGTATTTGTGGACCTTTGAGGAGTGTCCTAAAAGTAATACCTCCTATTTTGTTATGTTGGCCTACAATGCCAGAAGCTAATGTCAATGGCATGGCAGTAGAGATGGAGTCTTCTTAATAGTATTCCATTATATTTTGTTGACATGTGACTGATGGCAGCAGAGGGGAAGTCTGACAAAGTGGCAGCTGACGTGGAAGTGCAGACGGAGCAAAAGTGTGTCACTGAATTCCTCCATGTGGAAAAAATCGCACCAATTGACATTCATCAATGCTTTCTAACCACTTATGGAGACCAAATAGTGAATGTGAGCAAAGCAAGGTTGTGAGTGATGCATTTCAGTAGTGGGGAGAACAACAGTGGGTCACCTCCACTGATGCAGACTTTTGCAAGCGTGGCATGCAGGCTCTTATTCATTGCTGGTGAAAATACCTAGTAATGGTGGTGACTGTGTTGCAAAATGGTATTTTGTAGCTGAGAATTTGCAGTATCAGATAGTGTTGTTTTGGTTTTTCTATCTGTTGCAGTTTCCATGGAAATAAATAGGAGATATTAGCTTTTGAGCAGCCTATGTATGGTTCTGGCTGCTTCCAAATACATTCGTAAGTAGTTGTGAAGAATTTGAAGGTCTCTTTAATTCTTAGTATTTATCCACATTACAGAAAATCCCACTAATGCACTTACCATGATTCCTTCTTCATTTGTGATTTTTATCAGATGTTAGATTTTGACCTCACTTTGGAACTAATCTTTTTTTTTTTTTTATTATTATTTGGCAGAAGGGGAAGATGTTTTATTCTGGTAATGGAATGTATTAGAGCTTTATTATTTATGTAATACGCAAAAGCCTTTCCAAACTTCTATAAGAGCAGTAATAACTCTTTGAGAATTTCTTTCTCCTAGACAAACTCATCTTCTTGTTAATTAACATTTTAGAGTGAAAAATGTCCAGCATAAATTTCACAAAGTAATCTCATATTAGACTTCATACAATAGAAAGAGCTGCTTTTCCCCAAGGGCTACAAAGTATTTTGGTGCACAAATATGCAGCCTGCCCATAACCCTTGCAAAATTCAATTACTCAGAGAGATGTAAACTGCATTTTATGAAAGCAGCAAGACATGACTCTTAGTGATTTCTGTGGGAGACTTCTACACAATTTAGAAGTGTTTTCAGTCCCACACTGAAGGCTGAGTGGATTTAAACCAGCTGAAAAGCACTGTCATCTCCTAGAATCATTTTGCCTGGAATATATCTTTCCTATTAATTTAAAATTGTTTTCAAAAGCAATGGATTTGAATCACTGAAACAGCAATAAATTCAGTCAAATCAATAATGTAATCCTGGTGATTTTTACATGGAATATTGATGCATATATTGCATTACTCACAACTCACTTGAGAAATCTCCATTATAGTGAGCAATTCCATAGCTGTTTATTGGCTGTATTATCTGTCATCTGAATTTTTGAAGAAAATCTCTCTCCAGACATGAACTATACTAAGAATATCCTGTCTCTTTGTATTTATTTATTTATTTATTTTTATAAAGCAACATAGCTGTCTCCAATAATTATGGATTAGCTGATAGAATATAGTGATTTAACAAAGCTTAATTGTAAATAAGATTGTGACTTAACTTTCAGTTGGCAAAGTACACTTGATTTTTAGAGCATTGAGGGTAGGATTGAACACACTCATCTAGGAGGCCTTCCCATTGAATCACGAGGTTCAGAGTCAGCTCCTTTGCTTTCTTAATTCCTTAACCAGGAAAGAGCCTACATGTGGATGGATCTATGGTTTATGTCTAAGGGATTATATATTCACAATCAACATAAGATATCATCTTAGGGAATATAACAAACCTTAAACGGTTAGTCACTTCCTGAAGTCTGTATCAGTGAAGTGTAAGGAATCTCTTCAGCAGGAATAACCTTAAGATGCATCTCTACTTGAGGGGAGATCCTGACATACATCCTGCTGCCATGCAGAATAGCTCATGGGACTCATACTGCTCACTGTTTACGTGGTAAGATGATTGACTCACAGTCATATTTTTCTTGACACTGGCCCTGAGCTTTTGAATCAGGTATATGGCATCGGTTCTTTCACTCCCTTACTTGGAGACAGATTTATGATTGTTACCTGTCTTAGCAAAGTCTTGAGTGACTGTGCTCATTATCTGCCTGAGTGAGGTTTTGAGTGCAGTTAGTATAGTGTAGTTTATCTGCCTGAGCAAGGTCTTTTACGTAATGGTCAGGTCAAAGAAGGAAGCTGGGAGTGGGTTTAGAGGTGTTTCTGGAGCACACGATCACAAATAGATGTGGTATGATTTATTAAGTACTTTTCTAAAGGTGTCTAGTATCTAGAAAAATAAGATTTTCATTTAGATGAGCAATGCTGAGCTTTTCAACTCTGACGAAGAATTTACTTATGTGAGAAGCCTTATAAACAAAAGAAGTTTGTTTTTATAATTTTGAATTTGTTGACCAATCAATCCAGCCTTTCCTGGATCACATCTTAGACTGCATTAAGACTATTTTCAGAAGATTGAGGAAGTGAAACCTGCCACTCTACTCAACCCTGATGAAGTTGCAGCTAAAGTTCTGGTTTCTGGCTCTGGAAAGATATGATCTTGTTGAATTAAGCCCAGTATTGGGCCACAAAGATGATTCAGGGATTGGAGCATCTTTCTGGACACGCTGAGTAGTAAGGTGGAACTGATAAACCTAGGGAAGAGAAGGCCCATTTGGGATTTTATTTATTTGGATAAATACACAATGGGAAGGAATGACCCCTCCTCAGTGGTATTCCATGATAGGACAAGAGATAATACTTACAATCTGAAAAAACATGAAAATCCATGTGAGCAATATTGAACAATAAAACCCCACTGTTTTGTTTTTTTGTTGTTGGTTGTGGTTTTTTTTTCCTGTGTGTTTGTTGTTGTTCTGTTCTTAATTTTTATTTTAATTGTGATGAGGGTCGAACACTGGAATAAATTTCACAGAGAGTTTTTGACTTCTCCACATACGGAGATGTTTAGTACTTGAATAAACACGATACTGAGCAACTTGCCCTTGCTGATACAGATTGAACAGGGGAGTTGGGTTTGAAGATCTGTAGAGATTCCTTCTGTCCTTAGTAGCTCTGAGATTCAGTGATTTAAAAGTGGAGACATTAGTTAATATTGTTTTGAACTATGCCAAACCCTTTCTTCAAGAATTACTGCACATATCAGTACAAGGAAAGGAGCTCTGCAGAGAAGGACCTGGATATGCTGATGGACAGGTTGGCCATGAGTCAGAACTGTGCTTTTGTGGCCAAGAAAGCCAACGGGATCCTGTGGTGTGTTAAAAAGGGCATGGCTAGCAAGTCAAAGAAGGTGATCTCTCCTTTCTCCTCTGACCTGGTGAGGCTGCATCTGGAGTACTGTGTCCCATTCTGGGCTCCTCAGTTCAGGAAAGACAGGGAACTTCTAGAGAGAGTGCAACAGAGAGCTACAAGGATGATGAGTGGCCTGGAGCATCTCCCTTATGAGGAAAGGCTAAAAGAGCTGCGACAGTTCAGCCTGGAGAAGAGAAGGCTGAGAGGGAATATTACCAGTGCTTATAAATGGATGGGGTAAGACTCTTCAGTAGCACCCATGGGCAGGGCAAGTGGGCAACAGGAAAAAACTAGAGCATGGGAATTTCTATCTGAACATGAGGAAGAACTTCTTCAATGCAGGAGTGACAGAGCACTGGAACAGGCTGTTCAGAGAGGCTGTGGAGTTTTCTCTGGAGCTACGCAAAACACACCTAAATG
Organism: Lagopus leucura; assembly: GCF_019238085.1. Taxonomy (NCBI): domain Eukaryota; kingdom Metazoa; phylum Chordata; class Aves; order Galliformes; family Phasianidae; genus Lagopus; species Lagopus leucura. The sequence goes on from NW_024962263.1 coordinate 25,208,405, forward strand.
CTTTCTGGTACAACCCATTTGAGGGAACCTGATTTAGAAAGGGGTTGGACTAGATGATCTTTTTTCTAAACTCTATAACTATGTGATTCCATGATTCTGTGATATTTCCTACATCCTTAACCTCTTTTTGTTGCATCATACTGGAAATCATAGGAATACTTGGTATTTTACTTTCTATTCCTTTAAAGTTGTATGTAAAATTAGGTCCAAAGTAACATGCTCATATCATAAGCACAATTCTTGATGTTATTAAGTTGTTGCTCCTGCATTGCTGCAATTGTCAGTAGTTGTCACTGGTATGTTTTCACCTTTATAGCAAAGACAAACTTCTGTGTCTAAAAGCTTGTCTTTTGTTTTACAATCTTTTTTTTGTTGATAAGATTTGTCTAGACTTTGCTTTGCTCATATCCCTGGATTGCCATAATTATGACAACACAGCTGCTCAATAATGATTAGTATTAAGACTATGCACTGGTTTTTAATAGCTTTGAAGAAGGGTGAATTTCATCACATTGGTGGTTCTTAAATCTCTCTCTTCTGTTGCAACACACACATTATCAAGAAAGGCAAAACAACAGAAGAATGAAAGTCCTTTCTGGATTGAGATTTCCTCATTATTCAGCTGCCGGAATCCACTGGTATTTTACTGGAACTCCTAATGTTTTCTTCCTTTCAAGATGACCCTTTGTGGTCCTGAATAGGTGCTCTCCAGCTGGAGATTTAATAACTGATAAAATGGAATTTTAAACTAAGTCAGTTAGCATTATATTTTTAATCTGTGTAAAATCTACACGAAGTCTATTTTATGATCTGAGGTGTTCTATTCATTTTATGCTCTATAGAACATAAACCAAAGAGTTAGTTGAAAAATTCATACCATTGAATAGAAAGGGATTTCCTGTTTATGTATTTTGTATGTAAAGCATTTGCTACTAAAAAATAAATAAATAAAATCAATTGACATTTAGAAAGCATAAAAGCTGTAAGTAGGTTAAATAATATGGCCAAATATTCTGAATACTTTAACTTTTCATTTTAACATCTTTGTAGTTTTTGTTGTTGTCTTGCATTCCTGAGATTTTCTTTAGCAGTACTACATCATCTATTATCTACTTCTAAAGGATTGTATCAATACAAATGTAATTTCTTCCAGCATTGCAAAAGATGGAAATAGAGTTTTCTCAACACAGAAACACAGTCAGCTTTAAAAGCTGAGAGCATGCTTCCCAATTGAAACAAATGTCTGAAACATCAGTTCTTTTCTGATGAATTAAAAATACAGTCTTTGATGGAGGTAGTTGTTATGGCTCCTTTAGGATGTGGGAACAACTTACAACCTGCCAGGCACTAATGATTCTGAATATTTCTAATCTTCTAATCACTGTAATTGCTATTACTACTTTTGAAATTTCTCAAAGAATAACCTAGACAGAGCTGTGGCCATCTCGTTCATCACACAGATATTGCATTCATCACTTTTGAAAGAGGTTTCAGCTTATATTTGGCTTTATGTCACCTCTGTATTCCTTCTGTACTTTGAGCTATCTTGCATTGGATAAGCTGGTATGTATACAAGGAGGTTTACTTTGCAGTGACTACCTGCTGCTGCTCAAAAATTGTTTCCTGTTGTCAGCTTTCCTACTGCAGTAAATTAAAAGTAGATCTGAAATTGGCTTGTATTTTCTTCCCACAGAGAAAGTTCTAGTATTTCACATTTATATTCTTTTTCTATTCAGAGCAAAATACTGAAATGCACAGTGAAAAGAAATTTAAGTGATTCCCAATCTTGTATTTCTAAAGAACAAAAAAAGAAACAAACAAACAACACAACCCAAGACCATTTAACATTTTTAAAACAAAACAGGTCAAACCTTGAGGCATAAGAGTAGAGAGCTAATACCAGGTAAGGAGCTTTGTGGCTTTGGTGTGTAAGACGACAGGAGGTGCAAACTTTTTTTTTTTTTTTGCATTTAGAGAGTGTAGAGGACTCTGCCACTTCACAGTGGCTTTTTCTCATGAAACTGAAAGATCTTTGCAGTGTTTGGGGTTATCAAGATCCAAAAGATCTGCCTTGTTACTTTTGACACATTTGTTTGTAGTAGTTGACTCTCTCAAAATCTGTTCAGAGATTACCATGAATGTGGAAAGGAAAGAAGGGCTTTAGCATAATTGCATTGGCATTATTTCCATAACTATCAAAAATAAATAAACGTTCTTTGGCAAGGCACTTCAGAATGGCAAATAGATAATATCCTAGAGGAAGGCAGAATTTTTTTCAGAGCTGTGGTATGTCTTACTTTGGATTACTTTGAGCAGAGATTATTTAAAAACTGATGCATCTTCTCCTTTTGAGAGGAGTGACAGATTTTTATTTAAAATTTCTCATTGATTCCATTTAGAGAACATAAAAATGAAAGGACTGGACAAAGTATAAGGACATAAAACACTTGTAACTTTAGAGAACAAAGAGATTCAGGAAGGAGTCAGCAGCTACATTTTTTGTTTTTTTTTTATTGACTTGGAGTGCAAGTCATTAAGAATACAATGCAGGTAAAAGACTGACATTGTTACAGGCAAAGTATGTCATTTGCTATTCTCCTCTACCGGTTTACAAGCCAGGTGGTCATTTGTGTCTGCGAGTTGAAACTGCTATAGGAAACACTAGTTGGAAATTTTCACCTGGTTGCATCAACAATTTTTTTTATTCAAGCACGAATTTACATGTGCTTGTAACTAAGTTAAGTTTATGATCATTATGCTGCTCAGAATTTCTGCTGGTACAATTCTAATTGTGCAAACTCCATTGTAAATATTAATAATTTTAAATTTCTGCTGGATTGTTGTTTTCTCTTTTTTTTTTTTTTTATTTTTTGTGCATGTGCTTTTTTAATTCTGCTCAGTTTAAAACCAGATATATTCTGCTCAAACTAGCAGGATGCATGTTTTGGGATACTCGTTCAAACAAGACTTGTATGATATACAGAAAAAGCTTGACAGTATTAGTTATGTACTTTGAAAGGAGTCAGTAAATGAAAAAGAATCACAAAACATCCTGTATGTCCAAATAAGTAAGAGATCAAAAGGCCTCTATCTTTTCTTTTGCATTTGTTCCAACATATTTTTCTGGCTAAGAACAGATCAACACAGTAAGAGGTAGCCCATAAACACCATAGAGCACTCTTGGGTGAGCCTGTTACTGTGAAATGCATCTTGGAAAGGTTCAGTTGACAGTTCTAACCTGCTAGTACTATATAGCCTTAAAATGCATAGCTCTTCCTCTGGTGACTCTGTGTGCCTGTCAGTTGTCATCAACTGCACACAAAAAAAAGAAATGTGATAAAAAAAAAAAAAAAAAAAGTGTTAGGTCTTTTCGTGAAGTTGTATTAGCTTGCATTCCTGGGAGTTTAACTTGTTGAGCATTATTCTCACCTTTTACCATATTCACGAGAAAGGAAAAATAAAGTCTATTTCTGAAAAGAAAACACTAACATAGTCTTATTTTGTACTTCTCTGTATGGCTTTCAACTTCTAACACTTAATGCTCTTTAATTCCCATCATGTGGAATTAGGCAGGAAAATTAGTGATACGCTTATGGAAATTTGATTTACAGAAATATTCCCCATCTAGAACAAGGCTGCACTAGGAACAGACAGGAGTAGGGCATGGACACTGTCTGTAGATTACAAGGAAAGAAACAGGGTGTAAGTTGTTATTTCTGACTCTTTTAATCTGTGGAATTCTATTTTGTCAATTGTGAATAAATATTTTGAAATATCAAGATTGACTGATTGTATGTTCAGGTTTATTGGAATTGAAATCTTTTTACTTGTTTGAATTGAGAAAAAAAAAAAATCTTAGAATATGAGCAAGGTTGACAGATAACAAGATGGAAGATTAGATGTATGTTTTCACCTTGCTGTATATACATGTCTGTGCTGTGCCCCGTCCTGTCAACTTTCATCATTCCCCACAGTCATTCCTATAATATCTTTGTTTTTATTCTTCTAAAAATGCCACAATTTAAGTATTTACTTCCCTCAGACAAAGGAAATCATTGTTTTGGTGCAAGGTAGGAAGGAAGGGTATTGCAAATTTGAATAAAATTCCCATAGGTATACTTTTTCCAAGTCTCTAATTAACTGAATATTAACTACTAAGACTACCTGCATTTAAGAGATTTAATGACAATCCCAATTCTCTCAAGTTGAATATGGATTTTTTTTCTCAATACTACATATTAAATCTTTGGGAAGTGCTTACTGTTGCTCATTTCTTTTTGATTCCAATGAACTTTCATGGTTTGTTTGGCAGTAAAACTTTCCAGTTATATTGTGTTTTTTTTCCCCCCCCCCTCTATTCACAAAAGATGTGGAATAAACCAGTATGAGATTTCATTCAGCAATTTATAGCAAAACATGTTTGAGTTGTGTTGTTTTTTTTCCTAGACAACCATAAGATCATATTATATTTTCATCCAGACTTATAAATCTGAATAATATAAAACTCTACAGGCTGCTGCTTCTGTACAATCTGTAGTGCTTCTGCTAATACCTATTCCATTTGCTAGGTAGTATATAGGAAAAGTTAAATAAAATGAACATTTTTAAGAAAGGCAGTGGGTCATTTTTTCCTTTCATTTTTAACAGCTTCTTTTCCACTATAACGTACTGGAAAAATAGCTTTTATGTACTAGGTGTAAAGTGTGAGCCTGGTGGGCATTAAAGTGTAAAGGATTCAAGTATGTTTTAAGGCTGCTTTAAGCAGCCTTATAACAGAGAGATGCTTTCTTTATATAAGTAATTCAGTGTTACAGCATTTCAAGAAGGGAGGAGATAGGCTTCAACACCTAAACTTTCAGACACCTATTACTTCATTATTTGATGGGCTAATGGAGGTGAATTACAAATTGGCTACTGTTTAGCTAGTTTTCCTACCACAAGCATCCAAAATCAAGTGGTGTTTTTTGGGGGGGACTTTGCTTCACTTGCTTCTCTTTTTTTAAATGCTAAAGTTTCAAAGCAATGCAGGACTGTGAATAGTAGATCTGATATCAGGAAATGGATAACAAAATGATGTGCAAGTCAAAATTTGACTTTATTTTAAAAAAAAAAAAAAAAAGTAGCTGAGATGCCAACTTACAGTAAAGTCTGAAAATGTGTAAAGAGTTAAAGAGCTGTCAGCTTTTTGAAATATTCCCAACTTTTTGAAATGTTGTGGTTTAACATTCTAATGTTTTGCAAATATTAGATTTTAGAAGCACATCTGTAGATGTCTGAAACATAACTACTTGTAGATATTTTTCAAAAAAAAAAAACACAACTAAGAAATTACAAAATTGTTTTAATTTAAGTTACTATTTAAAGGAAACAACAACAAAACAAGAGCAAGAAAATACTATCTCAAAGATATGTTGCAGTATGGTATAATATGTTAACTTTTTTTATAAGTAGTAAATACTTAAGTCTTTTTCTTTGTATTTTACAAGTTAAAGACAAAGTAAAGTATCCAAAACATTATTCCTGTTTCTATTAGTAGTCACTATTACTTCTCTAAAACCTCCACTATTGCCTCTAATTTTTCATTTTTTATCTTCCATATTAGCTAATATCAGCAGAACTTTACAAATATATAGACATGAATTGTTTATATTGCTGCAAATGAAAAATATGTTTCAGATTGTGAAGCTAGTGAGAGAGAAGAGAGAAAGTGACAACCTAGAGACTTTCCAAATAACTTGTTACTGATATTCGTGTGGTAAGAAGCCTTCCACATGTATTTGTCTCTTTTTACAAAACCATATAATCAATGAATGTACAGATGTTATAATTAGGAAATATATCAGAGAATTTGGCCAAGCAGTTATTATACCAAAAGAGAATAGATAGAACACTTACCCATATCCTGGGCTTGCTATGAAACTATGAAAAGAGCAGAGAATCTCTAGAAGATATTTGTCCCCCTGGTTGTCAGTTCTTAAATAGGTCTAGGAGAGGTGGAGCCAGGCTCCACCCCTTCTGGCAGCTCAGGTGAATTGCCTTCACCTGTGCTCCCGTAGCTGACTCATTGCTTGCCTCAGGTGATCAATCAGAGGTTCAGGCTGTGATTCAGCAGTTCCCATACAAAAATAAACATCCCAAAACATTTCACATTTCCGCTGTTGCAGTCTGAAAATTTGTCATTTCAAAATACAAAAGGGATTGTTTAAAATCCCCAATATACTTGATCAATTTTTTAGTGTGGCTGATGGCAAAACCATTTTTTGTGGATTTTAATCAGAGCAAGAATTAAGGATTAAGAAGGTAGCATACTAGATTCTCTTACTTTATGGCAAGCTTCTGAAATAATCTTTTTGCTGGAAGCTTGAGCTAACAAGTCACTGATGTACAATTTGATTTCCCATCTGTTTATACTACAGAGTCACAGAATTTGTTCAGGAATGAAAGTGCACACACTGCTGTGTAAGGTAGGACAAGGGTTTTCATTTTTATTTTCTTTTTTTTTTTCATAATGACAGCACTCTTTTTGCATCCTGTACAAAACCTGTGCTTCAAGTTTTTCTAAAGAAACTGTCTATGGAAAATGCGTGTAAGCGTTCTTGTTTCTATAGAAGGAGAGACAGATTTCTTATTCAGAATGTCTTTCTGCTACTACAGAACCTTAGCTCAACAGCATATGAACATCTTCAAATCCTCTCTGATCCATGCTCTTCTCATCTTAGCTTTATTTCTTCTATTATTCACAGATCTTATGTTGGAGCCTGCAGTGCATAGGATCTTAAAAAAAGATATCCAATACTCTTTTTTAAAAAAAAATTGTTTAAATATAAATTTATAATTTTTAATTTATTTATTTGTAAGCGTATGTATGCTTATAATGTAGCATATGGTATATTATAAACTCATTACTGTGGATTAACGTGGAATACAAATATATTGCTATTGTTTAGTTGACTCTTGGGAATTTCAGGCAGAGTGACATAAGTTGTTTTGCTTTAATGTTGAATACTGATGAATGAAATAAGTACGTGCTTTACTGTGTATGATCTAATATCTGATACTGTGTTTGGTGTGTTTTGAGGATAAGTAGTTTTAAAAGGGGCATCTACTCATTCTTAGATATCTCTTTCCAAGGAGCTAGCTACTTTAAGTTAAACTAAGTAAATAAAGGCTGCCTGGATATATAAGAATGCATTGCAGACTGGTCATGTTTTTGCTTAACAAACTGTATAAATTCTGATCCTGAACTGTGTGAAGTTCCTTTCATAACTGTCTGAAGGCCTCTGGCCTGCTTGAAGTTGCTTAGCACTCTGCATAATACAATACTAAATTATTTTATTCTCGCAGTGGCTTTCTGAGTCTTCTATTCTTTTGCCTTATTTCTGCATAAAATATCTCCTCATAAATCCTGCAATAATGGCCTCCCCTTAAAAGTTTTTGCACTTTCTCCTATATTCTGCAAAATAGAATGTCAAAGGAATTCAGCCATGTTTGTGGCAAATTTGGTACACAGAAGACATCATTTTCTCATGTTTTGAAGTACCATCCAAACATATTTACTAGAAATAGAATAGCTCTGAAAAGCTTTTTTCCAAGACTGTAGGGAGTTATCAAGTTCTATTGAGTTATTATATTGAATTATCTAGTCTCACATTCAGATAAACTGCCTTTTAATAAAGTGTGTAAGGGAGAGAAGAGGTGGTGACAGTTCTGACTGACTCACAGGGACTTTAAGTAGTGATACAATGTCTTACTGGCATGAATGAGATACAGGTAATAAATGGAAAGTGCTCACTGAAAATGACTTCTGTGCTGAACATTTCATATGCATGGTGTGGCATATGGTTAGGCAGTTTGGTGAAAAGCAAAACAAATTTACTTTGGCATTCTGTCTCCATTGTTTATATCTTCCCAAAGCATAACATAGCCTCCTGCTCCTTTGCTGTATATAAGACAGCACAGGCCTTGAAGCCGCTGTGTAAAAGGTGACTGACTGGCTGCTGCGCTGTAAACTACATAATTAACTGGAGTACTGCTGTCAAAATGAGTGCATAAGGGTTGAGTTTCTTCTCATTTGCATCTCCATTTTCTATCCAGCTGCAAATTCCCAGGGAAAATAATAATTGTTTAATTTTCTGCTGTTATTCTAAATCTGTTTGATATTAGCAAGCATGTTTAAAGGTAACCAGAAGTAATCGAGGAGGAACAGTTATCAAACTGTGCATAGGCCTTCAATCTTAACTACACTTGTACACAAATGCACCTGAACAAGACCACTTTCTATGAGAGGCATGGCATGTGGCAGCTACAAAATTTCTCTTCAGCAGTGGTTAAGCTATTACGAATTTTTACAAGAACAAACAGATATTTTTTCAATAAATTTCTGTATATTCAGTCTTGATATGATTAGCTTCTCCATAAGTTTCTGAATTATCGCAAGAAAAAATATGTATTTTCATGGAATCATAGAATCATTTGAGTCGTAAGGGACCTTAAAGACCATACAGTTCCAATCACCCTGACAAAGGCAGGACTGCCACTGCCACCCACCAGATCAGACTGCCCAGGGCTCCATCCAACTTGGTCTTGAATGCCTCCAGGGATGGGGCACCACAGCTTTTCTGGACAGCCCGTGCCAAAGTTTCACCATCCTCTGTGTAAAAAAAATTCCTCCAAATATCCAACATAAATCTTCCCCCTTTTAATTTAAAACCATTACCCTTTGTCCTATTACTAACTGTCTAAGTAAAAAGTCAGTCTCCTTCCTGTGTATAAGCTCCCTGAAAGCACTGGAAGGCTGGAATGAAACCTCCCCAGAGCCTTCTCCTGTCCAGGTGGAACATGCCCAACTCCCTCAAACTTTCTCCGTAGAAGAGGTGCTTCAGTACTCTGATCATTTTCATAGCCCTCCTCTGGATCTACTCCAGCAGCTCCACATCTTTCTTGGGCTAGGATACCCAGGTCTAGAGACATTATTTCAGGTGGTGTCTCACAAGGGCAGAGTAGGAGGTTACAATTTCTTCCCTGAACTTGCTGGCTATTTTGCTGGCTATCATAGTAAAAACTGAGCAGGACTAAAAGTGGCCAGTATTTAAAAGATTCATGCCTTTATTTAAAATATAAGCTGTTTCACTACATCAAGGAAATGCTTAATTTCTTCTCTCATTTCAAATGCTTATGACGTTGCCAGACTTCAAGTGTTCACACTAAAAATTTCCATGCTGAGTGTTTGTCTCAGACTGAATTGTTTTTTTTAGTAGCTCATCATTCTGTGATTACAGCTCCGATGCAGGACAAAAAAAAAAAAAATGTCTCAAGCCTGACAGAGAGGGGGAAAGCCAAAATCTCCTCTCCTCTCCTCTCCTCTCCTCTCCTCTCCCCTCCCCTCCCCTCCCCTTTCTCTCACCTGAAATAAGAAAACTATCCAAGTAGTTCTAAAAATATATATATCTATATGTCTCATTTGGATGAAGAATATTTGCCAAGGAATGAGGAAGATATAAGGAAAGAAAACAAGCAGTATGATTTACTGAATATCACAAATAAAATACTGCATGTATTCTGGCCATATTGGTAGTAGATATTGGCTTTCCCTTTGGACTTTTTAAAACCAGTAATGAAGTGCATCATCTTAGGGAAATCAACAGTTAGGAACTTCATATTATTGAATGATAATGAAACCAACAGAGAGTATTACAGTATTTTAAACAGAAATTTCACTTAGGCTATATTCCTCTCATCTAGTCAAACAAGCAGTCTGTTCAAATTCACTTCTGAGTCAAAATCTAAAAAGAAGAAATGTATAGGGTGAATTTATCTATAGATTTATTTGTATGTTGCTGATATCATCAAATACTCTGATGCTGAGAAAGCTAAGAGCAGTCTCCTCATAGTAAAAGAGATCCTAGTGATAAAATAATTATGGAATCTGCCAAAATATTCCTTTGATTGTGCTTACATGCAGTGCAGGAACATTCTGAGCGTCTCTGTCAGTCACATGCTCAGTTTGTGTGAATCACCAATTTTATTGCAGTCAGAATAGAGGGTGCTAAGACCTCTATTATGTTAATAAACATGTTCATATTAATCTGTAGATGACACTGGATGATGACATTCAGTGAAATCCTTCTTTTCAGGGGTTGGAAAATGAGCCTCTCTTGGAGTATTCATGAAATAGGATAGTGGATATTCCTCTTTCATCATGTGCCTTTGAAACTAAATATCTGTTCAAACATTTTTCTGACAAGGACATATGAACATAGCCTGTCAAAATTTAGCTCAGAGCAGTAGAAAAGGGTCTTAGCAGCTTGCTTTTAAATGGAAATTATCATATATCCTCTGTGACTGTGATAAAGAAATTGGTTTTTTTTCCTGCATACATTCAACAGAAGACTGTAAAGAATTTATTATAATAACCATACAAGTCTAGTACTGTAACGTGACAGTACTTTAAAACCCATTTGTCAGAAAATTGCTTGATAAGTGTGTGTCATGCAAATCGAAAATACAAAACAAAAAGCCCTTTATATAATCCCCTCTGCATATGAAAGGAAAGTACGAGTTCTGTGAAAATGAGAAAACATACTGCTGTCATGTTTTATGGATCAAAACAGATGGAAAAGGTATGTAATCACTAAAGAGCATTTTTAAGCAGGCAAGTTAAGTCTTGGAGGACTGTGCAGTTAGCGTGTCATGCTGATATGGACTTCCACTCTGTGAGCTGCCCCCTTTATGGCAGGCAGCAGAGACAAGATGTGCTTTAGCATGATGTGCTGTAGCAAAAAAGAGCTAGGAAAGAGCCTCTGCTGTCACATGGACTGGTTGTGGAACCCCTCATAGGCTTCTCTGTTGGCATACTGTTTTCGGCCTGCAAGGCCCTCCTTGCGTCAGCCAGCATGGAGCCCAGGGCTATGGGTGTGGGGGCTTTGGAAGGAGGCCTGCAGCATGGAGATGTCAATATTGATGTCAGGGGCAGGGCTACTGAAATGGGAATGGCAGGGAAAATGAAGCATGGACAGAATGAAACAGGTTGCAGTTCAGCAATGGAATCTGTTCCAATGGACCTGTTGCAGCCTTGCTGCTGCCAGGCTTGGGTACATGCATAGCAAGGTGGTCCTTAGCTTCAGAGCTTGTAAAATCTTAGCCATCTTTATGTGTCTCCTCCAGTAAATGACTGTTTTATGTCAAATAAGTATGTTCCAGTGGCAGAACCTCTTTGTCTACAGCAGAATGGCCCAGGGAATGTTGTGCTCTGGAGGTATGCAGGTGTATGGTCCTTTGTAGGGTGGGATGTCTAAGGAGGTGGCTAGGGAGTGAAGTGTAGACAGATTGTTCATCCCATTTACTAGGGGTTTTCATCCAGGAGCAAGGAGAAGATTATGTTCAGTGTTAAAATGGCTGGATGGCTTTTAATGGTCAAGAGCATAGCAGTGAAAGGGGTTGGGAAAAAAGTTGCAATTTGATGCTGCTATTTACCATCAATCAAATTCTTAATGCAAAACTGGTGGAAGGCTTACCAGTGTTAGTAGAAATACATGCATTAGCATAGTCATTGATTGCTTTAATAGACAAAAAAAGAGTTGTTCTATTAATGAATGTTTGATTATTTAAATATTTAATGATAATTGCATTCCATATTCTTATGGAATATATTTGAAAATTGATAAAGAAAAGAAATAATATTGGGGAGCTCAAAAAGCAAATGACAAGTAGTGAATTATAAAATAAGAACTAAGGGTATTAAGAAATTACATGGAAAATTCAACTGTTGTGTCTAAATAAACATAAATCTCTCAATTCAAAAGCTGCATAATGTTTCCTAAGATGTATGATTCAGGACACTTACACTGCTTCTTTTCTCAAGATCCTTGTGGTCAGACTGAGTTGTCTATGATAATGTAGGCTGCTGTTTTTTTGCTAAGGATGCATCAGCTTCTAGAAAAAAGAGACCAGGGTGAAATAAAATTGAATTTTCTGTTGTCCACAACAGCACAGGAGCTGAATCAATATATCTGTGATTTGGCACCCATATTGTTTTACTTTATGTACCTGAAGGAAGGATTGGACTAGATGATCTCCAGAGGTCTCTTCCAGCTCCTACAGTACTGGGATTCTGTGATTCTAAAGAAAAAAACTGAACTTCTATACAAATGATATATGCTTCTGAGAATCTGTATCCTCAAAACAGCATGAATGATATTTGTGCAGAATTTTGATTTGGCTAATAAAGCTAGTTATGTTACAGGAAAAATGTTACTGAGATTTTTTCCAGCTTTTTTTTATTAAACTAATACATAGCCAAATAACTTGACTTTTAATGTGAATTCACAGCATTCTGAACATGTGTGGCATCATACGTCTTATATATGAATTTGAATTTTGTGTAGTCTAAAGGCGCAATGCATGTGCTCTTTTCAGATGTCTATCTCTTATCTTACATGGAAAGCATTAAAAAGTTCTACTCTCATATGCCTGACTTACAGAGTTGGTTTTTATTGATTAATTCCTGATTAATAGCCAAGATACAGTGATTATGTTAACAAAAAAATCTGTGGAGATCAGCAGGTTGAGGGAGGTGATTCTGCCCATCTATTCTGCGCTGGTGAGGCCTCAACTGGAGTACTGTGTCCAGCTGTGGAGTCCTCATTGAAGGAGAGACATTGACTTGTTGGAGTCCAGAGAAGGGCCAAAATGATCCAAGGGATGAAACACCTCTCCTACAAGGACAGAGAGATCTGGGATTGTTCAGCCGGGTGAAGGCTCCGGGGAGACCTGAGAGTAGCCTTTCAGTGTCTAAAGGGGGGCTGTAAGAAGGAAGTGGATAGAGTCTTTATCAAGGTCTGTTGTAATAGGACAAGAGGACATGGTTTCAAACTAAAAGATGGGAAATTTAGATTGAATGTAAGGAAGGCATTTTTTACAATAATTGTGGTGAGACACTGGAATGGGTTGCCCAGAGAGGTTGTGGAAGACCTAAGCCTGGAGGCACTCAGAGTCAGGCTGGATGGGGTTCTGAGCAACCTGATCTAGCTGTAGGTGTCCCTGTTCATTGCAGGGAGTTGGGATAGATGAGCTTTAAGGTTCCCTTCCAACTCAAACAATTCTATGGCTCTATGAATTTTGATATAGAAAAAGAATTGGTTCTATCTCCAAATGAGCTTAGTGGTGTGGCAGCCATTGGCTGGGCTGTACGGTCTGCCTAGTGACATTGGCAGGGAAATTTGCTGTGTAATGTGAGGAGAAACCATTATCTGTCTTACCAGTGGTGACTTTTGACCATTGCACAGGGAGAGTAGAGTACTGCCTGCTGCTTCCAGAAGATGAATCCTTCCCAAGGGATGCTGTAGATTTTGTTAGCGTGCATGCATTTATTAGCAGATAAGGGAATTCACTGGAGACAGTCCCACAAACTGCCATTCAGAAAAGGGCTTCTAGAAGAGTATTATTGGTTTGGACAGGTGGACTGTGTTAATTATGATTCTGGATTTGTGGAAAGGCTATAAAAATCATATTATGAAAATGTTACCTCTTCAGACAAGTACATCTGGTTGAAGAGATTCCGGGAAATAGTTGTAAGAAACTGTATGATTATATTCAAGTAGATATTCCATTAAAGTTAAAATGTGAGCTGTGATCTACTACCTGAGGACTAACAGAAAATGAAAAAGTTGATGAAGGAGCTAATAGTTTGTTATGTAAAGAGAAGGTGAATACAGAAATTCCATTAAGCTTGCAGTCAATCAATACAACAATGGCAAAAGGGGAAGAACAAATACTGTATGGGAAAAAATTGGAATTTTTTTTTTAGGTATAAGTCAAGGGTGAATAAAAATATCTCTTGCTAGGAGATTATTACACGATGAATGTAACTATGACATTCAGGTTGCGAGGAGGTCATTTTAATCTGAAGATTAACCTAAATGTAAACCCAAGAATTTACGCTTACTGGCACAAATAAGGATGTTATACTAAGGTACTAAGTTTAGTAGCCACTATCTGAGTTTTACACATTAGGTTCAGAATAGAAGAAAAGATTTTTTCTAAAAGTCTTAAATTGTCACTGCAATGTCACAAATAGAGAAGAGCTGTCTAGATGGCATTTGCCTGTCCATATTGATACTCATATTTTTCCACCACATTGCCAGGTCTGTTTAATGTCTTCAGTTTGTTTTAGTTGACAGTCTCAGATATATTCTTACATTTACATACGTACTATATTCTAACTCATAAAAATGTCTAAATTAACTCCTTTTTATCATAAAACAGCATAAAATCTTGTTCATGCTACTTCAGCCGGGGAGTCACAAACCTTTGCAAAATCAAACTATGTTTAAAAGAAGAATATTTGAAATTTGTAAGGGAGAAACTCGTCTCTTTACTTCCTCTCAAAAGTACTTGGAACTGTTCAGAGCAATACCAATTGTCATTCGGATAAGAGAATGGGTTTGGCTTGCAGATATTGATGCGAAGAATGGAAGCTAGGAGATGGGCAGGTTTCATCCTGTGGGTATCTGTGATGAATAAGGTTTCTGATATATTTAGTGATGTTATAAAAAAAAACAAAAACCTGAGAACAGTAACTGCCTGCAGCTGTCATTACCTGTAGTTTCACTGCACAATGCTTGAGCTAGGTTTTCTAGTGAAATTTAGCAAGAACATTACCTCTCAATTTCATAGAATCACCAAGGTTGAAAAAGACCTCCAAGAACATCCAGTCCAACTGTCCACCTACTAACAATATTTCCCTGCAAAATCATGTGCTTTATTACAACATCTAAAAATTTCTTTAACACCTCCAGAGATAATGAGTCAGCCATCTCCCTGGGCAGACTATTCCACTGTTTCTTTCAGAGAATACATTTTTTCTAATATCCTGAATTACCTAGAATTTCTTCTAGATAAACATTAGTTAGGTTGTATTTTGGAATACTTCTCTTTCTAAGAAAAAGTGTAAAATCTTTACAGTATTTGATGGTGATGCCTTTTGAAATGATTATAGAAATGAACAAAAAACATGGGAACTTGCATATTGTCCAAGGAATTCAGTGGATTGTTGAGAAAACTAAAGTTTAATGCACTAAACTTTTTGTTACAATATATTTATGTTCTCATTGAATTCTTACCTGTTTCTGAAAGTTCGTTAGTGTTAAGAACCATAGCATTAATA
Source organism: Lagopus leucura (assembly GCF_019238085.1). Taxonomy (NCBI): domain Eukaryota; kingdom Metazoa; phylum Chordata; class Aves; order Galliformes; family Phasianidae; genus Lagopus; species Lagopus leucura. The sequence continues at coordinate 25,223,568 of NW_024962263.1, forward strand.
TATCTGTTTCTTCCAACCCTAACTGGATTTTTTCCACTTACTATTTACTTAAAAATTACTCTGTTGCTTGTAGGTATGTAACATTTACATGCAATTTGCATGCTCGTTTCTTTTTTTCTGTGTAAGAATTTTTCTCCCTGATAAGTTTTACTTTAGAGCTCTGATAACTAAAAGCTTCCATTTGTCGTATTCCTTCTCTCCTACTCACCATGATGACAAAGACTAGAAACTCTCTCTCACTAGAGAGAGTTCTTATAGAGAACTATATGAGTGAAATTTTCTGACTGAGAGTACAGTTCATGCTCCTACAAGAGCTGTTCTGATGAGGCAAGTTCATAAATAACTTTTATTACAAATTCAGCTTTCAGAGTGTCACACATCCTTCAGATCCTGCACACCATGTCAGTTCTAATGAGTTAGAAATAAGTTCACTCTGCATTGGAAATGCTTGATGTTTAGAGGCTCAGACTGGCTCTCCTCTTGTTGTTTGTTTTATTATAATAAATTTTAATGCCAAAGCTTTACGACAGAGAAGTAAGTAGACAAATCTTACTGTTGCAAAGGAATTACTGGGGAATGTAATACTTTGGCATATTACTGTTAAATTTCAATGTTGGCATGCACAGCATGTGGTGCCAGCAGGAATGGGAGTTGAAATATCTATATGCAAATCCTACTGTATCTTTTCAGTATGGAATTTACCTCCTTGCTGAATATATCAGAAGCATATTTAAGTCTTTTTTTTTTCTTTTAGAATAACAAAACAACAACAACAAAATCCAACAAAATCCTACTTGCTGTAAAATATAATGTTATGTAATATGGATGGCATTATTATAGATGGAGTTACTGTTTTTCTCATTTGTCTAGGATAAAGAAGATGAACTTTAAAAAAAATCAGAAGAAACAGACTGTGTTCTGTCTTCCTCTTTCCACTTATCTGCTCAGATACTTACATAAGCATAAAGAGTATAATTTTTCCAGTGCTTGGGATTCAGAAAATCAAGAACTTTGTTCTATTCTTGGCTTACTTGAATCGTAACCTCAAACACATGCAAGATAGAGAGAAATAATTTTGTCTTTTACTTCAACATTTCCTATTGCATATAGTCATTTACTTGTTACCATTTACCATTATACACTGAAGCTCTGAGCTTCACTGTGAATGGCACTACTGCTGTAAAAGAAGTGACTTTTCCTTGGAGTCTGCTTGTGTGAAGGTACTGCATAAAGCTGCGTCACTAATTATTTACAGCTTGGTAAGCTCATTATTTGCAATCTTGATACAGTTCAAAGTCTTAAGTAACAGAAATAAATAAGGCTTACACATGTGAACCCAGTTAAAACTCGCACTTCTCAGCTGTAATTGTATAGATACTGTCTTCCTGCTTCTTCATAGGCCTCTAAGCTTTCCTTGGTAGATCTTCAGATCTTTATAAAAAACAGATTAGGTGATGTATTCCTCTTCTGTTTGGACTGAAAGTGCTGGAAAGATGGGGACTGTGACAACTCTCAGTCCATATCAGTTAGTGAGTTTGCTTTACAAATTCTCCAGTTTTTGAAAATCTTTTAAAAATCCTTTTGAAATAATATTTCAGAAGGACAGTGTAGAGACTAAGATTGCTTAGCCAAACTGTCTGTTTGCTGAGATGTTCTGAAAAAGCACATTTGTCTAAAAGCATGGAATAGTTTAATTGAAAGAAGTCAGTGATATGATTGGTCTCCTGAGTTGTGTTCATAAGAAAACATGGAAAATGTCTGTTTTATGTAGAAATGTTTAGAATTCCTCAACTCTGACCAACTCATTTATATTGATACACTTTAGCTTGAAAACTTTGCACATTATAAATTACGTAGTTAATCCTTTTAATTTGATAGCTCATACTTTTAGTTTTATAGTATGTACTCTGCATGGTTAATGAAGGATTGTTAGTAGCAGAAAAGCCACAGATCAGTAAAGGCAGTGTTGTCTCAAATAACAGATAAAAATGATTTCTTTACATTAAATGAGTTTCTCAATTCATTTTGTTCTATCATCTCTTCAGAGAAAGTGATTCTGAAAAATTGCTTCCTTATTAGTTTCTTAAGCCAACACTGGATCTTTAGTGCTATGCATTGAACAAAATATCTGCTCTCTAGGGACTTTGACATCCTTGCATATAATGCAATAGTGAGTTTCTGTTTTTGTTTGGTTTGTTGTTGTTTTTTTTTTTTTCCCAAGAGAAATCCAAACAAGTGAACAAATAAAATTTATATAATTAGCCTGCAGATATACAACCTGTAAAGTTTGGAATGGTCAAATAGCTTCATACAAAAGTTTGTTTTCATTTTTTATTCTTTCATTTAGAAGTATTTATATAGCCTTTGTAGAGGCAACAGAAGAATAATTAACCCTTCTGAACTATAAGTTACGAAGTAAAAAGAAAAATATATATGTATTATTAAAGCTCATATTTCCCACTGTATTTTACACATTATCTAAATCCATTTCACTTTATAATTATATTATGCATATTCTCTCCTTGTAAATTTATTTAAACTCCAGGTTTATATCATGCTATAAATATAAATAGAATAAAAAAGGGGGTGATGCTTGCATTTTGCACACAGAAGTCTGGTGCCAGAGAACTATCTTAATAGAATACAGACATGAAATATTTACTGTCAATATTAATGCCCTTTAATTACATATTTTTTCTCAATATGTTAATGTTCCAGTGCTATGAAGAGAGGACATCCAGACCAACATCATGATCTCAGGGAGTAAGGACACTTGATCTGGCTGGATGACAAATCTTGGCTGCTGATCAGGTCTTTATGCACAATGCATTGGGCTCAACAGTCTGCTCACTGTGGATGTGTTCCCAAAGGGCTGCTTTCAATAATTGCTTCTTTCTTATCTAGATGATAGGCATAAGTAACACATGATTATCCATTACTATCACTAAACATTCTATGAACATATAAAATCATTAACATTTCATCTATTTGTCACTTTTTAAAATTTCTTTTTGCCACATAAACTATGAGACCAGGGTAGATATAGCTCAGAGCTCTTGTTCCTCAAAAGAGTTATCTGGAAGATTTGGGTGATCTGAAAGCATATGTAACAACATGATTGTCTTCCTTTTAGAAAAATGAGCTAAATGCTAAATAATACTAAATAAACTGGAAAATCAAGAAACTAATGATGTTATTTTATTTTATTTTTTTCTGTGGAGGTAGCATAGTAAAGTCTGAGTTAATCGAAAACATTTATTTTTAGCATTGCACAAGCACCTATCAGTGTATCAAAATAAATAAATAATTCGATTTTCTATATTACTTGGTCTGAAATTTTAATTCTCTCCAAAAGTTCTTAATTGGCAATTTTTTTTCTGATCTGGAATGACCACGTAGCAGTCTTTTTTTCTTGTTTAGTTTAACCAAATTAATGCCATATTAGTATCCAAATAAAATAATGTCTATCAGATACATAACTTTCACTTTACCAAAGGATCTGTTTTGTTTTTTACTCGTCTTCTTCATACCAGCAATTTACATCTATGCAGTCCAGGAATGCCCTAAGCAAACCTGCCCCATCCTTAAACTGCAGATACCATGTCAAAGCTTTGGACATGGAGACCTGAATCTCATCTTTCAGATGCAAGCCAACATATAAACTAGTATCAAGCATCACTTTCCAGTCTGTAAATAACAAGAATATCTGTAAGGAAAGAACTCCTATAAAGGAAAGACACTTTGATTCCTTGCCTTTATAGCCTGAGTCTTTTCAGATGCAGCTAGTATAGAGGAACAATAGGAAAAAATCATGTTTCATAAGAGAACCCAGTGAATTCAAATTCAAATCTCTCAAGTAAAAAGAATTCAGACTTTAAGATAATCCATCTTTTTTTTCTTTCCCCTGCGATGAGAGGAAAATTGAAGATTAAAATTAGCTTGGGTTATAAAATTATGTAAGGTATGTGCAAGTTTGTTGGACTTTGATCCACAGTGAATATATCTGATATAGATCTTTTGCTTTGGTTAATGGAAGGAAGACGACAGCTTAAGTCTGTCCATGATCAAAAATCCTGCACAAGAAAGATAATACCAGGAAATATTATTCCTCAATACCACCTCAATCAGATTGCCAAAACTTCTGTTTGAAAGAAGAAATTACAAAACCAAATATATCAGCCAAATTCGACCACATATTTTAAGCCCCAAAGAAACGATATGAGCATCCATATGATGATCAACAATTTCAAAAATAACTGAGTCAAATTCTTTCTTTATCTTGGTGCAATCATAGATGCTTGCATGATGTTAAAAATAAAGTCTGTTTTGCACTAACTCAGTTTTTTCTATGCTAACTCCACAGGAAAAAAAAAAAAAAAAAATAAAAATCATTAGATTCTTGACTTGCCAGATTATTTAGTAACCTTTCCAGTAAATTTATTCAATCCTCTAGCAGAAACAATAGTTCAAATTCAGTTCCATTACTTCTAAATGAGAAGCCTGTGTTCCCACAAAACTGGTGCATTTCTAATTGCACTTCTATGCTTAAGTTTGGCTTTCATCATAGCGAATTACTTTTGCCAATGCTGCTACAAATATCAGAGCAGAAAGCCCTAGTTAAAAGGGCAAAATGAAGAATCTCATTGGAGCGATGTCTAGACAAGTTTGATAACATAAATACTTGAATGTGTCATGATTTAAAGCGTTGTAAAATACAATGATGCTATTTATCATTCCTTCTCAGACTGAGAAATCCTATTTAATGAAATATAGATCCTATTGTACTGGATGTCACTGTTTTTGATTCTAACTTCTATTGCCATGTTTTATTTTGCATCTTGGCTTTTGAAAATGTTCTTTATAGGTACCACATTTATTACTGGGAGCATTTACAGAAAATTATAAAGCTTTTTAATAAATGAACTGTATTTAAAAGTGGTGAAGTATGAGAACTTTCAAAATGATTTTCAGGAAAACAATCTAGATAAAAGGAACAGAAAACACTCCTCTGCGTTCAGGTGTCACTGAATAACATAAAATTACATTGGTATGCTCATGACTTGTTGGTATTTCTTAATTAAATACAATGATGTTTGCTGCCTCAGAACAACAGAATAAAACCCTAAGAATAAAAATTTATTGCAGTGGAGTATTACAAAGCTTAGTAAGTGTCGTTGTTGATTATTTCTGTCATCAGGACAGAGAATTTTGGAGACAATGGAGGAGGTTACACTTGCTTTCTCAGTTTAAGAACTGGATTCATGTGCTAAAGGTGCTCTTGTGTTTAGAATTTCACATGCTGTGTGTCAAAATGAAGTCAAAGCATTTTGAATATTTTAGTGTATATGACTGTTAGAACAAATGCTTGCTGTGATACACTAAGCCAAAAAAAAAAAAAAAAAAATCAGAGACAGAAAGATACATTTTCTTCTGAGTTACCTTACAAAGGGGATCATAACTGCTAATAAAGGCAAATCGCAGTATTCAATAGCCTGCTGCCTTCCTAAAGCACTAAACCTTTAAGTAGCATAAGTCAACCTTTACGACTCCTATAAAGTAATCTTGTAGGTTACTATTATTAGTGCTCAAGGCAGAAGAATCTATAACACAAGAACATGCTGTAAATTTTGAAAAAAAAGATGGGCTGGAATAGTTTTTTGTTGTTTCCTGAACTGTGACGCTTAAATTTCTTGCTCAATACAATGCTCATTTAGCAAATCATTTAATATCATAACAAAATAACATTATAGTCTGATAATTTTGATATTTATTATTTAATGCTAAAAGATTAATGTGATCCACTTTACTTGGGTTTAATGATTCAGACAAAAATTCCATTTCCTAGGCTTCAATTCTTGCCCCTATAAGCATATTTTGATTCTCTAAAGGCAGTTTTATGATGTATTTAAATCTTTTCACTCAAAAGTATTTTTTAAAAAAGCAAGTAGTAATAAAAATCCTCTACAAAGAAATATAATGTGGGAAGATTATTGGCAGTTTTTAAAGTATCAAGTATATGAATAATTCGTACGTATCACACATTTTCTGACAGGAACAGTTTATTTTGCATTTCTTCCCCTGTTTAAACAGAAGCTTCACATGACACTATTCATAATAGTATAAATATTTATCTTTGAATTCTATTTAAGTGCCTATATTTATGTATATATATATACATACGCACATATATTTTAAAACTCATTTTCTGTGTTGCCTCTAGAGAACTAATCTTCAGTGGTTTATCCAAATTCAACTTTTGACAGTAGCAACTTGAACACTTTTTCTGCTCTTTCCAAGGCTGCCAAGCAGCATCTTTGCTTTACCCTAAATCCTGCCCTCCTTCTAATGAACATCACTTATAAAATAAATTTGCTTAAGAACAGCATCCCCTGATTGCACTAGAGGTAATATAAACACATCAGTTACTGCTTGCTTTTTTTTTCTAGGACAGTGGAAAAGGATGAAATTTCCCATAGGGGAATTAAAACAGATGATACCTATCTGGAGGCTTGACACTATCTAGCAAGACTCTCATTGATAATGAACAATAATCTGCAATGCATTTCTAAAGCTTCAACGAATACTTGCATGAGTGAAATTCTGTTCCTTACAGGAACTTTGCAAGTACATTGATTGTTTAAACGTACCACTGGGAAAAATAATCTGTTTCACTAGAGTATTCTGCTTTTTTAAAAAAATCATGTGTTTTTTTTTTTTTTAGTGATACTTCACCAGGAAATGGAGAGTCTGCTCTGGAGCTTTGTTACAGAGGTTGCTTAGGAAAAGCTGGCACCTACTTTTTCATTCCCAGAAAACACTTGAAAAAAAAGACAAGCATTTTCATCAGTGCTAATTAGTACTAGCTCCAACACCTTGATTTGTTTTTCCATAGTAACTGTGAATGAAAACTAAAACCTCCTGAAAAAACAAACAACTGATTTTAATGCTCACGGTACTCTTTTTGCTGCTTGCAAAGACTCAAGAAAAAGATGAAGCTGCTCACAGTGAAAGAGAAGTCCTTGTTTAAATCAGAGTATGTCAGTGTAGTCCCTTTATGAATTTATTAAATACTTGCAATTGAATTTCTGCACTATTTCCCTGATTGAAGGAGAACTAGAGGGTGTGTTTGTGGCTGATTGCAATTCTTGATTGATAGAGACAATGACAGATTGCTATTAATATCAACTCATGTCTTTTTAAGGAAATATCCCTGACAGATACTGACTGTTCCTATCAAGAGAATGTCTTGTTTATTGTAAGATTGATTGCGTTAAAACTTGCTCTTTGAAAAATATGATGTAATTTGTATACTTGCATTATCTTCTTATATCCTCTTCCAAAAACTATACAGTGTTTTCTTTAATATGAGGGCAGCTGTGAAAGTAAGACCTCCTATTTAATTATGTTGGTCCACAACATCAGAGACAAATGTTGGTGGTATGGCATAGGAGTTGAACCATTCCACCACCCATTCCCCTGCATTTTGTGACAGGTGGCAGCAGAAGGACAGTCTGGTCAAATGGCATACGACTTGGAAACGTGGATGAAGCAAAGGGATAGAACTGAATTCCTCCATGCAGAAAAAATGGAACCCGGTGACATTCACTGATGCTTGCTGAACATTTATGGAGATCAAACAGTGGATGAGACGACAGTGCAATGACACTTGGGTGCATTTCAGCAGTAGTAACAGGGATGGTATGTCACTTCTGCTAGTTCAGATTTTTATGAACATAACATGCAGGCTCTTGTTCAATGCTGGTGAAAATGCATTGCTAATGGTTGTGGCTTTTTTGAAAAATAGTGTTTTGTAGCTGAGAATTTGCTTTATCAAATAGCGTTATTGTGTTCTATGTATCTGCTGTAAACAGGAATAAATAGGAGGCATTACTTTCGGAGCAACCTATGTGCAATAGAGTAGACAATTTCAGAGGAGACAGAAAAGGCCGGCAGGAGGGATGCATGTTTTGACTACAATGTAACTATGCTTTAAACAAAGGCACAATGATTAGATGTAGATGTATCCTACCCGTGCTGTTTAAAACACAGCAAGAATATTGACTTGTACTATAGACTCACATGTTTTTCTGTCTAGAAGATTCTGATTATTTATACACGCTACATAAGAAAGGGGAGGAAACAAAGTATTTTATGAGATGTAAATGTGAAGCCTGTATATGTTGCTTACATGTGATTATGCGCATTTAAAATACTCAGAGAAATCAGGAGTTTTTGTCCTCCTTCAGCTTTCCATCTCAACTCCAGAAAGAAAACCAACAATGAGATAATTCATAAATAGGAGATTATTCAGTCAACATTAGCAAGTCATGTTAAGTTCATTTGTCTGTGTTTTTGAGCAACTGGAGTTCACATCTCAGTTTTTTTTTCTACAGCTACTAAGCTAAAAACTGATATACAACTGAGATGTTTATGTATTTTACTCCCCAATTAATTTCTAGCTACAGTAAAAATGACGAAAATCTCAATAAAACTTCAAAAATGTGGGCGACCACACAGATTTGAAGAAAGACTCTGAGTTTTCAGCCCCTTATTTCAGGCCTGTATTTACTCTGAGTGGAGAAGAGGAGGAACAGGCCAGGCAGTTCTTTGGATCCAGGTGCCCAGTGTGTGCTCGGGCCATCCAACATGTTCAGCTTTACCTCAGGATTGGAGATGTTCTCATCTCTCATCAATGGAGAGTGCATGAAGTGAGCTGGACACCTGTATAGTTGCAGTTGCATGTTGATTTCATGCATGTTGCAATTAGAATTTTTGGTAGTGTCACAGTGAAGGCAGATGAGGAGGAGAGTTCTTACCCTTCCAAAGCAGTTTCAGTAGGATTGTGTACTTTCTAAACCAGTAAAGGACAGATAGAGATTGATAAAAATATTGCATTCTTATTGCACACAAAAATGCTTACAGTTTGTGGAGTAAATGTTGAGAAAAACTAAGAAAAATCTCATGAATCCCTAAAAATGAGAAAGGCTTTATGTGACAAATCATAACAGAAAGAGGCAGAACCACTGCCAAATATCACAGGAAAATAGCCTCATTTGAATATATCAGTTTGTATTTGTGAATATGGGATGTACATGTTCTTATGAGAAATATAGATAAGAGGTGACAAAATGTCCAGAACAAGATCAGGCCATCTGGACCCTGGTGTGTTTAGTGTCAGCATTTAATTCTGTGAGTGGCTTACTGGCTCAGATTGGAGGACCAATTTAAAGAGTGCTGGACATCCAGTGAAAGAGCATTCATTTTTGTTTTGCTTGCAGGTATAAAAGCTCAAGGAAGACACATTTCCCTGCTGTATCTTCCAGGAAAAGTTTTGCTATAGCAAAAAACCAAAGAGTGTATAAATCAGATGTGTTTCTTCCTCATGCTTTTCTTTCCCACTGGCTCAAGTGATGTTGAGAGGAATAGCTTTGTAGCTTTTTTAGTTTCGGGTGCCTGGAGTGCTTCTCAGAAGTTTTAGAACAACATAAATAATAATTTAAAATAATAATAATAATAATAATAATAATAATAATAATAATAATAATAATAATGGTTTGTTAGGAAACCATTTAAGAACTAGACGTCTAGTTCTCAAGTGACTACTTGAATGTTAGTCCATAACTGCCTACAAAGATCTCCCTAAAAACAGTCAGTATATTCTGACAGAAACTTCCAAATTCTGTCTAAACTTCAGAAAGTTTCATGTGATATGCAAATGGGTTGTAGGAGTGATTAACCTTGGTTGCTGCTTATTTGCCAGAGTACGTTCCTGTAAGAGTGTTATAGCTTTTATCATCTTGGGATTTGTGCAAAGGACTGGAGCTGGTGAGTGTTTGAAGTCAATTATAAGTTACCCAGTTTTGTCCTGATAACAGTCAGCAGGAAAAATGTATAGACTGAGCTACTCCACCGTCAAGCTAGTTTATATAATGACTCTATGTTTCCATAGTATTATTTTTGTGTTTGGTGTTTTTTGTTTGTTTGTTTTTTCCTACATACTCTTTTTCCTTTCAAATTTTCAGTATAAATTGAATTGCTAACATTCATGCTTTTAATTGGCCATCAAGACTCAAGGCTGTCTTGCCCCTTCAGTCATGATGCAAGAATTACATGACCCTTGCTATTTCTAAAGAATAATTAAGCACAAATAAGGGATGTTTACACATAAATGCTTATACAAGTGCTTCTTGATTGGGTCTAATTTGATTTAATTTCACGGAGAGGAAATGATACGTCAGACAGATTTCAAAATTTATTTTGAAACATTGAGAACTAGTGAGTTTAAACTCATCTTTTTTTTCTTTTTATAAGAACAGGTGATCTTCTAAGAGATGACCTGCAATCTGACAATAAAAGGTGGTGGCAACAGGGCAAAATTACAGTGAAATATTTTGATTTTTCTTTATAAATAATATGAGATAGTAGAGTAGTCAGCTAAATTAGAAGGTCCTGATAAATCTTCTAGATCACCTAGGGCTCTGAGTTCATTTATCTTTGGTACATTTTTTGTTGAACATAGTGTCTGTTTCATGTTAAATACCTGTCTAGAAACACTTGGGTAAAAGCCAGCTGGTTTTAAGCCACACCATCTTCTTTCCAGCAAAACAAAATAAAACAAAGCAAAATGATGAAGAAAAAAAAAGTTCTCTTCTTTGTATTTTTGTTTGTTTGTTTGTTTGTTTGTTTTTCCACAGTAGGTCAACTGTTTTGTTCAAGTCTCTTGAATTTGTAAAAGTAAACTGCAGTTCTTGGTATATCTTTTTTCCTGGCCAGAAGGGAATTAAGCACATGCAATTTTTATTTTCTATGACATTTCCATTCTTTCTCTCCTGAAGTGAATCAAACTTTACTTGGACTAGTTCAACCTGGAGCGAATTCTGTTTCTACTTTGTTATTTGAAGATGCAAATTAAAGGTAAAAGTATTTCTAGAACAGAGTTGGTCAGTGAAGTAGATGGCATCAATTTGTCATATGGCTGAAGATGGTGATTAGATTAATAGTTTAGACTCCATGGGATTGAGGGGAAGTGGGAAAAGAAGATAATAACTAGTAGTGTGTAATGGATATTCAAATCATTTGTATTACTTGGTTAATAATCAAAGAGACGTAAGTTAAAAATATGCATTAATTTGTTAATTCTAAATGGAAAGATTGATTATGCTTTCTGCAGAATCTCAAAAAACAATCCATGGTTCTTTGACTAATTATCCATTTGGGAACATTACCCTGGATTTTTATTGTTATAGATAATTAGTTGTCTTTTATCTCTTGCACATGGATAGCACATGCTTTTACCAATGTTAAATGATCCCTAGAGAATGCTAAATACCTAAATTATTAGTTCCTGTAAAAAAAAAAAAAAAAAAAAAAAACATAGTCAACATTTTTATTCAAGTATTGTGCTGCTGGTCTGGGATTTTTTTAAGGATGAGATATGACACTGCTTTTAATTGTGCAGTATATGTATACCATGAATACAAACTAATAAAATACATGTGGCGCATTTTTTTTAAGATGTTTATAGATTTGTAATTATTATCTCTAGGTCCATGAGACTCGGAGATCAGACAAAAAGTACTTTTTATGTTCGTTTTTGCTTTTTATTTTCTTTTTAATTGTTGAAGTATTCTTTTATGGTAAAGATAGGTTTGAGTGTTAGTTCAATTTCCAAGATTGCTGTGAGGTTCTTGTCAGACTTTGTGTTAGCTTATATTTTCCTAGATTCAATCCTGAAAAAGAAGAGACAGAAGATACCATTTTTTCTAATTTCCTGCAGCAGTTTGAAGCTGTATTTCGCTTATGTTATATATCTGGAGAATTTTGGTTTTGAAGACCTATTGCAATATTGTTGACCAAACCTGTGGAGAAATTGAAGTGCAAGCATGAAAAGACAAATGGCAGGCAAAGGAAATTATAAATAATAGGAGTAGTAAAAGAAATAAAAAAAGAAAATAAAGATGAAAGAAAATTAATTAAAAATGAAAGAAAGAAAAAAAAAAGACAAAAAATAGCATTTTATTCATTATTTGTCATTTTAATTTATTCATATTAATTGCTATTTCCTGAGTACACATGAGCGTTGACCTAAAGGTGTTAGCAGTTTTGAAGTAAAAGCGAGATTTTTTTCAGGCTGGCTATGGTATTGGAAGGAAAGCCATTCCTGTTTCAGTTTTGCACTACGACTGCAGTGCTTTGTTGCTATTACTGCTTTCATGTTCTCTGCCCTGCTGGAGCCCTTGATCAGCACCTTGTGTTGGATCTTTACCTTGATCATGAGATCACTGCAGCATACTTGGAGAAGAGTAAAAACAGCATGAAGGCTGATTTATTTATTTCTTTATTATGTTGTTTGTTTTGTTTTGCTTCTCTCTTCCTGTAATTTCTTGATGCAGAACTCTTACTTTGCCTCGGATTACATTTGTAAATACACGTTTAATGTGCCTCATGTAATCAGTACTTGAAGTTCCTATGCAGTACATTTTGAGATTTTGAGTTAACAAAAATCATTAAGAAACATTGACAGATATTTTAGTAATATTGAAGCTGAGCATCAATATCAATGATGCCAATATTCCTTCTCATTCAGGTATGCATGCATAGATTGTGGTATCTCAGTGACAAGAAGAACAAAGTATCTATTTCTTCAGTATGTAGTTATTTGCAGCTTCCTGGAATTGGAGTTTACAGTGCTTTCTGCATACAAAAGGCATTTCAGAAGCCATGCACAAAGACCAATTCCATTCACTGTGATTTGCATTATGTGTTTCTTTGAGCTCCAGAAAAGAGTTGAAATAGTAGTGAAATGAAATCTGGATAGAGTTATTGAGGATCGTATTTGTTTCATGGAATGTGGCAATCAGGTGTTAATATGTGGTATTTTTCCTTGTATCTGTACCTTAGCTATTACATCAGAGAGTATAAAAGAGCATGTGTTATCAGTTGTTCCAAAGGGAGGTATCCTGTGGAATACCATCTGAATGCATTCTCAGTAGATAGGCCAAAAAAAAAAAAAAAAAAAAAAGTCTGCTAATCAGTATGTTGTGCATTCAGATTAACTTCTCATTGTACCAGTAACTGAATTCAATATAAAAACATCTAAACTGTTAATGGCATAATTATTAGAGAAAAAAGTCAAATAACTTTTCATGTAAATCCAAATTATCTTAAAGACATACACACACATGCAAAATACTGAAAAATGACTTTATTCTATAAAGGAAACTCTTCATAATTCAAATAGAAATATGCAATTTTTTGGGTTGGAAGAGACCCAAAGAGGTCATCTAGTAGGCACCCCTCTATCACAGACAGAACATTGATCAGGCTGCCCAAAGCAACGCAATTTTGCCCTGAGCACTTCCAGAGGTCGAGCATCCATAGCTTCTCTGGACAATTTGTTTGAGTTCCTCTCCACCTCCCCCAGAACAACAATATCACAGTGTTTCTTCTCACATTATGGCAAAGAACAAGAACAGAAAAATCAACTACAGAGATCTTAGAAAAGGAAAGAATAACCTTTTCTTCTAAGACTGAAGTAAGCAGGTAAAATCCATTTTTTAAAAATTTATTTATTTTTGAAACCAAATACAGGCAAAATTGTGCTTTACAATCTTGCTTCTACCATATGTTTTTAATAAATAATATCAGCTCATTTTAATTCCCCCTGCTACTTACTGGGAAGCATTTTGTCATAATAAGTTTTGTTTAAATCATGCATTATATGGCAGTCCTGATGCTTATCTTTCTCTCTGATGGCTTCTCTTTTGTTTCCTCCCTGTTTCCTTCATGTCATCTGTCTCTCCTGCTTCAAGTGTGAATTAATTTCTGTTGACATCTGGGGTTTGAAGTCTGAAGAAAAGAAAGTGGTGTGCAGAAATCTGTGAGAGGTGACAGACGTGACATTGTGTTTCTTCCTGTGTCTTCTGTGACTTTTGTCGAGATTCTGTTTGATATAGCCTGTGTTCATTGGGAAATGTGTCAGAGTACTGAGCTCATCAGGAGCCTCTCACAGACCTTTTGACATGAGGGTCCTGATCAGCTCCCCAGCTGGCTCACCATGCTGATGCTTAGCAGGGGGATGAAAATCATCAGAATGGATTTTTTTATTATTCTGAGAACCAGGATGTCTTCTCAGGGAAGTATGGATCTTTCCTTCCAATACTTGGTATACATTCATTTATCTTGGAAAGGTAATTGCTCCTTAGTGTTTCACATCTCAAAGCAATCATTTGCTACTAGCACTTGATAACGATTTGTTGAAAAAAAAAAAATGTTAAAAGCATTCCATCTTTCCATTGTCCTTGTGAGCTGGATGACATATTGATCAGAAAGGATCACTTGAATTTTAGGGGTTAGATTCAGGATCACCTTGGGTTAAGCTGAGTTGGGTATCTGCAGACTCTTGAAATAGTTATTGAACTGCAACTGACAGCCAGAAAATTTAATTCAAACAAACACAATTTTCTTGTTGGTGTGAAATGGTGATTTATATTTGGTCAGGCTATTTGTGGCATAGGATTCAAAATTTCCAGATAAGATACAAGGCAAATGGCTACAGAATCATGAATTAACAAGTACAGTGAGTATAGCTCCATAGAAGAGTTGGGATAAATAAATCTAAAGTTAACGGTTGGCAATATACTGTTGCTGAGATTTCCTTGTTTATCTTTTTTAGAGAGGAGTACAGAAGGGAGGGGGAGTTGGCAGAGGGTGTAGAGTTGGTCAGTATCTGTAGTGTCCTGTCTTTTAGCTTTCTTGGACGAGAAACAGACTTTTCTTCTTAGTCAAACTGTAAAGATTGCAAATTTACCAAATCACTTCTCTAGGGAGCAAAAAAATATTGTTTCTATATTGTTAATATGATAGAAAATAGCAGCATGTTCTTCAGAGCCCATAGTCTGTCTCATCCTTAGTACTTAAGTTCTAACATGTAAACATTACTCTATGTTAGTTGTTTCCTTAAAAACTAGGTATCTCCAAAGTCTCTTTTTCTCGAAGACTATTTTAAAAGTTTTCTGTTTTTCTATATCTTCCATATTCAGCCAACATTTCTGATGTTATTTAACAAATGCATAATAAATAATGTCAGATAAAAGACAACCAACCTAATTATTCTTCTGTTCTGTTAATATCTGAGCCAGCCTTTTTGTACGTGGGTTACTTGAGACATCAAGCGCTCTTGTTCTTAGGCTGTCTACTTGCTATGGACTTTGTTCTTCAGCTCAGCTGACTCCACTGGTTGTGATTTTTTCTTGTTGAAAGAGTTAGTAAGGCAAAAATTTTCATGCTAATCATAGCCATCCCTTTCACATAGTGTGGTGTATCCTCACTGTGAATGAAGGACTGTATATCGGTGAAGTTATCCAACTCAGTGGCTGGGCAGATTTTTATATTTGTTTATTGGAGTAACTAGAATTATAGAATCATTAAGGTTAAAAAAGACTTCCAAGATCATCTAGTCCATCAACTCATCACCACCATGGCCACTAACCGGGTCTCCCAGTGATGCATCTACAAAACCTCTTGACCACCTCCAGGGATGATTACTCCACCACTTCCCTGGGCAGCCTGTTCCAATGCCTAACCATGCTTTCTGAGAAGAAATTCTTCCACATATCTAAAACGAACCTCCCCTGGGGCAACTCAGTGCCGTTTTCTCTTGTCTGATCTCTAGATTTCTGGGAGAACAGGCTGACCACAACCACATCACAACCTCCTTTCAGGAAGTTGTAGAGAGTGATAAGGTCTCCTCTGACCTTCTTCACCAGGCTAAACAATCCCAGTTCTCTCAGCCAGTTGGATTTAACTCCATTTGCAAACAACATCTAGGCCAGGCCCTCCAGACAGATTTTACCCAGAGAAGAGTTCACCTGTCCAAAGCATGATCTACCAACTTCTCCAGGAGAATGCTATGGGAGACAGAGTCAAAAGCTCTACTAAAGTTTAGGTAGATTATACCCACAGCCACTCCCTCATCCACTGTATGGGTCTCCTGATCATAGAAGGAAACAGGGTAGGTCAAGCAGGACCTGCCTTTCATGAACCCATGCTGTCTAGGTTTGATCCCCTGGTTGTCACACACATATCATGTGATTGCAGTCAAGATGATCTAGTCCATGACCTTTCTCAATACTGAATTCAGGCTAACAGGCCTGTAGTACCCTGAATCATCCTTCCAACCCATCCTGCAGATAAGTATCTCACTTGCAAATCTCCAGTCATCTGGGACCTTCCTGCCTGACCAGGACTGCTGATAAATGAATGAAAGCAGCCTGGCAACCAATTCTTTCAGCAACACCCAGTAACCTTGGGTGGATCCGATCTGACCCCATGGACTTGTCTAGGTGGGCAGCAGGTTGCAAACTGTTTCCTCCTGAATTGTGGAGGGGTTCATTTTGCTCCCCGTCTCTGTCTTCCAGCTCAGAGATCCAACTACTCTGAGGATAACTTGTCCTAAGACCTCAAAACATGATCAATTTACACACTCTGACATCATGAGACATGAATAACAAGATTAATCAGAATGAAAAAAAAGCTGAACTACAGTGAATTAAGTCATAAAGCAGGAAATGGTAATTCCAAGATCACATAACATTGTTTTAGCTTTGTAGGATGATGATTCCAGATTCCAATCAAGAAAGCTTGTTTTCAGTCAAAAACTTTACTGATTCTTACTACTTCCCTGAGTAGACAGCACTCCCAAAGCAAAATAAAACGTTTAATTTTGTTTTAAGAAAACATTTTTAATAACTCTCTGGAAATGGAGGATTATTAGAAGATGTGTGATTTGTCATTTAGATTGCAGCTGCTTTGTTGGTGTAAAATTCTTTTCACAGTCTTGTAATTGCTTGACCTTAATTATGGCTACCTTAATTATATTTTTAAACAAGTTAATTAGATTATTTGATGAATTATGATATGGATAGAACTTGGCAGACCATTCAAGATGAATGCAAGTCAGCCTTGACCTTTACTTCTTTCAGGGTGTTATGCATCTGGTAATGCAATCTTACACTACAAGCATAAAAAAACATTGTTAAATTTTTGCATAGAAATTTTAAATTCCCTTAGAGAGTGATAAATAAATTAAAAAACAAAACAAAACAAACAAAACAAACAAACAAAAAAAACCCCACATAACTTTAGTCTCTAATTTTTCTGATTTAGTCTTCAGTATCATTTGAATTACACCAATGAAGAATATGTAATATCATACATAAATGATATTAATGCAGTTTAGCTGCTTCCTGTGTATGCACGGTGTATCTAAAAGAAAACACTAACACTTAGGCATTTTCTAAGGATTTACGTAAGTTTTGATCCCTTTTCTTAGTATGGCATTCAGTTTATACACTATAAAGAAAAAAAAATTTATACACTGTAAAGAAACAGTTTTAAATTTGGATGAGAAAAGGTAGGCTGCAATAACGTAGCTATTAAGACGTCAATCTAATCTCCAAATCGTGTTTGTAGGTAGACCACATGAAATTCAGAGCAAAATACACATCAATAGATTTTGATAATCTAACTAAATGCTTAAACAGAGATTCAAGTTTCACTTACAAAACATATTCTTTATATTTGTGAAATTGGAAGTATATCTGTAAAATCTAATGATTAAGATCACATGTCTATTTTACTCAGTTTAAGATCTTTCTCCTATATAAATAATAAATAAATTACTGAAGTCAATAAAATGTTTTCAATTATTTTAGCTGTACATGTATATGCCACATAGCATAGTGCTCTCAGGGAAAAAAAAAAAAATATATATATATATATATATACCAATTAAAGTACTTTCATTGTATTATTTGTTCAATATTTAAAAAATAGTGGTCTACTAGGCTTATATGTGAGGTCACATAAAGTAATTGTACATATGGACAGAAGAGACAGGCATACAAGTGAATTTAAAAAAAAAAAAAAACAAGAAAACAAGGCATAGTGGGAATTTTTATAAGCATTTCTTTCTTTAGAACTATTATTAGAAATTTTAGACTGTTCCACAAGAGAAAGCCCTTCATAAAGGAGAAATCTTACTATTTCCTTCTATCTTTCCTGTTAGGTTTATATATTTTCGGACAGTGGTGTAAGTAGTCTGCAGTTTAGGATAAAGACTGTAGAATATATAGTACACTGGAAAACAAATAGTAAATATCAATTGATTTTTCTCTGAGTTGCTTGAAGCTGCACATTATTAGTTTCCAAAACATAATCACCTTTTCTCTGCTGCAGAATCAATGCTCAGCTATCATCTTTATAGATGAAAAAGTTGGAATAGTTTCTGCTCTTAGTTAATGCAATCACATACTTCTGAATCAATAGTATTTTAATTTAAGAATACACAATATTAGAACTTGGGAACATAATAAAAGTCTTTTATTAATATTTGTTTCTATCACTGGAAGAAGAAGGAAAATGTACTTTCTTTTGCTGTCTTTGGAATTAATGTCAACTTTAATGGTAAGAATCTAACTCAAATTGTGACTTTCCCAATAACAAATAGTCCACACTACTAGTCAAATGTACGGTGGTGTATTTGGACTATAGAGGAAATAGGCTCTTCTACTTCTGGGATTTATTATCCTTGAAATTCCAGCTTCAAATTTTAAAGCAAATTTTTCCTTTTTATACAATCTCAGTCCTTGCTAGATCTTGCAGTGGTGGTTCTCAAGGAGTAATTTCTCTCTGACTTCTGTATTTTGCATTGAGACAAAGAGGAAACAGTAACATTACTAACAGGCATTTGACAGTCATTACAAGAAAGCAATGCTTTTTTTTTTTTTTTCATTTGAGTGCTACAAATTAATTTGTGGAACCTATGGCCACAGGATCACTTTCAGGTCAAGGACATTACAGAATTTCATAAAACAGAGAAAGATAGCCATACTACTCAGAATACCATTAATGAAGTTCCAAGGCTGGAAAAGAGATTTTTAAAACGTGTATGACTCTTCAAATATTAACCTGTAGTTACTGGGCTTTTTGTATTGGGAGATGAATTTGCAGTGTTTTATAAAAACTTGTTTTCATTTCTCCTCCTTAGTCTGAGACTTCTGGCACTATCTGATTTGCTAGAGGCACAGCATTGAAATAAGTGCATATCCTGATGTTTGTCACATGAATCTTCCTTCCAAGTTGTCCAAATTTTCTTGTTGTCAAAAAGCATGTATCAATTGTTTGCTATTGTTGTTTGTTGTTTTTTTTTCTTCAAGTTTCAAATGCTACAAACCGCCCAAAATAGAATTCTTTTCCTCTAAAGCAAAGAGCAGTGACCTGAGTTTAAAATGACTGCATATCACTGTTCCCAAATAAGCAGAAGGACTCAGCCTGTGGAGTTTTTTGGACAGGTTCTTTAATAAATATCTGATAAGACTCAAGTGAGTAATAAAACTCTCAGCAGGTCTAAACCTTAGCTGTATTGGCAGCTTCTCCCTTGAGCTGTTTGCTGTTTCTGTGTAAATAGGAAGACTATTCTTGCCTCTGGCTTCTGTCATGATGGAGATAATGTGAATACAGTTTTATTCTTCTCAATCTCAGACAGAATCCCTCATGAAGTGATTTGTATTGGAGAGCTCATTAGATTTAGAGGATATTTGCTTCGTAAGTTAATGGGACAAGGGACAAGGATTGCTAATAATTTATTAAAGGTGTAAGACATTTTGTTTATTAAAATGCCTGTTATTTGGAAGTGGGATAGGTTAGAAAAAGAAATAGACAGTGGGCATCCAAAAAGTTTAGTACAAAATCTTTTTTTTTGCTAGTTTGGAGCATTGCTGTTTTGATGTTTCAGCTATTTTCCATGATATGTGTTTCACTGATCATATATGTTCCAAACGTTTAGTGATACTAAATGAACTGAAACTGTTCATTGTTTCACATTTGCTAAGTTTGTTGGGTCACAGCTGTGAAGTTGTTAATAATGAGAATCCAGACACATGGGAAGTGCTCATGCAAAACATTCCTATTGGGCCTAGATTTGCCAATAATCTGACAAGATGTTAATCAGACAAGGAACTCTAATAAAATTCTGTCTGGGTCTTTTACTAAAGATCAGAAGCAGAAAATAATTTTAGGATTTTTTTTTTCTCTTGCTAATACTGAGCTTGGATTTATCCATCTTGTTTCAATTAGTATTAATACTACTTTGTCAGATATAGCTGGCTTTGGCTTGCTAACCTCTGTTGGCACAGATTTTAGAGACTAGATGCTGTGGGTATGCAGAAGGAATAGGACTGCTTACTCTCTCCTTGTGTATGCAGTAATAGACAGTAATACAGATGCTGCCATTCATTACCCTCTCCTGGAAATATTGGTTCCCTCTCAGTCTGGGGTGACCAGTATCACAAAACTATTATAATCATCAACCTGAAATAAGGCATTTGTGATACGTGGTCTTTTGCGATACCTGTCTTTGAGTTTCTTTGAAGTATTTCATGCTAACACTGTCAGGTCCATGTGAGAAATCTACTTAAGTGAGAAATCAAAATGAATCTTGAGAAGGAGGATGTTGGAGCAAACTGTATACTCAGGAAAGGCACAGGCTTGCTTATGTCTCAAGATATTTTTCTTGCAAGTATTGACAGCTGCTCTCTGCTTACTGCTATATATTTTCTCTGTGATATTACTGTCCTTTTCTACATGATACGTAACAAACTTTGAGCTTGTTTGTCCTTTTGGGGCAGTAGAGGTAGAGGCATTCTCAAACCCTTTCTCCAGTCTTCATGACAATAAGAAGGTCAGAGGCTGTGAGAGTGTGCTCCACCTGATCTCTCATACTTCTTCTCTTCCCCCTCTACTTCTTCACTCCCATCATCCTTCCTTCCCTCAACTTCCTTCTTTGTCTTGACCTTACACACAAGGCCTTGCATTGGCGATCAGTGAGCAACAGTACTGATAACACTCTTGCTAAGACAGATTAATTACCACAAATCTGTCCCAAACCTGGGAGCTGAAAGCACTGATAGCAGACAACAGGTGAGGACCAATTGAACATACATTGGAACAGGTTGCCCAGAGAGGCTGTGGAGTCTCCTTCTCTGGAGACCTTCAAGATCTGTCTGGATGCCCAACTATGCAACCTGTTCTAGGGATCCTGTTTTGACAGGGGGATTGGACTATATGATCTCTAGAGGTCCCTTCCAACCCCTACAATTCTGTGATTCTGTGATATACCTAAAAAAAAAAATAAAAATGAACAAATAAAAAAATCTCAACTCTTGTTATATTGCTGTTAAATCACTGCATTGTATCTATATTACATTAATAAATATATTCTCTGTGCAATATAGTGTAGTTCGTTTCCATTTGTGAGAGAGACTTATCCATAGGCCTCTGTGTCTGTCTCATCCTTCACTTTACGCATTACTTTTTTTTGTTTGGATTTTTTCTGGATGCTCAAACCTGGTAGTACAACTGCTAGAGGTCTGAAAGTCTACTTAGCAAATGTGAAGTTTTTTTCAGATGTGGACTGTTGGAGCCAGGATATACAAATGTAATTATACAAAACTGGGGATTTAATGAAAAGTGGAGCCTTGATGATTGGAGAATATTCCTCCATGTATTAGTATTACAGCACTATTGAAAACTGTTGACACAGTGTTGGAAATATGCGGATGTTGAAGTTGTTTTAAACATACAATGTATAAGATGCCATCTATGTTCGTGCTTGTGATTACAAGTCTTAGGCTGTCAGCTCATCATCATAAAGACTAATGATGGGATGTTTGAATATTGTAAAATATGTCAATGAATATGTATTTTAGTTATGAAGTCAATCCACTGCAGCCATGTTTGTGCTTCTTCACCACCTGATTTTTGCACATACTTAAATGATCATTTTCCTGTCTAGGAAGATTTTTAAATTACCCACATATGTATTTATAGAAACTCCATTATAAATTGGTGTATTTGAATATGCATTCCAGAAAAGCCTGTGTCTTCAGTACACTGAAGAGTACTTCAGTGAATTCTGAAGATGCATATTTTCAACCCCTACCCATGAAAAGAAACACTAAATTTTTGCAAAAATTAGTCTTGGAAGTATTAAAAAAAAAGCAAGCAAGCAAACAAACAAACAAAAAACCAACCAAACAGACCAATCAAACCAACCAGTGGATAAAATGTTGCAACATTGCTCAATGTATTTTATTTTTAGAAATAAAACTCGCCATGAATAGAAATTGTAGTTCAGAAATTAACGTTTAACAGAGTGTGCTATTGATATGGGAAGTTTAAAATAAAGAGAGTGAACAGAATCTAATCCAAATAATTGGAATATGATAAGACATGGTGTATAATTTTGGCTGAGTAGTTTAGAATTATAGGAACTAACTTATGCAAAAATTCTTTTGTCAAAGGTTCTATGAACAGCTCTTTGAAACTCAGCACAGGTAGAAAGAGCACAATAACATTATTTGATAGAGGAAATTCTCTGCTACAAAACTTTATTTTTAACATTGTTGCAGAATCACAAGATAAGCAGGTTCCCCCAGATAGTTTGCACAGGAAATTTTCAAGGTGAGTTTTGAATATCTTCAGAAATGGAGATTCCACAACCTCTCTGGGCAGCCTGTTCCAATGCTCTGTCACCCTCACAGTGAAGAAGTTCTTCCTTATGTTTATATGGATCTTCCTGTGTCACAGTTTTTTGCCCTTTGTCCCATCAATGCATTTGCATGTCACTATTCCTCCCTAGATGCAAGATCCTACACTTGCCCTTGTTGAAGCTCACCAGGTTCCTCTCCCACCATTAGTTAAGCATTTCCTCCAGTGATGAAATCTGTACCAGCAGATTTTTTCTTTGCCACTGATGGAAACACACCACCACTACCTCAGTGTGCTTACATTCACTGTTTGGTCTCCACAAATGTTCACCAAGCGTCTATGAATGTCAGTGGGTGCAGTTTCATACACAAAGAGGAATTCAGTGATGCACATTCATTTCAGATGCACTTCCATGTCATACATTATTTTGTCAGACTGCTCCTCTGCTGTCATTTGTTGCACAGTAAAGAAATGGAATGGAATATTGGCAGGATTTAACCTCTACTGCCATTGTCACCAACATCTAGCTCTGACATTGTAGGCCAACATCATAAAGTAGGAGGCATTACTTTTGGAGCAGCCCTTGTATGTGTGCACAGGCAGCTACTAGTTGCAAAGGTCTGTATATTTTGCCACTACTGCACCTCAAAATCTAAGAACTTGACTACTTTAGATCCTAACATTTCAGAAGAAAATCTTTAAACAAATCTTAGGTATTTTTTTATTTTATATAACCGTTTATTATTCAACCCAACCTTTTATTGTTTTTTTTTTGTTTGTTTGTTTTTTCAATACTTTTTTTTTTTTTTTCTTCTTGAGAGACAGAGAGGGAGAACTGACTATAGATTTAATCTGTTGCTGAAGGTAGGCTTCAAACAGGCATAAGTTTCTACAAGACACACTCATAAGTTGGCAGCGTTAGCAAGCATGCATCTGGTTTTTAGAGAATACATTCATGTACGAGTATAGAAGATTTTCTCTGCACTCAACTGTTGTTAACTGGCACTATCAGATCTGCTGGAGATATTTTGATATTCTCTCAGTATGTGTGACAGGTCTCTGCTGTTTCTCTGTGCTGTCAGAGAAATTACCAGGAGGAGCTGTAGATTTTATACTGCTGTTTAACTAGAGTTGCAGAGGTTTTGTCTAACCTAGATCACAAGAGAACAGCTTTCATTGAAGAAAGAAAATGAATATTAATTTTTAATAGATATTTACAGAGAAATGACATTTCTATCAAAATGAAGTTATCACGTTTTGTGAAAGAATGTAAGTCAGATATCTATAAAATTCACAATGGTATGAATTTAATGAACACTGAGAATTTAGAATCTGAATAAAGATACCATTACAAAATGATAGGCATTCTGTGGAATGTAGACCACTTTTCCTATTGCTCTCTTTTTAAAAAGTTGCATAAATGAAAGGCTATTTAAAGCTACATAAAAGATTGGCACAACTTAGGGCTAAGATTAGATTTGCATTTATGTGAAAATGAAATGCTCTGATTTAATGAAGTTTAATTTAAAATTATATTCTGGAACACTAAGATGGAATGCTTATCCAAATTTTGTGTAACTTGAATGATGTCCAGTATCAACCCAAACAAAAAAACAAAAAATTGTTTTGATTTTTTTTTTTTTAATTTACACAGAAAATATAGTGAAAAACAACAGTAGCATCTATCTCACATGTACCTGAGACAAACCTCCCCTAAATGTCCCTGGCAATTAAATAGTCATGAAGCATTTGTGAGCAACACAGTGTCTCTGATCTGTGTTTGCTTTTTTAAACTTTATTTCTAACTACTATGATCATATTGTTTTCCTACATTCAATAAAAGGGGTGAGAAGTGGAGAAGAAAAAAAGCCTTGCAGCACTGTTAGTTATTTTTTATTATTTTATTTTATTTTATTTTTAAGAACTGTTCTGTGACATTATTCTATTCAGAATGGACATAGAACTCAATGTTTCTTTTAACTTAAAAGTTGTTCAAAAAACCAAAACCAAACCAAATGAAACCAAAACAAACAAACAAACAAACAAACAAAAAGCCAGCTTGACAAAAGAGGCTTGTAGCTCTTTGACAGGTACAACAGTTTAACATGAAACAGCTGGGAGTAAATTCAACATAATTGTCTTCACTATTTAGTACATTTTGTTTTGAAACATTCTGATTAGTTTCCATTGTACCAGAAATGCTCGCATGACACCTTTTGCATCCCATCTTTGATACTGCCCAGACTGATCTCTTGACCAAGGAACATGTCATTGCTTGCTTGCTCCTTATTCTAGACACAGAATTTCAATTCTGATACTTTATTCTGGCTAAACTGCAGCAAGACTGTCCCTAGGCCATCATTTTGTCTTTTGCACAGAACAGCAAAATTATTTATTGCAAATATCCCAAATAATTTGGATCAGCCTCAAAAATACCTCTCTGGAGATCTGAGTCACTTGTGCATTGTGAAGCACTACCCATCCTGATCCAGGGAGTGAAAGATTTTACCCTAGTTGTGATTCAGTAGCAATTCTATATCTATCTGGATCTAAAATGCTGTGTACTAAAATGGCTGCCCTTGTGTTCAAGAAAGCACTATTTCTATGCTGCTTTTCAATCCCTAATTTTATAACATTTTATAATATTTTAAGAATGCCTGTGCATCAAGTTCCTGTTCATTCAAAGTAAGCAGTGCCAGATGATCTCCTCTGATGGGTTCTCCTTGTCACAGTAACAGTAACAGCTGAAAGAGAACATTCTTTAGAAGAAGTTGTAGCACCAAAGGCACAAGCAATGCTCTCTCTGTTATTCAGACATAGCTATCACTTGTTTCCTTCTGGATTTTTGTGCTTTTAAGTGTAACTGACCAGTAGTGAATCTGCTGCCCTCCTCTTGAATGAAGACTTTTCAGACACTTCTACGAGGTACAAAGAAAGAAACAGTTTATAAGTTCCTTCCATTAATGTATACTTCTGAGCTGATTTTCTTTATTATTGTTATTATTATTATTATTATTATCATTATTACTTATTAATGATCCCAATGTTGTTACCTTTTAATAAGCTAAGGGATTAAGCAGATATTGTATTTACTGAGGTTGATCATTCTACCTTGAACTATCAGTAGGGATTTTATATACAACATTATATATAAGTATAATATGTATAACAACATTTAACTACTGCCCTGTATTTTGTGCAGCAAATCTTAATGCAGTGGCCTGTTGATTGTCTCCCTTTCACTGCTCATGTGTGATAGTTGGGTGCAGTCCTCTGTCGTAATCTAAGTAGCCTATCTGTTCTTTCTAGAGTTTTATGAGCTACTACATCACATAGAAAGTTCACCAGAAAATTAATGTCCCAGTTCCACCAGAAACTTTTTACTTCTGGGAAAACCAGACAATATTGGAAAAGCAGTGAAATAGAAAATAATTTGCACTCAGGGGCTGAGTTCTTCTGTTATTCTTTCGTACATTATGTGTCTCACTACCAGTGAGTTTTTTGCCACTTAAAGACAGTTTCATATTTTCTGCTGGGCTGTTCTGTTAACCTACTACTGTACCTGGCCTGTTTGGCAGTGATTTCAGGTCTTAAAGACTGGTTATGTATGTCTCCAAACAAACAAACAAAAAGCCATAGTGGTATAATTACTTGTCTTCCTTGACTAGGAATTAGGCAAATAAACAGCAACAACAATAAGGTCTGGGATTTTATTTTTAACTGTTACAGGTCATGTCATAAGCCACTTTTGTGAATCAAACTTAAGATATTTCAGTTGTACTGTTTAATTTTAGCTTGAATTCTTGCTATATATAGAGAGAGATGTTTTCCACATGTCTGGACAGGCTGCTGGTTTCAAGGGAACTGCTGTGTATCTCAGTTGTTCAGCCAACTCAGTATTCATCCAAATAGCCACCAGGCAGGCTGCACAGGTCCTCAGAGTCAGGCACTACTGGGTATTTCTTTAGGTTGTCAGCAGCCTCTCATGACAAGCAACAAAGTGATAACAAACGGAAAGAAGCTTACACACTCACAACTGACACTGTGTCCTTTGATGCTGCATCTAGCTACAGATTTCCAGATAGCTTTCTTGTTGGTTACATAGTTTCTTGTTAGATTCCTTGTAGCAAAGAGGTAAAATTGCCACTGTTGAGTTCTTGCGCTGTCCCAAAAAGGATGTGTTTTGCTTGTTAATTTGTTAGTTATTTTGTTTTTATAGCAAAAACTTGCAAAATCCTTTCAAAGGTATCATATTAATTAAAAAGGTTTTCTCTTTCAATACCAGAATGCTACTAAGATACTTTTGTGCATCCATCTTCTGTCTCATTATCTCTTCATCATCTATCTATAAAATTTTTCTATTCAGCGCCACTTAAATGATTTAAGCAGCTTCCTTTTCTTTTTTAACCTTAAATTTGCACTGCTTCCATTCTTTTTATGGTTTTCAAAGTTTGAAAAGTTATGATTCTATTTCATAATGGTAATCAATAATCTTTTCCTAAATGAGCCAGACAAGTGGGATGTGGAGGAGTGGTGCTGAGCCCTGACCTTTGAGGTCAGAAAATCTGATCTGAAATTGGACAGGTACTGCAAATGCTTAAGTGCAGAGCTGTACTTAACTGTAAGATATCAGATTACAAAGGTGGAGAGACCCCAGTGATGAAGCAAAATGATCAGAGCACTTAGGGAGAAAAAAGTCTGTGGGAGTCAACAAGTTTAGCAGGAAATGTAGGTCGATAAAAGTTTCTAATGCTCTAATTCTGAAGTACTCTATTTCATAATGAAATGACATGACCCGGTACTGAGAGACTTAGTCAGTCTATTCCAGTGTAAATGACTTTATCATGTTTCAACTCATGCAGCATTACATGCTGGCTCCTAATTGTTCTTTCCTTGTTTCATCATGGCTTGCTGAGACATAAATCATTTTTTTTTACTGCTATGCCCATAGGGTATTTACTCTTTCATCACATTGTTATTAAACTTCAGTCTTGTTTCTTGCATGTCAGCTTTCACTTAGTCATTTGTTTATTTGAAATAAACTTATAAAATGGGCTCTACACTAGTCTTTTGTAAACTGATAATGTTTTGTACAGTGGAATCAGGTGTATTTCCAAGTAAATTGGGATTTGAAAAGGTTTTGCTAATGCTAGCTTAGATTAAGGAAAGATAATTCATAGACCATCAGCCAGTTCAAAGACTACATTTTTATAGTACACTTTAGCCTCTCTGTGATTACTTTCTTTTGCTAATATACCACCGGACAACTCTAAAGTGTAGGTTAATGTTTGCTCCATCTGAGTTTTCTCATCTGAGAAAACTCTCAGTTCCTAGCAAGATTGATATTTAAAAGTTAATACTTAAAAGTTAATCTTATCATTACGACTGATTGAAATGAGAAAAACTGAAGTGGCAAACCTCAATTTTATTTATAAACCATGTCTACTGTGCATCTAAATAAAGGGTCTAAAAAAATTATTTATTTAGAATCTACATTAAAAAATGGAAAATTTTGCACATTAGCCACATGTAGATATCTTTTATGGATCACCTTTCATCTGTATATTTTCTGGGTCACATTAGCTGAAAAGTTTGTGATATAAACTTCTGAATCCATATCTTCAATCTGTATTTTCCAGCTGCAAATATTTCCTCATATAAGCTGTCTGTTAGCAGCAGCATACAATTCCTAGAATTCATTTGCGGCTTTAGTGAAATCCCTGCTATCTCTGACTATTCCTAACCCCTCATCCCCCTCAAAAAAGTCCAATATTAAAAAATCCACAAAATATTCCAAATATGTCATTGGAGTTTCTATCTTGACACTTCCAAAACTTTTGTCTATTGCAGTTGGATGTCAAATTGCTGGACCCTTTCCTTTTACAGCTTCCTTTGAAAGGTAGTGGAGCCATAACTGGAGTCTCCAGAGATGAGTGGCTTGATTCCTACTTTGTCTTGTCATGGAAAACAGAGGGTTGGTTCTGCATTGCAGCTGAACCAATCTACAGAAGGACTTGCTCTTGCCAGTTTCCTTTTCCTCTTTCACTGGTCTTGTTACTTGCTTAATATTTTAGAAAGCAAAATAAGCAGAAACCCACTTGTTTTGATGAAATCCACTAAAATTTCAAAGCTTACCTCAAGTGCAAGCACTGGATTATAATGACAGTAATCTTTTAATAGGAACATGTATAATATTAAGTTTTGCTCTGACCAATCCTTGTCAGACCTGATATGGCTGACACGATGTGATTTAAGACAAAGTAGACTTACAGCTCATCTTCCACAGGCAAGTGATCATAAAATCCAAGACTATTCATGTATTTCATTTTCTGCATCATATCATTAACTTGTTGGATTACATCTTACAGTCAGCTAATTAGATCGATTTCTTCTGTCTTTGGTATTTGGTACGATTAACACAACCATTTACCTGTCCTTATGATAGCTTAAATAAAAGCAGGCCCAAATTTTTATAACCAGTGAAAATTAGGGCTTGTATTGACATCCTTAGAACTAGCTATTAAATAGAAAACATGTGAAAACAAAAAACCAAAGCTATTAACATTATCCTGTCAACATAATAACACATAATTTAGATGTGAAAGGTAAAACACAAAGAATGATTTAATAGTTGTATTTATCTTTGTTTTATTTTTAATTCTGAGTTAACTATGAGGTCTATACGGAACTAAATGATTCATTTGTCTTTTAATTGCTCAATGAAGACAGTGAAGATGCTGTTTTATAGGACAAAAGGATAAATACTGCTGAAGTTCTTGATCCAGGATGAAATCCGAAGCTGGAATAGATGGTAATAAATGCATCTTAATTGTTGGAAATAGTAAGTTTTACCAGCAATTGATGAACCTGAGAACTTTAGCAATTTGCTTTTTATTAGCATGCCATATTGTACAGCCTTATCTAGAACACAAACTGGTTTTATTATTTCATTTGTAGTATGGTTAGTGCACAGTTAAAAGATAAGGCTTCAGTTTTACTTTAAGAATTCTAATCTGAAGTGAAATGACGAAAGGTGAAGGAAGAGATATGAACCCTGTTGCAAGGAAAGTAACAATTTTGCTGTATTTGTTTAGTTTAAATTAAATAAGGGTTGAAACAAGCTATGTATTTATTAACAATAATTATTAACTGATGTTCAATGGGCTATATATTCAGGATCATTTAAACAAATGAATCCTGATAGTAAAAACTTAACATCAAATTTCTTAAAGCCATCACAGAACTAATCACAGAAATCTCTGCTTCTCCCTCCCCACTCCAATTCAGTAGGTGCAAGTTGTATCCTATCTGGTGAGGATGGATTGTTTCATTTATCCCTTTTCCCATGCCACAGTGATTTCTCCAGCCCAGCATCAGACCTTTCTGCTCCTCAGATGTCATCGGCAAATGCAGCAATGCTGAGAAAGCAGCTTAGGGACTGACAATATTCACTCATTTGCTTAGTCATATCCCTTGTACATTTATATTTCTATTTAGCACCTTTTTTCAGCCAAACCATTACCAAGAGTTGGTTATGTGAGCTCCCCTGCCAATCCCCATTTTAGGAATGGGAGAATCTAGGCAAACTCAAAGTTGTTTGAGGATGCAGAAAGTTTGCAAACACCTGGTTTGCACTGTTTAGCTGACTTGGAGATCTTCAGGCCAGGGGATTCTGGAGAATGGAAAGGGAGGTTAATTGCCTTGTTATCCAACCAAGGAGTTTGAACAGTCAGAGGGAAAGCAATGCAGCCAAGGAAAACCACACAAGGAGACAGGAAGTCCCACTGCCTGTAGTGGTGATCCTCTCAGCTTGACATCTGTTGGCTAGTCCAAGGAAATAATTTGGCTCTTGACTTGGTAACACTGATGTGAGGAGATGATAGTTCCATCCTTCTATCCTCTTTCTCTTCTTAAGAAGTTACCAAGCAAATTCTGTCATGAGAGATACAGATCCCTCTTCAGCTCTAATATTTCTGAGTTTTACTGCTGAGGCCTTGTTGACTTCAGTAAGAATGAGCTAATTATAGCTCATTCTTTATATATCTTGGGGTACCTGGATATAGGAGGTTGCCTGCCTAAATTGTGGATTAGAATTACTTTCTAGACCTTTTTAGAAGTCTCCAGTGCAACACATTTATTTATTTTTACATTGGTACTGAAATTTGAAGTTCCTTTACAAAATATCAGAGAAGTATGTGGCTTAATTTTTAACAGATCAGAGTCATTTTGTACAAATACTGCATATCTATAATCTACCATTTTACCACAGCTTTACCATCAAAATCTCCTGAGTATTTTTTCCTCTTTACGTTTATCTAGAAAACAATGCAGTATTATTTTCTTTTTTCAATTCAGAACAAAGACTTTTTTTGTATTTCTTTATCAGATCAGTTCAATCTTTTCAGCCTCAAGTGGGTTCCTTTGTGAAGAGTGTTAGAAAATAAACAAAACCACAGCCAATGAACAGGTGCAGTAAGATTTTGTAGCCTACCTCAATAGTAGCATTTTTGTCACAGAGGGTAAGCCTAAGACTATGACCAATTCAGACCACATCTCCTCCTAACTTTTTTTCTAGAAGTGTTAAGGAGATTGTCATAGCATCAGGGACTGTTAAGCCTGAAAAACTAGTGTGTTCCTTTTTATTTATTTATTCATTTATTTTTTAAGCCTTCTGTTAGAACTGCATACTGCCTAGAGACAGTAGGTAAAATGAAAAGTGGAATTGCTATTTGGGTATAAACATCTATGAAAGATAGCACTCATCTCATAATGTGATGCATAAATGGATGTGATTTGAGAATGTTCAGCCTTCACAGGAGGAAATATGTGTGTTCATAACACCAGCCAAAAAACAATTTTATATAGATAACTGCAGTAGAGCAGAAGTGTGCCCTAAACAAAACTAAATTAAAGTTCTAGTTTTACTTTTGTGGTATCCTTATATGTAGGAAGCCAATTTTAGGATTTCTTCAGTCTAGTTTATCTTTACTCTCAAGCTGTTAGCATTTGAATTTCTAATATTATCTGGAAATTGATGGCATTTATTTTTTATATTTGCCTAAAGTTTACAGCTTACAAGTGCATGAGTAATAAGCTTTGAATGTGTTAAGGGTTATACCAAAGCTGCCTTAGTTTGATAAACTCTATAGATCATTTCCTTTGCAAGAGCCAAACCATATTTCTCAAGCGCCAGCCTATCTGTTGGGCTGTATATTCACATTCTGTAGTCTTGTCTATCACTCAATTCTAAACCCCCATGCCAAGAGGCTTAGGGCATTTTTGGAATTACATGATGGTAGAAAGTAACTCCTGAGAAAGAGGGATTTTTTTTGTTTGTTTTAAGATGTACTAACTAATTTCAGATTTATAAATTAAGTTAGATCTTGGCAGAATTTCAGTTGCAAAGTGGTAGATAATGGAAGGCTTATCCTGAGACTGAAAAACTCAGCCAGCAAGTCAAGGTCATGGAATATTTCCTACCTTAAAGTTATTTTGCACATGGAATTTCCAGTTTAGGGAACTAGAAACTTAATGGAGTCCATAGCATTCCTGTATTTATTATATGGAATGAATGAAGTGATGCAGGTCACAAGTACTAGTTATATTTATCCTCTGTCAAGAAAATGATAGTCGTAATTCATATGCATTTGACAACTTAGTTTGAGGGCTGTTGTCAAACAAGATGAAAGGACAAAAAACAAAGTACTTGAAAATACAGGTTTACATTAATGGCACAAATACATATTTAAATTAGAACAAAAACACTACTATGACTATATCATAGAAAGAACTCTCCACAGTTATAACAACTCAGCCAGTATGCCAGTATGCCTAAACATCCTTTACAATTTCTGCCAAGGCTTGAAGTGCTCTTGACATGTATGTAATTTATAATAATTTATGTTGGTTACAAGAGTCTTTAACTGTGGTTTGAACTATTCCTTTTTCCTTGTGATATTAATTTCTCAAAGTGAAATTCTCAAATTTCTAAAGTGATATTAATTTCTCAAACACTTTCTGCATCACTTTCTGTGTATATGTTAAGGAGAATAATGGTAACATGGGTGGAGACCTGAATCTCTTCTCTCCTTAATATTATTGAATAATATTTCCAAATCTAGAAACTTTTCCCCTATTCATATTTTTCTAAGACACAGTAATTAGCTTTCATATATATCACGATGCATTTTAAGTCTTAGAGAGAATTTCAAAATCTATTATACTTAGTGGGCTGAGAGATTAATGTGTAAGAGGAATAATAAAACAATGTGAAAACTCCTTGCTTTTGCGTTAGATTTCAGGGAAGTATAACATATCTCCACAATATTTTCTCTGAAGAAATTCAACATCTGTGCCCATTTTTTATTTGCAGCTAAATAATAATTACTTCCTTGCACTTATATTTAACTGAAAGTAAATGAATTTATTAAGATTGACTTTATTTAACCATTATAGGTCACAGACAACAGTTCATTTTATCTCTAGTTAAGACTACTTTTCATTGAATTTGTTGGATATTATTTGGGTTTAATCCCAGTTTTAATTTAAATGTTAAAAAGTCAACTGGCTTTTTAAACTATGATTTTCTAAGCTCCTTTTTAGGCTTGGCAATATGTCAATAAATCAGAGTAACATATTTTCATTTTTGTGTTATTACTACAAGAGGCTTAATAATTCTTGGTTTATTTGAAAAGTTTTTATTCTTAAATCACTATATATATATTTATATGAATTTTCTGTGTCCTGCACTTAAATGTACAGAAATCATCCCAGAAGTATTTATCTTCCATTTTACTCATTGCTGAGGTACAATAAAATAGTGAAACAAATAATTCTGTCATTTTAAACTAGGAATAACATGAAAATTACCACTAATCCAGTCTCCAGGAGGTATTTAAAGACAATGGGAAGAAATACTGAAAGAATGTCCAAAATATTTGCTGTTGTGCTCACAACATTCCCAAGATGATCCACTGAACTGAGTGAATACTTTGTCAACACAGTGATTAACTAAAGAAAACAGAGTAGTACAGAAACACAAATTACTGCAAGACGTGTAATTTGAAGTCATTTGTAAGTAGATTTAATTGATTAGCAGCATGACATCGTAGATGCTCAGCAGTAGTGAATTAACGGGTCAGAGACTGTGGTAATAGTTGCCACAGGTGGACTGTAAAATCCCATGTTCTGTGGTTCATGGTATTGGTTTCAGAGTTACACACCAAAGGCAGCTTCACTCTTAGCAAGTTCGTAACAGGAGTGTTGAAAAGACAATGTAGGGAGAGCTTTAATCACTGGCAATACCTTTGTTATTCTACAAGAGCATTTTCTGTGATCATACAGAGCAGAGAGGGTTTTCTGGAGTACTAATTTGCAGATGTGAAGGCACACAATTTAAAGTGTGAAGCAGGGTGCCTCAACTTTTGGTCTAGATCTAACAAGAGATCTAGTAATGAGTTCAGAAGATTGTATAGATTTATCTAAACAGAATCAAAGATTTATATCCACTCTTTCCATGCCATGTAATGTTTCTGATTACATAAACCTATAAACCTGCTGCTAATTAATAACAAAATAGCACAGACTAATTGCAGGTTAAAGGTTTCAGTTATTAAGCATATATTAACTGTGTTGTATGCATCTGACAATACGCAGAAGCTCTCAATCCAGATTTGCCTATCGTCTATGCCAGTGAGGTTCCATTTCACTGTGGTTTCCTAGCTACCACTGCATGAGTCATGATATCATAATAGGCGATGTTGCTAAGTGCTTTGCACTGGGCTGATGAACTGTTTTTTGAATGTAAAGGAAAGAAAAAAATAACAGTTGACATTAAAAATCTTCATATCGCATGATCTATCATATCATTTCTTGTAGTTTTCTGGTTTTGACATTTGGTATTTTTAATAACTGAAGGAATTCCCAGCTGGAGAGTTTAGAAATAATAATGAAATTTTGAACTCATGTCAGCGACTGAAATGTAAAAAGAACATTGTAAGGATGTTATCTCATACCTCAAACATTCAAACTGAGAAATTCTGAGATAAGGCTATCCTGAAAAACTTGTAATAACCAGAGGTAAAAAAAGAAGGATATCAACTCTGGAGGCATCCCTAGCAGCTTTAAGATAACCTTATCTCTTTTGCTCATTGGCACCACTAAGAAGAAGGAAGAAGAAAGAGGAAAGGGAAAGAAACAAACATTAACAAGAATTGTATGTTGCTGTGGGAAAAAAATAATTATAATAATAAAAATCCATTTATGTGTCTCTGACCTACTATGGAAAAAGTAAAAAAAGAAAGGGAGCCCAAGAATCTGCGATGACATTAGTTATTTGAATTATGAAGACTGAGGTGTCTGCATAAACTGAAAAATGCTCCAAAGCATGTTCCGGTGAAACATCTTGCAGTCAAACTGGATAGTTCTTGTTGATTTTGAAACAAGAATTAAATCAAGGTCAGTTACAAAATGGAAAGTTGCAGAGAAGTGACAGAAAATTGTCAGAAAGAGGTACTTTAAAAGTATTATAAACAGGTGCTAATGAAGTGCATGACTTTAGGGTTATTTGGCTTAAGGATTCAGCTGAAATCCAGACGTCAAAATACAGTGAATAGATGTGAAATAGCAATAATATCAGTACAATTCTTAACTATAATAGCTATATGAATTCTTTTATATTTTTTCAATATGCATCAGAGAATATGAAATCTGTTGTGTAAATGACTAACGTTAGAACAGTAAAACAATAAGCTGAAGATAAATAATATGCATCAGAGAATAAATATCAATTTTTGGCTGGGTACCTGACACTCAGCGGTACAGAAAGGCAGCAAGTATTCTTTGTGTCCCATTGTCTTCTGGTTTTATATTCTGGTGTAATAGAAACTTTGAAATAAATACTAGGTTTTTTCTTTTTTTTCCTTTTTTTTTTTTTTTGCATCTGTTTTAATAGTGATCCACCTCAGCTTTTTATTGAAGAAATTTAGAATCACAGAATGGCTGAGGTTGGCAGAGGCTACTGGTTCACCCCACCTGGTCAAGCAGGAACTTCAAAAATAGGGTGACGAAGATCACGTCCCAGTCTTCCTGATTATTTTTTTATTTTTTATTTTTTATTTTTTAACAGAACTTGCTTAGAAATATGGGCTTTTCTACAATACTTTTAAAACTTATGGAAATATATGTCATTCGAACGCTGTCATTGGGGTAATAGTATGAGCCAGGTTGTATGAGCTGACAGGCAAAGGCAGACCTTTTTGCATTGTGCTCACAGAGTTTAAAACTGAGACATCACACTTAGCTTTATCTTCCCAGTTTTTTTTCTCAGTCTCCACTGCAAGTGATGCATGGAATAGAAAAATGACTATTATGTTGCCATGCAAATTTCAAATGCTCAAAGCTTATCAGCTGGCTTCATTTAAAGGTCATGAAAATGGTCTCATTAAAATTCAGAAGGTGGACAAGGTCTGCAATCAGAAAAGACTAAGAAGGCTCCCTTTTTCTACTTTGCTTTTTTTCAGATTTAATAGACCACAGATTTCTCACCCTACCTACTTGGATCTGTAGCTGCTTTTAGGTGAGTAGATTCTCTTTTGAACTTAATTCATTTATGTGGAGAAAGGCTTGTTGGCTTAGCCTAGAGAATCAGGTGAGAGCACAAGGATCATTATTTATCCTGAAATTCTCAGGACAAATAGAAGTTAGTATCACTTTCATTTGTAATTATGAAAAGCCTGGAAAGCTCTATACTCTCAGTATTCCACGTATATTTCTTCAGAAATTATAATCTCAATCCACTGTTTCTGTGCAGATGGGTGGTGAAGAGTGAATTTGTTCTGAGAAGATAAAGCTTCTTAACTTACATCAACCTCTGAGATGTCACATCAATTCTGTAGTTCTTTATACCC
The DNA here is from genome assembly GCF_019238085.1 of Lagopus leucura. Classification (NCBI taxonomy): domain Eukaryota; kingdom Metazoa; phylum Chordata; class Aves; order Galliformes; family Phasianidae; genus Lagopus; species Lagopus leucura. Next base: position 25,260,023 of record NW_024962263.1, read on the forward strand.
ATCGTTCCAAAATCTACACAAAACAATGAACAGTTACAAGAACCTTTATACTTCTGTTTAATTTTTGGTTATCCAGAAATATCAAATGTTGAAAAAAAGAACATCAGCAAGTTTCCTAAGATATCTTGAGGAAAAAGGCCGAAATGTTTTCAATTCCCAAAGTTGAATTTTTCACTGTAATTTTACTTAAACATTATATGTAGACCTTTCTTATCACCTATCTTGTGATCCTTGTCTTCCCACAGTCCCAGTTTGCAGCCTGGACTGATTAGCAAAACTGAGGTTGCCAGGCCCCCCACTGATTGTCTTATGTGTTTGTACCCTCCCTTGTTTTCAGTGCTCTTATACCACTTAGCTGTATATAAAATATTAGGTGCTGAAATCTTAAAAGAAATTAACCTGAATGGGTTCACTTCATCTGAGGGGTTGAGGGGAGGAAATAATATAAAGGAAATGAAAATTCATTTGCATTCTAGGAGAGCATGCTCAGGTGCCTAGAATACTCATTTCCAGTTCTAAAATATAAATTCAATGTAAAATAATATTTATTTTGAAATGCTTCCTAATGCATTGCAATTATTCAATAGTAATCACAGGAGAGTAACAGGAGAGGTAGGTGGAAAACGCAGAACATAAAGTAAGCTATGAATACAGGCAAATTCAGATGAATGTGTTTCACTCCAGAATGAAATGAACTGCATCCAAGAGAGGGAAAAAGAGACCTGTAACAAGGAAATAATATTGATCATTTTTACACTACACTAATATTGAATTTCTTGAGTGTTTGGAACAATGCATATATACCCATCTTATGTATGTTACATTAATAAGGTTCAAATAGGTACTACAAATTACTGTAGGAGGGAGCTTTGTGAGAAGAAAATGTAGGAGGAAAGACTGAAGATATTTTGCTGTGTTCTGTGGTAGGGTTTAGGTAAAGAAGCTGAAATGATGCTTCAGCATGATGCTTCAGAAGCTCAGTTCTACTGCGACGTGTAAGAATGGTAAAGATCATTCAAGTAATCAGTGTGATCAGAAAGGTCATAGCCTGAAAATATAGCCAGTTGCTGCTTTATATACTTGGATTTTATGGAAATATGTGTCATTTCTCATTATACTTCTACTGTAGAAAATTATTGGAAATAAAAGCAAAAAAAAAAAAGAAAAAAAAAAAAGAAAAAAAAAAGAAAAAAAAAAAGAAAAAGAAAAAGATGTAAAAAATATCTCAACACTTTTAGGTAAACTACCTGGCAAGAATGGTTCTGAACTTCATGAAATAGTAACATGGAAAATGCAAATTTCAATTTCAGCAATAAATTCTAAATTATGATAAACAGCTTCTAAATTTCAGACTAACAATTAAGACTTATTTGAATGTATTAGTTGCTTCTGGTAGTTTGTGCACTTCTAGCTATGTATCTACCATATGTTAAGTCACTCCCATGGTTTATGTGAGACAGTATGCAAATATTAGAATCAAAATGTAACACACTAATTTCCAAGTTTGCTCATTGTTTCTTGTGCTGTCAGTAGAGTTATTTGTTTGAGAGGCCACAGACTCTTTTTCTTCATAGAATTTAAATTGTGGATTTTTATTTTAAGTTTCTAAGTAATATGTAAATATTACTGGACATTTTCTCCTGCCTTTCTTATTTTAACAAAACTTTGAAGCTATTTAGGGCAGTCATCTCATTGACACAGATTTAAATCTTTTCAAATTTTCATGACTGAAAGTTTTATGGTATTCAGTTTCCTTGAATGTGAAGGTAGAAAGAAAGACTGTTATAAAACTTAATGAGCGAAAGGAGTGTGGACAATGGAAGAGGCTAGCAATTGTTTCATTTTCATTTTGAGATTAAAAAAACATTCTCATTGATCCTAATCCCTTTACCATAGTTTGTAAAATGGAAAAACGAAGAAATTTTACATAACGTAGTAGTATGTATTAAGTAGAAAATAACTCAAATATATTTGGAAGAAAATTTGTCTTGTTTTCAGCTGATACTGTTTGTACCCATTATAAGGAAAACTTAATCCTACAAGAAAATAAATCTTATAAGCCCATGTAAAAAAAATAGGAGTATTTGTTACTTGATGGCATATTAGTTCCAATGCAAAGCACTGATTTGAGTATTAACTCTTTTATGAAAGCATTTTCTTTTTTTACTTTCTAATAATGACCTTAAGAAGTACTGTGAGAAAGCAAAAAAAATTAAAAAAAAATTAGGGGTTGAACTTGTAAGAAACATTTCAGTAGGCTTTAGTTGTCATGCCTACAGAGAAAGATTCAAATGAAATGACTGAAATTAATAGCTTTGTTTTGTAGATGGTGAACCATATATGGGAATGAACACTGCTAATCCTTGACTCCAGTTTGAGATTTAGCAGCTGTTTCAATTAGATCAAATATTTTATTCATAAAAGCATATTTCTGAGAAAGTAATCTGAATTCTTGGATGATTTTAGAGATTTAATTTCTTCGGAGGGAACAGACCTTCACATAGCAGCTGCTAAGTAAGTTTGCTGTTATCTTAGAAAAATGAAAAAGTTCCATAAATCAATAAAAATGAACCAAAGTAGGCAGGTCAATTTAAAAATTTTTGACCATAGAAATGGAAAAGTTACAGCTGAGGCCAAGAAAAGAGCTAAATCTAAATTCTGGTATTGTGTGACTTGTTTTGTAATGTTGATCACTGGAGGGTAAAGCTGGGGAACTCTTCTTCAAAAAAGAAGATTTCTTTCTACCTTCCTAAATTGACTTTATATGTGATATTATAATCTTTGTTAAAGCGACTAAAGAAAACATTTGAATGTTTTTGCTTTATTTCCCTTCTTTGTTTTATTATCAAATATTTTCTGTAATCCTTTTTCTACTATTTTTCATAGAGTTTGACAAAACATAAAAAATAGTTTAACATTAAACTAAAGGGCTGAGCAAATAATTCAGCCTGTGTGAAGCACCTCTAAGATGACCTAGATTAAGAACTATTTATCACGATGGAAATACTACTTAATTAATTTGGATCACACGACCTCAACATGCTCCTTTGAACATAAACACTTCTGTGAACATGTGATTCATGCTCACTGGACTCAGTTTTCAAGATTTTTTTTTTGTTTTGCGCCCCATCTCCGCTGCCTCACCTGCAAGCTATGTCAAAATTTACTCCTTTCTTTTAGGAAAGAAATTAGAAAGAATGTGAGGTTAGGCAAACCTGGCCAATGCAATAAATTGAGATTATAGCACCAACTACCACTGTAAATTCCTTTTTATGAGTTTTGGCAGCTTTTGCTGACTGAGGAGAAATATGATTCAACCATCATCGGGCAGAGTAAATTTTAACCATATTGGCCCTCAAGAACATTCGTATCACAGTTGCATACAAATTGCTTGCTTTCAAAATGTACTTCAAAACACTAATGAATATATTTTGAGATATTTGCATGATTTACTAAAGCTGAATTCATTTTATTAATTAACGCAGTCCATTTTGTGATGTACTATCCCTGATTCTCTTACTGTTTGTTTTTAATTATCAGCAATTATATTTCTGCATCTCCAAAATAAGATGTGTGTAATCTTCCAAAACCTTAGAAATCCTAAGGATGGAAAATGTTTTCCCCTTGTAGGATATGCCTGCTAGCATTCACTGTACACAGTACATTTCATGCATTATTTCCCAAAATAAGAGCTTGTGCGTATTTTCATTACTAATATATGCAAAATATTCTTACAGAATATTGTTATGTACTCAAAATTGGACAATTATATATATGTCCCTATCTGTCTCTGTATAAAGTCTCTACAGTGTACAGTCAAGCTTAAAAACAGTTCTGTGGACCATGGTACATTAAACTGGAAGGCCTCTTTGCTAATTTTTTTCTTCTTAATGCTGATAAAAAGCAACTAGGTTAAGCTAAATTCAGACAACATTCTGCTTGGAGTTATGATTGGAAAAATCAATATTTTATTTCATGAAATTGTTAACCAATCTGAAAACAATGGGAAAATTCATGCATAATTTTTTTTTCCTATCTTTCACTTATACCTTATGCTTCTCATTTTTAGATGGAGCATTTGTATCATTGTTTCTATTAGACGTTTGAAGCTAAAGGAAAACAGTATATAGACAAGAGCAAAACACTGAGTCTCTGAGGATGTCTTCAGTTACTTCTTAGCTTTTATTAATTCTGAAAACGGGGCTATGCAGTCCTGTTAACATAACTTTTGGTTAAAATTTATCCTGTATGTAGGGCCAATCATACGCCAGGTATTCTAAAAAAATGAAGAATAAGAAAAAAACTAGGAAAAAAGCTTCTGCCATTTCCAGTACAAGAGTGCACTCTTCAACAATGTTGGGGTATGTCTCTCCTTTCTTACCACTTTACAATATAAAGCATAATATGAGGATACAAACCCTCTTCCTGAGCTGAAATATGGCTACAATTTTAGACCACAAATACATCTTTCCTCAGAGAATAAGAAAAATAGTTTTAAGATAATGTCATCTATGCCATTCTTAATGTCATCTCTTCTGTGAAGAAGAGTTTCCAGTAAGAAAATAATACTCATTTGACATCGATCATTGAAGAAGTATTCAAATAATACTGTGTAGGTCACTCTGAAAGCTATGCTTCCTATTTATTACCCTGGAAACTACACCAAATCCAAAATGCACAATAACATTGTTTGATACAACAAATTCTCAGCTACAAAACACTATTTTGGAACACAGTGATCTCCATCAGCTATGCATTTTCCCCAGTGATGGACAAGAGTCTGTATGCTTGCACTCATAAAAATCTGCACCACTAGAGGTGAACCACTGTTGCTGTCACCACTGCTGAAACACACCATGCACTGCCTCACTGTGCTTACATCTGCTGTTTGGTCTCCATAAACATCAATGATTGTCAATGGCTGCAGTTGTTCCTGCACTGAGGAATTCAGTTACATCCCTTTATTTCATCCATGCTACCATGTCGGATGCCATTCTGTCAGACTGCCCCCTCTGCTTCCATTTGTCCCATGGCAGCAACATGTAAAGGAATATTGGTGAGAATCTCTACTGCCATACCCCAACATCTGCTTCTGACACTGTGGGCCAACATCATAAAGTAGAAGGTATTACTTTTGGAACAGACTTCATATTTGTTGTTTGTTATTAATGGTTAATTAGTACACAGTGTGAGCCAACACATGAGAGAATTCACAACACAGTGTAAATTTCTCCTTTTGTCTTGTATTTCAAACTTTTCCTTAATTACAATATTATATTGAGTATTTGTAGATGAAAATAATATAACGTGTTGCAAAAATGTCTATCATCAGTTTCCATTTCCACTGCATTAGGTCTGTCTTGTGTATCTGCATTTATTGATCACTGTAGTGTAACCTGACTGTGACTTCTCAGAACTGTGTTCTCAGACAGATTAGCAAAACAGAGAGAGAGTGTGGAAGGGGGACACAGTTTTTAATAATGCAGCCCTGAAGTCCTTTTGATTCTCAGCAGGAGGTGCTTATGAAAATGGCCAAAACAAACTTCTGCAGCTACAAATGACTTTTTCCCCTCCTTTGAATAACTTTTGACAGTTAGCAAAAAGGTGTCATCTCTGCTTGCAGGGAGTGCGTAACACTTAGTGGATACAGCGCCTCAGGTAGGAAGAGCTGCTACTCCACTTTATTTCCATTGCAAATTGAATATAACAACATGAAAAATGTCACATCAGATACTCCAGCTCTCTTTCAAATCCCTCTTGTTTCTCGAAGTAATTTTAATCTCTTGGTTTTTGTTCTGAAAAAACCTGGTGTTTAAAAACTAAGGTCATCCACTCAGTTTGGGGTAAAATATCTGGGCTCCTGGAGCTAGGGCAACTCACTCCAGCTGAGATCTGCCCTGAGGAACACAGGAAAGGAAACTGATAAACAAGCTTTTGTAAGGAAGACTTTTATTTGACCTTTACCATACAAAAACTTTAGAAATTCATATTATAATTATCTGTGGCACATTCACTCAAGAAGGCAGTTGGTATTTCAGTGACAATTTATGTCTAAAGTGAGGCAAAAAGTTGCACATCAGAACTACTAAGAGATCTTCTGAACAATGGTATTCTCATCTTTATAGCCCATAGAAACAAAGGAGGTAATCACATAGAGGGATTTGTTGCTGTTTGTTTCTTATCTTTGTTGATATTTTTCCTCTCAAAAATGTTTTAGAGAGGGAAAAAAAAAGTTGGTAGCAAAACAGAAGCTTGTGAGACTCCTTTTGGGAAACCAAATCATACAATATACATTGTGAAATTCAGTGGGGATGGCAATGAGCTGGTTATATTATCTAAAACTGGGGCTGAGAACAAGATGATATGAAGTAGAAAGAAACCAAATAGAAGAGAATTTAGTTTTCTTCCTAGAGAGAGATTAAAACTGGTATCTAAGATTCTAAGGCATCCACTACAGGTTCTGCTTCCCTGTGATTTTCTGATAAAGGCCAGAAAGAAAAAATGCTTAGCTTAAATATCTCATTCTTTTTTGGTGATCTGACACACTGTATGATCATTTCCACAGCTGACATTTGACTGTTGTATTCAAAAGGAGGGTATTTCATATGTCTCTCTGAAAGAATAAAGGATGGAAGAGAAACCAAACAACCAATCAATGAGCCAACCTTTGTTTTATATTGATAGATCTGTATTGAAGAGTTCCTCCTTTTCTCTTCTATTCCTGCCTGCAGGACTCCTAAAATTCAGTTGTAGACTCTTGAAATTCTAATTTCAGTCATGCAGGCATTCAAAAATGTAAGTGGCTAGTTGAAAAATCTTCCTCAGAGCTAGCAGTAACTAATCTGTGGGGCTCATGTAAACACGGTTAAAGTTCTCAAAGTTTTAATTTCAGTGTATCTGAAGAAAAAAAGTTCTGAGATTAGGAAAAACATGTGTGTATATTTCAAACGTACTATCTCAAAAATATTTACATATGTTGTAACTCTTAGGTAAATTCAAGTGTTAAGCTTGATTAACATTCATGCTTGTAGATTGTATTTCAATTTACTGAATGGAATAGATAAGTTTTATTTGTTTGCATTATTTTTTTTACAAGATTAGATTTTAAACATCAAAATTTTACATGAGTTTCTGCCTACTCTTCCTGCAGTAACTAGAATATATACATTGGTTGGTAGGGAAATTTTAATTTATTTTGATTAGGACAGTTATCATAACATTTCATCTATTAAGAAATGGGCAATTTTTACTGGGTATGAGGAACAAATAGTAGAAGTTATTTAAATACTCACTTGGCTTCATTACAAAGCTTGCTGGCTAGAGATGAGTAGTGTCTAAATTATTGATACTAGGTTTAAATTACGTAGCACTTAAGAAAAATACACTCTTATTTGCTAATTAATTGAATATTCCTTCTGAGCGACAGCTTGTACTTTTTCATTTTATTCATTAAAAACCAGCAATCATATAGGTGGCTTTATTTTTTCTCAGAAAAAAAATAAATAACACAAGTGAAGAGAGAACACATGGAACATCTTGAAAACGACCTGGAGTTCTGTGTCCAGATGTGTCCTTGGTACAGAAGAGACACAGACTGTTTGGAGTGCATGCAGAGGAGGGCCACAAAAATGATCCAAAGGATGGAACAGTTCTCCTATGAGGACAAGCTGAGAAAGCTGGAGCTGTTCAGCCTGGAGAAGAGAAGGGTCCAATGTGTCCTAATAACGTCCTTTCGGTATGCTACAGGGGACCTACAGGAAAGAAGGGGACAGACTCTTTAGCAGGATCTGTGGTGGTAGGACAAAGGGAAATGGTTTCAAGCTCAAAGAGGATAGATTTAGGTTGGATGTAGGGAAAAACTCTTTTATAGTGGGGGTGATGAGGCACTGGAACAGGTAGGTTGCCCAGTGCTGTTGTTTATGCCCTGTCCTTGGAGACTGGATGCGAGGCTGGACAACCTGATTTAGCTGAGGTGTTTATTGCAGGGGAGTTAGACCAGATGACCTTCAGAGGTCCCTTCCAACGCTAAAGATTCTATGATTCTATGAACATATGAATAAAGACTAATCATGTTAGGTGTTTAAATAATCAGCAAACTATGAGTTGTTTAGTCTCAGCCTCTGCTGCTCATCAGTCAGTGACCACTCCATTTTATAAGTTTGTGCAAACTGACTTTCTGTTGCTTTGCTGATCTCAACGTTTTGACAAAATAAGGAATGGGCAATAGGGGCAAAAAGAATACATATCCATTTTTATAGAAAATTGCAGCTCATTTGTCTATAACTGTTTCAGATCTATGTCACCACTGGAAAAGGTGGATATTAAAAATTTTTTTCATTGGAAAACACTTCACAGAATCACAGAATCACAGAATTGTAGGGGTTGGAAGGGACCTCCTGAGATCATCGAGTCCAACCCCCCTGCCAAAGCAGGTTCCCTACACCAGGTAGCACAGGCAGGCATCCAGGCAGGTCTTGAACGTCTCCAGAGAAGGAGACTCCACCACCTCCCTGGGCAGCCTGTTCCAGTGCTCCGTCACCCTCACTGTAAAGAAGTTCTTGCGCATGTTTGTGCGGAACTTCCTATGCTCCAGTTTCTGGCCATTTCCCCTTGTCCTGTCTCCACTCACCACTGAAAAGAGTCCGGCCTCGCCATTCTGCCCCCCACACCTTAGATATTTATAGACCTGGATCAGGTCCCCTCTCAGTCTCCTTTTCTCAAGGCTGAACAGACCCAGTTCACTCAGCCTTTCCTCATAGGGGAGATGCTCCAGGCCCTTCACCATCTTCGTGGCCCTCCGCTGGACTCTTTCCAAGAGATCCCTGTCTTTTTTGTACTGAGGAGCCCAGAACTGGACGCAGTACTCCAGATGAGGTCTTACCAGGGCAGAGTAGAGGGGGAGGATCACCTCCTTTGACCTGCTGGCCACGCTCTTTTTAATGCACCCCAGTAAGCCATTGGCCTTTTTGGCCACAAGGGCACACTGCTGGGTGTGCCCTTAATTGGGTGCTCCCACTTAATTGGGAAAAACAAAACAAAACAACAACAACAACAAAAAAAAAAACAACAAATAGACAGGTTTTGCTTAGCCTATATCAAAATTCTGTAAGAGGAGAGTACTGGATGACAGAGGCAAGGCTGTGTTCCTACTATCTGCCCCTGTGGTTGCCTTATTGTTTTCTTGCCTAGCTTTATGCACTTACTTGAGATCTCTAACTTAATCATCCTTTGGTAATTGATGCAACAAGGAATACCTTGATGGTTCTTTCACGACCAAATCTGTATCAATACTTTCATGTTTTATGTGGTGTGCGCTGAGGAGGTGTCTCATTCCAATTTATAGGAGGGAGAGGAGGTTCTTTTGGTATGTGTACCTGATAGTGGGATTAAGACACAACGGGTCAAATGTTAGCCTGACCAGATTATTACAAATCTTAGTTGCTTAGGGAGATGAGGAAGGAAGATGGGTGATAGAAAAGAGAGAGGAAATAAAAACAAGGAGTCTTTGTAGAAAGCAAGAGAGAAATAGTCACCATCATGATTCCAGGGTTGATCAGAGTTCAGATGTTGGTCTTCAGTACTGATGGGTCGTTGGGGGTTCTGTTGTTCAGTTTTCCAATGGTACTACAAACTTATTTATAAGTCCAGAATAGCCGAGTCAGTGACAGAAGTCACTGTGACAGCTAAGTGACAGCTTCTGTTTTTTTGGACCTCAGCAGGAACATCTTTGTTCTGGGCCTTGCCAGCATGTAAGAGGGAGCAGGGAGGTGCCCTCTTGCATCCTGTTTTCGCAGGACACAATGGTTTCACCCCCTGGTCTCCTGTAACAAGCTGGAACTATTAGCTCACAAGCCAGATCTTCCTCCCGTAAACACTCTTGGTCTTTCAAATGTAAAACTGTCCACTAAGTGATGTTGATTGCCACTTGGCGACACCCATCACTCACCTCATAATCAGTCTTAAAGCAAGAAATGCCTCAAAAAGCAAGCTTTGAGCCAAGAAAAAAGAAGGGTATAGACAGGAAGCTAGGTTCCTAGTATTTTAAGGACATAAAGTGAGGTGACATTAATTTTGATCTTCTCCTCTACATGATGCAGATTTTTTAAAATATCTGCTAAACAGAGAAATGTTTATCTTTCCACGTGACAAAGTGATTTTAAATGCATCAATTATGCTCACACAGTTCAAGCTTCAAAATGCTCATAATTACAAAGGGACCAAAACACAGTATATTTAATGTGCAGATTTGGGAACATTATTAATTAAAAATCCCTACTGCACATGGCAAGCAAATACATTTAGGGAGTCAGATAAGAATTAAAACCATTGGAAACTGCCAGTAGAAATCAATAAAGCATATGCAATATGTATTTTTCAATATTCAATCACTTTCAAATCCTTAATGAGGTGGTTTGCTTCTTAGTTGCTTTACACATAAATGTATCAAAACCTAAACCCTTAATCGCTCCTTAAGTTATATAAAAGCTTTGTATTTACGAAACAGAAAATGACAAGATATCTTGTGGAAAAATCTGGACACTCTTTGTTTAATGAAGACTTTGAAGAAAATCACCACATCAATAAGACAAGATCACTGAGACATCTTGGAAACAACAGGAGGACAGGACTGACACCAGATAACAAATAAATTCACAAGTAAATAACAAATGTAAATCTTCTGATAAGATTGTGAACCTGCAGTACCCAGCCAGTGGGGAAACAGGGGAGGGGAGGGAGGAAGGGGAGAAAACAGGGTATAAAGACTATCATGTTGTGTCCATAGGTGTGCTCCTGCCTGACAAAAATTATTTGGACATTTCCAACAAAAAGCATAAGTAATTTCAATGAGGAGTGAGTGTGCTCTTTCCAGGAAACACAAGAAAACCACAAGCATAAAAATCACTGCATTGATACTTGTTGTTTAAACAATAGAGGAATTTCCAGAGTTAGATTTTTAATATAAGAAATAGAGTCAGTATTAATGGTTATCACTGATCTGAGTTAAGTTACCCTGGTCTGCTACAGAAATGCTACACATTTTGTTTGTGAGACTCTTGTGCAACACAATTCCAGATTTTTTTTTTACCTGAATTGACATCTTATCTAAAAAATAAAAATAATGGGGGAAGGAAGAGTATAGAATGATCACTTTAAGGAAGTATGATGTCAGTGGCTTGTATGGCATCAAATCTGGGGGCAGAAGCAAGGATTTGACCTAGTCTTTTTTTTCCCTTGACAGCATTCAAGTACACTCAAACGTTTATCCAAGCTTGCTATCTGTTAGCTGTATGCTTCACACGGCGTATGTTCCTGCTAATGAAGTTTGAGTATTATCAAGGTATCAACTTGAGTGCCATCTAAGACATCAAAAAATGAAATGGCTATTTCAGCAGTAATAAATATTTACCTTTGTCTGTACAAAGGTACAGTGAGGAGTCCTGATATGTGCTCCAGAAGCAATATGCTCCTAGGAGTGCCACTTTTCCTTGTTCTCTCTTCCTTCAGTCTGGACTCCTGATACATACTGATTTAGTGCTACCAGTGCTACCCTTTTCCTGTCACTTCAATCCAGTCCATTCAAACTCAAGTATAATGGAGAACGTCAGCTTTTCTCTGAAAAATCTGACTTCCCTAATTCTAATCTTCCTCATTCAAAGCTAGTATCATCTATTAGAGGAGCTTAGTGCCTATTTCACAGCTTTCATTTAACCTGACTTTCACTTGACTTTTGAGCTTTTCCTTATGCCTTAATCTAAGTTTTCCATTCCCAACTCTGTCTCCAGCAATCCAGTTTGTCTATTCCTACTGTGATTTCCCAGACAAGCCCAGTTCTCTGTTCCCCCTAACCTTTGTTTGTAATTGTAGCTGTCTGCTTCAAGCTGGTCAGTAGTTTGTTCTCAGGCAATTCTCTTTACTCATTTCTAATCTTGGATTTTTGAAGTCCTCACATCAGCATCTTCTCTGTTGTAGATTCTCAGCTGTAAACTATTCTCCCACCATCTACCTTTTTTTCATCTTTATCCAAATTCAGATTTTTTTAGAGAGATTTAAATCTTACAATCCAGATTGAAATTGTTGCATGGAGTTGAATCTGGGGCAGACTAGGAAAATCTGTGCAGTTATGGGGGACATTTCTAATGATACCTTCTATAGACGTTTCTTGACACTTCTGCTTATCAGACCCACTTTTCAGTGATTTATAACTTTCCCACACTTAATAGTTTGAAATTTTCAAAGTTGCATGTCGTACCTTAAATTTTACTAATTTCACCCACAACAATACAGTTGTTTCCATGAATAGGGCTGTGGAAAATAAAGTCCATTGTTCAAGTAAGGGGAAAAAAAAAAACACACAATACAAAGATGCTGAGAAAGTTATTAATTTTCATTCTTCTCCTTCTGTTTTTATGACTATGACAGAATAATCTAAAAGGAAATTTGCTATTCTTTTTTTAGAGAGTTATGCAGTAACTGTGGCAGAGGTCATTTGCAAAAATGAGTGTGATCAGGTAATTAAATGATTTCTGATAAAATGGATGCCCAGATAATAACTAGGGGTGCATTAGCACTGTATTTTGAATTTATCTTAATAACTTAATCATATTAACATATATATATTGTATCTGTTGTGTGTAGCAGTACATTCAGTGAAAATATGTGCAATATTTCTTCTTTACATTCCCGTATTCATATGTCATTTATCACTTCTGGTCTAACTCAGCAGTGACAGAAATTGGAAGCAGGTAGGAAATCTTCAGATTCTGTAATTAAGAATCCATATTTTGCCTTTTGTCTTTAAAATAGCTGTCAGTGCTAGTTAGACTTATACATTTTATCAGCTGCCATTGTTTTATCCTCCCTATTCTCGGTGTTATTTGTACTATAAGAATACAGTTTCTTTCTTGAAATAGCATCTACAATGTAGTCACAAGTAATCGATAAAAATACTCTCTCCCAGTTTAAGAATACATAGGACTCTGATCTTACATGGATTTTTCAATGTGGTGAAATCCCTGGGAATAAAACTCACTTTTGACATATAAATCTGTGACCAGATGCTCAACACTTAAGAGTGATGTACTGCTTAAATTACTAGGTTTCCTTTTAAAAATGAGTAGTATTTCATGGGCACGAGTATGCAAAGCATCACTGTAAATTTCAGTTTAATGATTATGTGAACTTTTACAGGGGATAATATCAAATAGCTTCACCTATGATCTAGAGATAGTTAGTGCTATAGCCTCACTTTTTAACTTCTTTTTTTACTTACCCTTCCAATAGTGATCACTGCTTTAAAACGTATTATGTCATGAGTGCATATATGTTTATTAAACAGAATTGTGCACCTAAGACATACTAAAACTCAATCTAGTTAAGTGGCTAATTCTCTGGCAACTTTAAAAACTTAGCAATAAATGTTTTGTAACCCAATTCTTAATCAAGTCAAAAAACAGTTTTTTTTTTTTTGTTTGTTTGTTTTAAATTATTCCTTTCTTCTCTTCCATTTGATTGTCTAGCTTATTTCCATCTGCAGGAAAAAAATGGTTAACAGTATGTTATGCTGCATCACAGCTACAAAGATAATAAACACTACGAGAATTCAGGTGGGTGGTCTTTGTGTGTGGATTCCTCTGTTACTCTTAAGAGACACATTGCACTTCAGCAAATATTATTGACATCTCCCAAACATTTGTTCTCATCTCCCTAGAAGGCATGTTTAACAGAGTGCTTGGTTTTGCTTTTCCATGAGGGCTACTCTGAAAGTAATGCCCACAATGCCAGAGGTAGACGTTGGTATGGCTGTAGAAGCTGAAACTTCCCACCAATATTCCATTTCTTTTTGTTGCTATGTGAAAAATGGCAGCAGAGGGACAGTCTGACAGAACGGCATCTCACATGGAAGAGCAGATGAAGCAAGCATGTGTCATTGAATTCCTCCATACAGAAAAAATGGCACCCATTGACATTCATCGATGCTTGCTGAACATTTATGGAACCCAAACAGTGGATGTGAGCACAGTGAATTGGTGGGTGGTGCATTTCAACAGTGGTGACAGCATTCTGGAAAACCATGGAGATTTTTACAAGTACAACATGCAGGTTCTCTTTCATTTCTGGCAAGAATACATAGCTAATGGTGGTGACTATGTTGAAAAATATTTTTTCATAGCTGAGAATTTTCCCTAACAAATAGTATTCTCATGTTCTTTCTACGTGTTGTAGTTTCAATTGAAATAAATAGAAGGCATTACTTTCAGAGCAACCTAGATATTTTGCCTATATTTGCATACATGTTTGCTAAAGGTTGTGTATACAAATGCAAATATTTGACGTAGTAAATAGATGTGATATATTCATGTTTTAGTTGTCTATGTGCCTATATAACATAAAAATACATAACTGCAGGATATATATTGCTATTACATACACAGAATAACAAGTTCAACAAATTGTATGATTTTATGTTGTATCTCTGGTTTACACTGGAAACAGTAGGATGCAGAAATAGTCCATGCAAAACCAGTGTGTAGTCCTTTGTTTGCTGTGGGCCTTTTCAGGCATGGTTGTTGGAAGTTGCTTTCTGTGAGAATATCAGTCCTCAGTGCTCACCTTAAACTGTCAAAATCAGCATAAACTTTCACAGATTGACAGTATTTTATTAATAGCATTGGAATTATTGATAAACAATATATTAACAAGGATATTGCCCCAGCAGAAAATGAGAAATCTCTGTCAGGGGATCACATGTGCCAACTTTATTGTACCTGCAGTTGATTAACTGGTGAACGTTTGGCAACAGTTTTGGTATAACATTCTCAAAGCAACGCCCCCTCTCTGAAGTTACACCCAGTCCAAAATGAAACCAAATAATGCACTCAAGATGTGCTATAAACTTTTCATCTTGCCTAAATATTTGTCTGCATATGTTCTCTTACAGCACGCACTGAACTCAGATAGTAGTGCAGCAGTGCCCTTGGGCTGCTTACAAAGAAGTATTTACAGTACTGTGAAGGATGTATTTATTTTCAGTGTGAAACCCCAGATGGTGTTCCTCCTGCAGGTCAGCAGGCCTAGAGGTTGATAGGAATTACAGTCTTTAAGAACTTGAACAGTGGTAGCCAAAGCCTGTGTGTTAAAGCCAGCCATGTAGCACAGAATGAGCTGTCAGCATCTTCTTAAGGAGACAGCTCAAAGAAAAAGGGCAGTGTGCATATGAAATAAAGGGCAAGAGAGAAGGTATGGTAAACAAGGATCCGGCAGGAAAAGTGAAGAAGTCTCTGCCTCACAAGCAGATAGAGTTCAAATGTAGAGGGCAGAGCCCCCCCTTAAATGTGACAAGAGGGTGAGTAACAAAAGGAAAACACAACTTCTTAGAACCACTTTGGACCCTGAAATAATTTCTTTGGACTAGGAAAAAGAAAAGCTTGAATAAAGCCTGTTCACTGAACATTATTATTTTAGAAGCTTTGTGTCTGGTTTCAGATTCTAGAAATAATGGAAGTCTTGTCAGGGAATAGAGATGTTTCACATAGCCTATGTCCAAAAATAAAATTCATGCAAATATGAGGGATGGCTTATTAGCACTTGCACAATAATTATTGGTACTAATTTTCAAAAATACCTGTTTCTAATCATGATCTTATGATAAACTTCAGATTTTAAAAATTACATTCAAACATTATTGTTTGATAAATTCAGGTAATGAAAATATATACCAAATGATCTTATAAGCTGTTCACAGACATTCTGTGAATAAAAACAGATTTTAAAATAATATCAGTAAACGATGTATTGTAAATCATTTGTTCAGCTGCTTTTACTGTTCATGCCGTCTAGCATATTGTTGAAGTTGTTTCCTTTTTTTAATCTTTCATTTAGATTATTTAGAGTATTATCTTGCCTTAGCCATGCCATATAGCAATCTAAATTATTTTGATAATAATCTGATAAAAGTATTTCTGGAAAAATTTTAAACCCAATTAACTAACTCTTCTCCTGTTTCTGTACCATTTCTACTAATATAATATTTGATAATAAATATAGATAATTTTCAAAGTATGAGTAATACTAATAATGCAAGCTAGTTATTTAAGTACTACACCACCTAGACTTCAATTGTAAGGATTTTTGTTGCTAGACAAATCTGTTCCTATAATCACTCATGATTGATTATTCTTTGATTTGTCTTCAGATCTATCTTTTGTGGATCGTTCCTGATTTCTAGGCAATAGCAAGCAGTGTTACTGTTAGTAAGTCTAGACTCCAGTCGTTGTTAAGCTTTCTACCAGAAAATTTTTGCACTCAAATGAAACTATTTTGAGTGTTTTGAGTGCTAGAATTGATCAGTATGGAAGTCATTATAAACCATCAATTTGCATTAATTCCTCGTGTTCATTTTGGATGGTATTGAGTACTAGAGGATCATGTGAAGTGGAAGCTTTGAGAACAGTCATTCCTTGCGGTCGAAGAAGAAATAGTACTGGCAGTCCTAGAGCTTGCATTTGTACTGCTAAAAGTATATGTTTATCAGGCTAATATTACTTATCTAGTAGTCCATGTAATTACATTTTATTAGGTCAAATAGAGACATATAATTTTATCTGTAGTTTTTTTGTGGTGAAAATTAATTTTTGATTGTTTGTAGAGGTCTAGAATAAACTTTAAAAATATTCCTCGTGAATAGGTACTGAATACATTATCTTAAGAAGTATTAATCTTAATTAAGAAGTATTGCTTTTCTCAGAATAGATGTTTTAACATCACCTTTTCAAATTCCTCATTTTAATCCAATTGGAACCTGAGCATAGCTAGTTCTGTCATCATCCAGAAATACTACATTCTTCTCAGGCAATTGGAGAAGATTTATACATTTTTCTTCATAATAAATTATTACTGCCTTAGGTTAAGGAGGAGAGAAGACAACTGAGATTTTATTATATAGCTCTGTTAAATGAAGAGTCATTGAACTGTGGCTTCGTAGGTATGTCCATGAATGTAATGCATGGCTCCCATTTAAGTCCCATCCAATGAAAAAGTGGAACAAAATGCTTTTTTAATTTATTTTGTGTGTCTGCAAGTGTTTAAAAGATAAGGGCAGCAATTCCAAAATTACATCATCTAGTATAAACAGTCAGATAGTGGGGTATTAATACGAATTCTTATACTCCTATTTAATATATCAAACCTCTTTGAATCTTTGAAAATTTTGGTCACAACAACCGCAAGCAACCAACCCTACAGGCTTGGGGAGGAGTGGCTGGAAAGCTGCCTGATGGAAAGAAACCTTGGTGTACTGAGGGACAATCAGCTGAATATGAACCAGCAGTGTGCTCAGGTGGCCAAATAAGCCAATGGCATCCTGGCTTGTATCAGGAATGGTGTGGCGAGCAGGACTAAGGAAGTAATCCTGCCCCTCGACACTCAGGCCTCATCTCGAGTACTGTGTTCAGTTTTGGGCGCCTCAATACAGAAAGGACACTGAGATGTTGGAGCAGGTTCAAAGAAGGGCAACAAGGCTTGTGAAAGGCTTGGAAAATGTGCCCTATAAGGAGAGACTGAAGGGGAAAATTAGAATAGATGTTCTGCAAATTTCTAGGTTTCTTATAAGTTGTTTCAAAGTTCACTACATGTTTATGTAGATATTCTTTTTAATTTTTAGTCTGGTTTTTGTAATCTTCCTTTTGAATTAGAGGCTTTTCATGATTATTCATAAAGTACTGAAGTAACACATAAATATTTCTATTTATTCATTCCAACTTTTCTGACTTTCACTTTTGTTTAACATTCCTATGATCATGGACTACAGAAATGCCAATGAGAAGATCCTAATTTATCTTCACTATAATTTATTTTTATATATTCATAAGTTATCTTCTAGATCTACGGTATATATATATTTTTATTTCTTTGATACCTCAAATAATTTATACAGCTGCTTTTGAATACATTTACTTTCTTGGCTTTTGCATGTTTATTCTTTCTGTTGAAATAAGCTATTATTTTAATAATAGTTAAAATATGTATCTTCTAAGCTATCATGTACTTCTATTTTCAAAATTGCCTTTGGAGACTTTTGAGAACACATTAATTTTTTTAGCTCATTTTCCTTTTTGCTTCTAGTTCTTTCTTATTGCTATGAATCTGATTCTTAATCTCAAAATGAAGGCCCTAGAAAACTTGAAAGGACCTTCTTGCACATAAATGGTTCATATAGATTTCCAGAAGATGTTCCCATAGCTTTTTTAAATTATTAATAAAATTCTAATATTATTTCTACATTAATATGTAGTAGCTCATTTCTGTGACTTATGCTCATATACTTTCAGATGCTATCAACCTGATTTACTATTAATAGGGACAGCTCTTTGGGTAGTTATTCATCTGGAAGTTTATTTCTGAAATGAAACATACTGACATATATAAAACGCATTACCTATTTGAGAAATCATCAAAGCACATGGACAACTCTCAGTGACATGAAAAATATTGAAGACTGAAATTTATGTTAATTGGCTTAATTACATGGAAAGTATTTAAAAGGGATGATCAAAAACAAACAAACAAAAAAAGCCAGGGCACCCATCACAAGAGAAAAACTAAACCCAACATCAGCAACAAAACAAAATATAAAAAGGCATTAAAAAGAAAAAGAAGGCTGATGTCTAAGCAGAATAGAAAGGGTTTTGAGAAAAAGAAAAGATTTTGAAAATGACTTGCAAAAAATAGTAGCTGGAGAGACCAAACAGTGCATTAACTGAATAGAAAAATTCAGAGGCCTTGACAACAGCAGGTGAGCACTGAAAACCATAACTGACAAGCTCGACTGCAAGCAAACTTACAAATCCATGCACACACATTCTGTCTTCTAGCCTACCACATTAAGCCAAGATGTAACGGAAAGTTATTTTAGCAAAATAAATGTTTAAAACAGATAACGACTTGGGGGGCGGGGGGGGAGGGGAGGTGTTTTGCCAAAATAGAAAACAACCGTACTAGAGATTCTGACAGTGACATTGAAATTTTCTGCATACAACTACTTTCTCATCAAATATTTCTTTCATCTTAACTAGCAATTTCTTTCCAGCAGAAGCTGTGAAAGGCTTTGTGTTATGAGAAAAAGTTTAAAAGCAAAATAAACTTTTTTGATTAATGTTATTAAAGAGAAAAATGAAGATCAGTCACTGAGAACTGAATGAGCTAGGATGCCAGAATTAGATGTTAGACACCACTTTGTTTTCAGAACATTATTTTTAAAAAATGTAATTAAATTTAATAAGCATGTCTTTCTCATGTCTTCTGTTCTTGGTAAGCATACGTCTCATTGAAAGTTCCTGATGGACATAGATATCCACAACAATTCTTTGCTTTTAATCTACCTAGGCATGGAGTTGTGTGAGCTCAGATGAAAAACATCACTACACTAAATACGTGCCATTTTGTCTCTTTAGCCTTCTTGCCAAATTTCTTTGTTAGGAATCTTACAAATAGCATTTGTATTCATTGTTCACTTCATGAAACCAGAAAAGTTTCCTTAGTGTGTGGCGTGAAAAAAGGAGGTCATAACAAGTTGGTATTTGCCATATCAGGATATATATAGGTTCACTCCAGTGTATCTTATTATGCTGTTCAGATTGTCATTGTACCTAGGAATTTCACACATAGTTCAGGACCATCTCATTACAACAGACAAACAGAACAAAAAGACTCTTCTCCAAATAGACAGCAGTATAATACAAGAAAGGCATAGTTCTATAAATATCTTGCATCTGCATATACCAAGCAGATCTGCCAAAGGGAGCAATCACGTATTTTTCGTGCTTCCAGCCATTAGTTTCTGTTCCTGTGACACCCTGTCCCTTTGAAGGCGATAAGCATTTGAATGGCTGCTCAGCGCAGTGAGCCACGGAACTGGCTTTGTTGCAAGGCAGTCTAACAAGGGGAAAATGTACAAGTTCGGTTTTCAGTTCTTTGTTCCTTGCAGGAAGGAAAATCTAATTACTGACAAAAAAGTGCAACTACGCTTATTCCCAGCATGTTTCATGAACTTGTTCTTAAAGAAAGTCAAGAGCTATTGATATTTTTAAAGGCAAATTATTCCTTTTCTTAGCTATTTAGCAACTAATAGTCTTTTGTTTGTCTGATCCAAGTTTCCTTGCTGAAGCTGTTTCTTTTACTGTTGTCCTATTTACTATGAATGTAGAGAACATGATCGATTCCCTTGGTACTCCTACTTTCTTTTCTCTAGTATTTTAACACTTGCCTCAGAATTTCTCCTCTTCAGAATACATTTTCTTGGGGAAAAAAAAGTCCAAAGATGTATATCATTCCAGCTGAGAACACACCAGTCCTGACAAAAGGCCAAAAACATCAGAGAGCAGAACAGGAAACCTAGTTCATTTTAATCACTAGACAGAAAACCTTTTCTTCCTCTGTGAATTCCCCTTGTCTAGCTGTGAGGTGTTGTCTATCCCTCTTCCGTTCCTTTAAATCTTTGATAGGAATGCTAGCATTTTCAATTCTCTTGTAGAATATATTATGCCTTTTACTTGCATTCACCAAGTTTCACTTATAGAACTTGGTGCTCATGTTAGAAAAATCTCATTTCCAAAATACGGGTCCCAATCTGTCTGTTTACAATTATATGAAAATATGTGACACAGTTAATGCTCATTTCACAGTTAGGTTTAATAAAGGGTATTTTAAGAGCTGCTGCCATTTTTTTTGGTAAAGAAACCAGCTAGAAAAAAAAGCCTTATGGATTATTTCCCATATTATGTCTTCTTTGTACCTATTTTTTTTTCCCACTATGCTACAAAATGTGGTTAATACAGCATAAAACTCTGCTAGCAAAGGATAAAATGCTATTATTAAATACAATGCCTGGGACTCTTGAAACAAAATTATAAACCAAACATCTCCTCATATTTGCTTTATATTCAGTCATAAAAGAATAGTCTTTTCTGAAATTGTTGTCAAGCTATTTCTTATAATCAATCCCATATTCTGCTTTTTTTTTTTTTTTGCAGTCAAAAACAAGTAAGCCAAGGTAAAAGCTACTTCAAGTAATTTCACTGATGGCTTTTTTCTATTTAAGTATCTTTTAAAAACTTTCTTAAATTTTATAACTACTGCAAGATCTAGGACAGAAATGGAAACCATATTGCCATATATATCTAAAAATGCTTGAATAAATAATTTTTTTTTCCTTGAATTTTGCAAGGATTTATTTGAAAATAGGAGGTTTTCTCCTGATTGCCTGAAAAATTAAATTTCTCATATCCAGACAACTTACTGGCACTTCAGAACCTCAACTGGAGAGAATGTGAGTCTGAAATGGCTTGGAATATCCACCACTGGGTGGCCTCTTCTGTTTCATAAGGAAGATTCACTAAGAGTTGTCTTTGTGATAGAGAGAAATTGTGTCATCAACATTTCAACTGTTTTGGGGTCTGTGTAGTTACTGACATGTTCCAGAAAAAAAAAAAAAAAAAAAAAAAAAGAAGAATGCCTACACGGTACTATTCACTGTAGTATCTAGGTGCTGTGCTGAGCCCAAGAAACCAAAAAGTATGAGGACAAAAATCTAACCTGAAAACTTGTGCAATGCAGTTCAGGAAGTAGGAATTTGTTTCTATCAATTCCCAAGTAAATTATTTTAATAACTGTATTTTAGAGTCTTAACTTGAGACACTTGCATTAACTGCAGTACAGGCCTGGTTTATGAATATCTTTAAAATACTGAGGATATATTTACAGAAAATGGAGCATTCATGTAGGAGATGGGAATCTTCCTCAGAGATCTCCTAATAGGGAAATCCTGGACACAACATAAGTCAACTGCTTTACAAACACAAAGGAACTCAGTGGTGCATGAATGACATGCAAATTGAACACACTACTAATTTTTGCTTAAATCCAGTGTATTAGTAAGGCAAAAAATGGTGCACTGGAGTTGCTAATTGGCTCTTATCTCTACAGTTAATTAGCAGTTCACCTATGTAATTTCAAAATTTTATGACAACAGAATGTACAGTAGCAATATCTGATTCAGGAAAAATGTTGACAGGCATTTCTTTTTAGTTCCCAAGGAAAATCTCCTTAGTGATAAATCTGTGAGTTTGCTCACAAACATAAACTCATCATTCATTCCTATGATGCCTCTTTTCCCATTGTACCATCTTTTATCACCAGAAACTACAGCACCATCTTGCTGTTTGCACCTCAAGAAATCCACAGAATTAATATTTTCCCTGCAAGAAACCCATTTCCTTCTGCACAAGGGAAAAAAAATGAGAACAATATAAAAATTCATATTAGTGGAACACTATCCTGAGTGCAATCTCTGCTTATAAAAATGATCAGTATTGATTCACTGTTCCCTTCTCCTCTTCCATCTTTCCCTCTTTGTCTCCGTTGTATTAAGTGGACTGCATATGTCTTGTTTCATGTGTATGTGTGCCAGAGCTATAACTGGTGGTTGCTGCTCCTTCTGGAGAAGAGCATGATGTACACAGTGGCACAACCTTCAACACTAGTTCCTTATCCTTATTGTGATCTAGAAAGAGTTAATTAAAGAATGAAGCTATTAATTTTTAAAAGGCCTTAGTCATATTCACAGAAGAATGTTTGTATGTTGAATGGATTCGTTTATTTTTAGATCAGTTCATAGTGTGGGAATGAATAGAAATATCCCATGTCATTACTGCAGTTAAGCATTTTGAAATGTCAAACCACAGCCCGGGGCTGTTAGAATAAATGATAAATAATATATCTGATTTGCCTGAAGTAGCATATTGTATGTAATTTTGATGGCTTGTCCGGTTCTTCGTAATATAGAAAGCAGAGGCTGTGAGTAATAGACAGCAGTGGTAAGTATAGAAAAATCCAAATGGTAATTGTTACTAACAGATTTAAGACATTTAATTATCTGTTGTTTTTCCTCAGGATCATCCTCAAGAAAAAAAATAGTTGGCAATTGATTTTTAAATTTATCTAATGTCTAAAATAATTTAAGAATTTCAATAACCCACTGAAGAGGAGAGTGATTCTAGCTTCATCTCCTATCGTTTTGTATTTATTCATTTTAGGATAGGAACAGTGAAACATGCAAAAATTACTGTACATATTAGAATATCCTATCCTACAGAAGGAGGATGATTGACATAATTCAGATACCGACTCTAAACACATCTGAGAATATCTAATTAATCAATTAGGACAAATTACATTCTTCTTCATGAAAAATGTTTACAAAAAGTATGTCCATTTTTGTTGTTTTTGCTTTTATAAAGGAATTGATCTCTGTGATACAAGTTATAGAAGAAGTAGCATGTTTGTGAATGTATCTTTGTCTATCAGTTCTACCTTTCTCAGAGACTAATACTGTAACTGCAGCAATCATTTTTTTTTCTTTTTTCTTCAAATAGTTGAAGTAAAAATATTTCTTTTTCTGGTACAGATTGAACAAGTGCAAAATTTGCATGGTAAAAACTATTTTTCATACTCCTAAGAGAGCTATGATTTTACCTAAATTTGAAATGGACTGAAAAATTTGACTCCTAATATAGATCTAATAACTTTCTCAACTTGCATTCCTGATAAGCTTGATTAGAAGTAGAGTTGTCAAAAATCATGAATAAAAGCTTAACCTTATTGAGGTCCAAAACATTGAATTAAACTAATTGTCAAGAATACAGAATGTTAGGTTAAAGGTTGTCCATCAAAACTTGTGTGACACATTTAATAAGTAGTGAAGAAACAAATACTTTGTACAGCAAAATTGTTTTAAATAGTCAGCTTCCATACTGTTCTAGACTCCAGTTTGTCAAGATATTGCTGAAGTACCAGATATGTGAGGTCAGACACAGTTCACAGATCTAGGGTCTGCATGCAAGTGGACTAGATTTGTAGGAGCACAACATTTATAGCTCACTACCACTACTTTGAATTGTTCATACAATTACATACTACATACTACAAATACATACTACAATTGTAGTAATTCTTCCCCAAACACCCTCGTGAATTTTATTTACATTTCCAATGATTTTTCCAGCAGTGGGCAATGTGCTTTATGTTGAGTGAACAGAGAGTATTAAATTTTATCTCCATATCTTTTCTGTACCGTGTCAGGCAGAAACCCTTGGGGATGGAGGAAGTAAAAACAGAAACTGAGCTAGCTCTGAGCATCATGACACTAATACTGAACTTTCTACCTCTACTAATTTATACCTGGTTTAACAGTGAAATGGCCCAATACATATGATTTTCATCTGAAGAGCAAGTTATTGAGGTTCCAGCAATGCAAAAAAGCTTTTAATTAACCTCTCTGACTGGACACGTGGTGTCTAAGCTGCTATAACTTGCAGAATTTCAAACAAGTTACTGTTTGGAGAAAATTAAGACAGAACTCCCTTGTGATAAGGTACCGAAAATAGCATATTGCTTTACTTTTAATCTTTCCATCCTGATTTACGATATGAATGCTTTGTCTCCCAGGAGATAACTGATACCAGAGATTTCCAACTGTGAGAGTGTAGGTCCCCCCTCCTACTTCTGTTTGATTATAATGCTAACAGCACTGCCATGGATACTGGCAATATTTGTCAGGTTCACTTCACCTTTACTTCATTTCTCTGTTTTACCTCACCTAACCCATAACCTCTGATAGTCTGAACAAAGTGCTGGTACTGGGAGCACAGAGACCCCTCTAGCTTCATTGACTTCCATGGGAATAAAATAAATTTGTTGTCTCTAGGAGACATCACAACTAAACTCGCATTAAAGAACTCTGTGTTTCAGTCAGAGCTTCACTCTGAGTCCTAAAGCAGTGTTCAAGCCTTCTCTTAAAAAAACAGAAAAAAAAGAAGATTTTAGTCTACAAAAATTTTAATTTTCACATGAAAATTTACAACCACTTTGATTAGAAAGAAAATTGATTTTTTTTTTATCATTTGATGTTCTGGTTTTTAAGCTACATACTTTGAAACATCCAAAGCAATGGCATTAGGCAAAGAAGTTGCTAGGACACATTATCTTTCATCAACCTGACTGAGAGAAAATAAACAATGAGAAGGATAAAATGTCATATTTTGTGTCTGTGCATGCTGCAGAACTTGAACAGGGTTTCAAGTTATGTAGCACTGACATTTGTCAAGTTGTCAATTTTGCATGAATTCACTGAGATTGACATAGTATTACAGGGCATATCTATTTAAAATATGAAGAGTTCATGAAAAGAATTTCAAAGCACAACCCGTAAAGTACACTTCTATGAACCGTTTCAGACATTACTGTAGGCTCAATAGCTTCATCTTTCTTTCTATTTTAATTAAAGTGAAATGTAAAACAGAGATATGATGATAAAGTACACAATAAATAAATAAATAAAATAAATCTTAAATTTATCTTGGAATTTCAAATGCAGAAATTGTCAGATACATACAGGTTAATACATTTAACACTTGTTCTTCAACAAAGCTTCAAGCAAGGTTGAAGATATCTTAAGTAACTCCATCCAATTCTTTCAGTTTATTTTTTCATGTTCTCAACCAAAAGATCTTTTCTCAACCCTATGATTTAAATCTTCATCATGTAATTATTTCTCTTCCTTACATTATATGATAGACTCAAGGTTTGGGTTTGTAGCTTTTTGTGTGTGTCTGTGTGTGCGTTTGTTTCAAAATAAAACATAAAATTACTAATGTATGCAGACTTACTGAAATTAGCTGCAACACTGCATCCTCTACTGGTTTTATGAAGACTTTGATCCTTAATTGAATTCTGGGTATATTTCCATTATCTTTCTGCCTATCTGCAAGGAGGAGGCATTACGAGATTTGTTGACAGTAATTGGCCTTTCCGAACAACTGTTTCTGGAACCCTTCGCTTAAGTGGATAAACTCAGTTCAGTTACTTAGTTGATTAGAAAGAAATTAAAATAAAAAAAAGCTCTTTGTGCAATCAATAACATTTTAGATTCTGCTTGTTAAAACAATTAGTGGGTTATGATCAATAAAAAGAAAAGTAACATTACTCACAAATACATGTGGTTGAAATGTACTAAAAGATAAAATTGCTGAAATAGGCTAACCTTGTTTTGACATTGCTGAAAAACAGATCTTGATGTTTTCTGCAGTTGTTTTCAAGAATGTTGGAAAAGCCCTCAAGATCTGCTCTTAATATACAAGTATGAAATTTCTCTCTTTCAGGAACTGCAAGTTATTTTGCTCAGTGAATTTGATGCTACAGAGCTTAGTTCTCTCATACTCTTAGAGATCTGTCCCCCAGACAGTATTTCTGGAAGGATTTCAATCAGGTTAGACGTGCTTTCAAGCAACCCAGCTGGTGGGTGTGGTTTTCTTGAGGTTAGCTCTAGAAAAGCTTGTGCCTTATAGGGTAGCAGTGAAGACATACACTTGTCTAGTCAAAGTGCTCTAAGATAGGCTTACCACCTGTTTTTTATGCTCATTTATGTCTGTGCTATGAGTCTAAGAAATCCTGGTGCAGGGCAAGTGCTTCTTTTGAGCCAGTATCATTTTGCAGTATGCCTGCAGTTGCTACTTCTGATAGTTGCAAGCAGTGTGTGTGGCTAATCAAACCTGAGGGCATGGTCTTCACATGCCAAGATGAGAAAAAGCTATTTTAACAGTGGCTCCTAAAGTGGATGAAGTTACTAAACATTATAGTTCTTTGGTACAGATGTTGGGAGGAAAAGGATCTTCCGTAAGTGACAGAGTTCTGATGTAGTTTTAAGTAAGATATGGAAAAATGAGCTGTCTGGGAAATACTGTATTTTAGGCATAATACAGAATGTGGGATAATAGATTTGTGAATTAATTAGCTATAGCTGAAATACTCAGAAGCAGAGCAGAGAAACTATGACTTGTTTATATATAATACTGCTTGCACGTTGCTAAAATCATAGAGGAGCTGATCTATTTTTGTAGTTTTTTTTTTTTTTTTTTTTTTTCTCCTTGATGTTGACTAGTTTTCAGGTTAGGATTAAAAGTTTTCAAAACCTGTGATGAAGACATCATTTTCAGAAAACTTGACCTTACATTTAAGCGTTAAAGCAAGAGGGCTTTTTCTTTGCTATTATTATCATAATCTAGTTTTGCATGGAGTTACTATGTTGTGTTGGAATGACCTGAAAAGATAGTATAGACTTGGCAATAGCTTCTCTTTCCTTAACATCTCGTGTGAAACTTCACTGTATTGAAATTATCCTCCTGAATGCGTTGGCTTTTTGGTACTATAATTTCATTATTTTTTTTTTAATGCTTAATGTTTTTGTCCTTTTCTCTTTGTTATTTATTTTCCCTTTGAAGACATGTATATATTCTCATCATAGTAAGTCTAAGTCACTAGTCATTTAACCAAAGACTGATGGGTATCCATGACTGATACACATTTTTGCATATTTACAAAGATATTAAAGCTGAGCAGCCTGAACTATGCTTTATATTGTTCCTTACCTTTGTGTTAGTAAGATTTATTATGAAACATAAGGTGAACCTCTATTCAGTACTGACACTGATAAATATGGTTTTCAGTTGTTTTGGTAATTTCCTCATTTGGTCTCTGCTCCTTAGGGAAGAAACAATTAAAATTATGGTCAACTTTTCCTTCTGATGATATTGGCTCATTGTTTGCACTCACCATTTGGTTGGGATGAAACTACTGGGAAAAATAACCTCCTGAAAATAGAAAGTCCTGCCAGCTTTAAAGTGAAATAACACACGGTGGATATTTGCTGTTTAGTGTTTGCATTTCCAGGGTGTTCTAAAAAGGACAATTTTTCTACTGCTGTTCATACAACTGGCGTATTTGCTGGTTGTGAACCACAATGTTATCAAACATGGCTAATGCAGCCAGTGACATTTAAAAATCTGATGAATACATGACCTGATTCTGTGAGGTGTCTGTATGGAACAATTTCAAAGTCCACTGATACTAAATAGGGGTAAAGCTGACTATATCTTTGGCAGGGTTATTCAGCATTGTAGAATCCTCTAATATTATGATTTTCACAGGGCCATATGACCTTCAATATGCAGTCAGTGTGTTTCAAGCAGTCTTTACTGCCTTTCATTAATTTTCTACACAAAATACACATCTGCACCCTCAGTAAATTCGCAGATGACACCAAATTGGCTGGAAGTGTGGATCTGCCTGGGGGTAGCGAGGCCCTACAGAGGGATCTGGACAGGCTGGAGAGCTGGGCTGGAGCCAATGGGATGAGTTTCAACAAGGCCAAATGCCGGGTCCTGCACTTCGGCCACAACAACCCCAGGCGACACTACAGGCTTGGGGCGGTGTGGCTGGAGGACTGCGTAGAGGAAATGGACCTGGGGGTATTGATTGATGCTCGGCTGAACATGAGCCGACAGTGTGCCCAGGTGGCCAAGAAGGCCAATGGCATCCTGGCTTGCATCAGAAACAGTGTTGCAAGCAGGAGCAGAGAGGTGATTGTTCCCCTATATTCAGCACTCGTGAGGCCGCACCTCGAGTACTGTGTCCAGTTTTGGGCCCCTCACTGCAAGAAAGATATTGAGGCCCTGGAACGTGTTCAAAGAAGGGCAACAAAGCTGGTGAGGGGTCTGGAACACAGGCCATATGAGGAGAGGCTGAAGGAGCTGGGAATGTTCAGCCTGGAGAAGAGGAGGCTCAGGGGAGACCTTATTGCTCTCTATAACTTCCTGAAGGGAGGTTGTAGTGAGCTGGGGGTCGGCCTCTTCTCTCGTGTCATTAGTGATAGGACCAGGGGGAATGGTTTCAAGCTACGGCAGAGGAGATTCAGGCTGGACATGAGGAAGTATTACTTTTCAGAAAGGGTGGTCAGGCACTGGAATGGACTGCCCAGGGAGGTGGTGGAATCACCGACCCTGGGGGTGTTCAAGGAAAGGCTGGATGTTGTGTTGAGGGACATGGTTTAGTAGGAGCTATTGGGAATAGGTGAACGGTTGGACTGGGTGATCTTTTAGGTCTTTTCCAACCTTAGTGATTCTATGATTCTATGATTCTATGATCTCTGAACAGCTAATTTTAAATAATGCCTCTCTTTTGATGTTCTAATAAAATATACTTGCTAGCATGTTTTTGAAGTAAGGTTCATCAGAACAAGATTTCTTTATTTTTTTCAATTCAAATAAACATGAAAGTAAAAAAATATTAATTGGCTCATTATAACTGATATACTAAATAATGAAAATTACAGGGTCTTTCTTTCTTCCTTTCTCTCTTTTTGCAAAGAAATAAATTGATAACCTTAGAATATGCTGTTGTATTTTCTCTTGTAAAGAAATGTATTACCTACTTTTGCAGTGAGCTGCTGTTACAGTGTGCCAACACTTGAAAAAAGAAACAACCGAGGCATGTGATGCCAGAATTTTATCATAATTAATTTTATAATAGGCAATCTGCTAGTGTTCTTTCTATATTGGTCCCTGGAGGCAGATGGTTTAAATAAGACAATTTTTATTACTAAAAAGAATAATAATAAAAATATCAGCTTTGGTGGATAAAAGCTGGAAATGACATGCCTACAGGGCCAAAAAACCAAAAGGATGACAAATCTAATACGTATATAATGTTATTATTACATATTTACGTAAATATCAAAATTGATAAAAAAAATTTAAGTAAAGTAAATTTAAAGTAAGTAATTTAAAATTAAAGTAAGTAAATTTTAAGACTTTTTCATTGCTCTCAAAATTATTGTTGAGCAAGTGTATTCCATTACAGGTAAAGACACTCTTTCATTCTGCTGTATTGCCCACACTATTGGAAGACCATGTTGAAGAGGTACTACAGACCAGAACTGTCCTGTGGTTATTCTCCATTCAACCCAGTATTTCCTCTGGTATCTGCTTGATCACTGCTATATTAACAAAAGATAGGTTCTGCACCACAAAAGTTCTTCATGTAGAAGGTAATGTGCCTGACCTCCAAAGTCTCCAAAATATTTAAATTCCTCTAGAGTGCTGAAAAATTCTCAGCTATGATAAATATCACATAACACTGAAGTGTGACTTTTAGACCTCCAAGTATCCACAAGACTGCAATAGCTACTCAGCAGTGTTTTCAATAAAAAGGATTTTCAGTAAAAAAACTGATAATAAAAGTGCATAGTGTACTGCAAGATATGAAGATCATCTTTTTCCAAAACAATTCAGAAACCCTGCTGTTCTTAGCAATGAGCTTAAACTGCATTTTCTTAGGTATTTCCATGCTAGATTTAGTACTATATAGAGCCATTTGGGGGAGCTGTTTCACTGCAGCTCCCTGCACTGCAGCAGGTCCACTTGGTCCAGTTTATGAGAATAGCATCAAAGGGAAAAGGACAAGTCAGAAGCCTGTCTGTGATGAAGACAACAATTAAGCGTGACAAAATGGTAGAAAAGAACAGATTAGCTCTAGAAATGAATAAGCCAGGGGACAACCAAATCAAACCAAACAAACAACAACAAAAAAAATTGAACGGATTAGCACAATCAGAAGAATGTGCAACTATCTGGGAGCTTCTGGAGAATTGTGTCTTCCTGAGCTGGCTGGGCAGCTAAAATGTCAACAGCAAAGAGATCTAGCTTCTCTAGAGAGCATCGATTAAAGAAAATGGGGAATGTTAATCTAGGAAATAGGTTACGAACATCTCTTCAGTTTCCCCAGCTGTCTGAATTTGGGTTAAAAAAAGAAAAAATCATCTTCAGTCTTAGTTTCAAGGCAATACTTCAGTTTTGCCTTCAGTGTGCATTTAAATTGTTACCATACTTTGGCATGAGAAACTCCGTTTCAGAGGAGCTTTATCTGTTGCTCTCATTTCTCTGTCTGAAAACTCAGTCAGAAAAATAGATTTTTTTCCTAAATTTAATGATGCTTCTAAATTTGCTCCCACTCCAGCAGTGTCTGGTATTTGTATTCTTCGCCATTTCATATTTATGGATAGTTCTAATGTCCCGCCTCAGTTGTTTTTTTTTTTTTTTTTTTTTTTCTGAGCCAAAACTTTTTGTTTAGCCTTTTCTTGCAAAATATGACTTCCATTGTCTTTAATGATCCTTGTAAGCCTTTGATTTCTTTTTGTCTTGAATTTTATGCCATTATTTTTATTAGTGCTAATCTGATCGCTGAGGTAACCTGTTTGTTTTTTTTTCCTCTTATGTACCCATCTCTGCTAAAGCAGATGATGCTGTTCAACCTTTTTATCTTTGAAAAATGTACAAATACTGAAGATAGTATATTTGCTCAGTCCTATTATTTAACATGATCTCTTTACTGAAAATCTCATTTGATCATGGCATTTTTCTTCTGAAGATTAGTGGTTGTTACCACTTTTTAGCTGTTTCTAGTCTGTCTCTATTGCTCTGTCTTTTTCAATGCTCTGACTGTTTTCTCTGTGACATTGTGCCAATAACATAAAGGAGTCCAATTAGATAAGATTTCTAGTATTTCTCTTATTTAGAAATTCCAGGTTATCTGTGTTATGAGCTTTAATGTTTAACTCCATTTTCTTTATCTTATGTTCTTACTGTTGCTCTTCACATAAAATCTGGTTGTAATGGCCCACACATTACTGCAATTATATCAACAGTTCTGAAAATTGGACTTATTGTTTACCTCTGGATGATTCTTTTTAAAAATTTTCATTTTAATATATATTACAATTACTATTCACTAGTTATTAAAAACAAGAACATGGCACGACTGCTCTAAAAATCTTAGTATTAATGCTTGCTATGGTTTTGTGTGTTAGATGTGAAACAACCATTGGCAGAAGGTCGTTGGTACCCAACCAGTTTGGGGTTACAAAGGTGTTTGAGTTTTCCTTCCAGCTTCGTTACAATTTATTCTGTTTTCCTGCTGCTCTGCAGTTCATCTTTTCTTTGTCCCCTGGTCAACGTCTGCCTCCCTGTGAGAATCTTTAAATATTAATTTGATTTTGGAACCATTGGAAGTTTATCTGTATACTTGAAGAGTCTTGATATTTGTTTTCATATCCTTCTTCAGGCCTGTCTCATTTGCATCTTTTCCTTTGCTTTATTCTTAAAGACATATGGTTTATTTGATTTGTTTGTTTGGTGTTTTTTTGTTTGTTTTTTTGGGGGGCATTTTTGTTCATTTGTTTCTCCTGCCTGCATATAAAGCTTTTTGAGATGTTTCAGGAAAGTTTCAGTAAAGACCCTATTTAGAAAGCTTATTATCTTTTTTTTTTCCTCTTATTTCCTCTCTCTACAGATTGCTAACATTTTTAGTATCTTGGCCTCTAAGGAATTCCAGGCCAGTATTATATTCTGGCATCCTCAAGTTGAATTTGTTGACTAACTTTTTGGTATTCAGCCTTTTGTTATTGGGAAATTAGGATTCAGAATATATCTGAGACTTCTAAGTATACCAAAATAAGTAAGTAGTGACAGGCAGCTGAAAATAAAAACTAATTGACTGCTGTCTATAGATGTTCTTTTCCTGTAACAAAAACCGTTAGAAATTAAATTTAATATGAACACCAAAATTAGTTCTTCCACAATTTTTTTTTTATTTAAATTATATGAGATGATAATGTTCACTTCAAATTTTTCAGCCACATCTGTTTCATACATCAAGAAAAAAACTCCCACACTTGTCTCTTACTGTCCTTGGGATTTTATCTGTTAAACTTTTCAATTAAGTGTTTCACTTCAAATATGATACTTTTCACCAAAGTTAAATATCCTGTACTGTCATATGCTTCTATTGAAGCAGTTATCAAGAAGAGATAATTTTCATGGGCAGCAGTAGAGAGAGAACATTAAGGTAAGCAGTATATAATTTAAATAATTAAAAAAGTAAACCTGACTTACTCCAAGTGGAGACCTGGTCTATTGCATGGACCACAAGGGCAGTTAAAGGTGAAATAAAATAAACTTTTCTCGATGATGACGTAAAGGGACAGAGAATAAATCTCAGCAATTCTGTGGAGACATGCATATACTCTTTTTACTCTGTGTACTATTTTGATGTAAGTATATGAAGATGGCAGGTATCTTTGAACCATGTTGCCTTACTACATGCAAAGCATTCATTTTTACTGTGAGTACCCACGTTCTGTTGTTTTGGATATGGTTTCTATGAAATTATTAAATAATAGAGCAAGAAATTTTCTGTTTTATTATTAGAATTAAGTTCATGAGCTTATTTTGGCAGAAACAGCTTCTGCAGTTGTTGATCATTGACCAACTGGACATATTTGTCCTTATTTCACTATGATTGCAATTATAAAGCTTATGAATCAACAGCTTTTTACTTTTTCCGTCGTGATTTGAGGGAAGAAAGTTGTTAATGAGCAAACTTTCTATTTACAAAAAGGCTGATGGTCAAATCTCAAATATGATCTGATGTGTCTTCCTGTCTAAATCTGCAAAGCAGCTGTAAAAGTTACTTGGCTTGAGTAAAGCCTGCTGAGCATTTACATGATTACGTAAAGCACTTTAAATCAAAATTTACAAGCAATCAGAAGACTTAAAAAAAAATGCAGTCAAGAAGTACAGCATAACATCCTTCTCCAATTTCCCCTCATTAACTACTTCATTTTTATGCATTTTGAATAGTTCCTGATGTTAAGTCAGAATGTGTCCATGATCACATCCAAAGTGAACACTCTCACAGTCTGCATAATACTTTGCTAGTTTAATTGCTTGGTTTGCATGAGTCAGGAACACCTTACAATCAACCCAATTTTAGAATAAAGATTTTTTTTTTTTTAATTAATTCAAATACATTTAAGGGAAAGTCATATCTTTTGCTTTTCAGTGTAATTTGAGGAATAATCTTTTTTTCCATGACAATCTGTCAAGTAGTTTAAAATGAGTCATAAATGATGACAATCCAGTTTGCAATTGTTATTTATGCTAACAGCCTATCTATGGCTTTTGCTCTTTTTTTGTATTATGGACAAATTCAAATGTTGTACTCACAATCTCATAGTGTTTCTATTATCTTAATCAGAAGCAGACATTTTAAGAATATAAAATACATACGCAGTAATTATTTTGAAAATAAAAAGTTCATTGTTTCCAACCTCATGAAACTGCTAATGCTGACAAATAACTTGAGATCCTGCTGGATTCTTGCTAGGCTTGTAGAAGTTAAACCATGTAATATTCTCTTTTTTGGTTTCTTATCTGTAGATTTGTTGCTTCTTTAGTAGATAACCTTCTGGGTGTATTTTCAGAAGTACTTAAGTATGAGTCTATTTTAATAGGGAAACAGTGACAATACCTGTGAATCTCCATTTTCGACTAAACTTCCTTCCCCTTTAACCATACCAACCACAATAAAAAATAAATAAGTGAATAAAATAAACCAGAAATTGTTGATTGTAGTGCTTCAGGACAGGACATTTTTTATGCTGTTCAGTGAATATGAAAGTGAAGTTCATGAGAATGCACTGAATGAGAATGAGAATAATAGGGCTTGTTCTGTTAATAGTTCAAACACAGGGAATAAAGCTGAAATAGAATTGTGTGGTATCAAAACCTATGAATGATTCTGAATCTATAATTGAAAGATCATTAAGGAATTAGTTGAGCATGATTAAAGGAGATTTGGGTTTTCTACTGTTACTGAAATCACTGGAAATTTTTCACTTGACATTGGGGGAGATCAATTATTTTCTTAATACTTAATTACCATTTACTACTAATTTGACATGTCATACAAAAATTATTTGATCTACCCCATCACACTTTTATAAGATGCCCCACTGGGAATCTGATAATTCATCAGAAAAGAACAGATGAATTATGGAGAATTCCAAAGTACATGCATTCAAGAAGATGTTCTTAATGGGAGAAAAGATATTTCCCTGCAACCCATGGAGAGACGACATGATGGAACAGATCTTCACACTACAGCCTGCGGAAGATCTCCCACTGGAACAGATAGATATTCTCATGCTGATGAGGGGGGAAAGTGTGAGGAGGAAGGAGCAACAGAGGGAAATTTCTACATACTGGCTGTAACACTGAGGGTGGGGAATGAGCAAGTGGATGGGTGAGAGTTTGACTGTTGGCCAGGGCTAACCCATCATGCCGAGCTTTCAGCAAATTCTTTCTCTCCCAGCATTTTATTGAGAGATTTTGCTAATTATAGCTTCATGAAATAAACATATTCTCAGCTGGAATAGCAATTCAATAAGATTGAATTCTGGAGTTCAGTACAGCCATACGTAGTTGATATTTGACAAGACTGTCAACGGTACTGACACAATATTACTGTAGAATACTGAGCTCTTAGATCATAAAGAAGAGTTGTCCAGCTTCCTCCGTCTTTAGACACCTGTTTCTTTGCTTTAGTCAGAGTTAAAGTGTTCTCTGTCCAGAGTTGTCCTTGTAATTTTTTTCCCCAGTATTTATCACAGACAGGTGGCATGACAGAAATCAAAGGTAGATGTGGAGGGAGGCGCATGTAATGAATGTCCTGCTTGAAGCCCACAAACAACTTGTTACTTTAATAAACTGTCTAAAACTGTATGTCTAATTTTCATAATTTCTGTATGGTGTGGTTTTTTTTTTTTTTCAGAGGGGGAGGGCTGCGATGCCCTCATGACAGGATGTAGTAGCGGTTCTTAAGACTTTTATATCTCTGTTGAAGGCATTTACAGCTCCAGCTTTCTCTCTCATATTTGATTCAGAATTGGTGGCATTAATTTATTATTCCTTTGATAGTGTCATTTAAAAAATAAAATGGTGAGTTTTGAAGCATTACATTCAAGGAAATGTGATTGAAGTACTTCTCTATTGTAAAATACTCATGTACTGTATTCCAGAGAACACTTTGCCATATCCTTTTCAGGTTATATTTGTATGATTCACTGCTCTTCCTACAATCCTTACTTTTCCTCTCTACCTCATGTACATGAATTAGAGAATTTTAGGATACTTGGAAACCAGTACTCTGTCAAAAATAATTTCTTCTTCATTAAGATAAACCTGGAAGTCTGCCACAACACTACCGAAGATAGAGATTTCAATTTTCTGGTAGGCTGAAGCATAAAAACGAGGAAAATAAAATGCATTCTAAAATTCAGATTTTCTTCTCAACTGAATTAATTATAATATACTACACATGTTGTGCTCTAAATGCTAGTCTGCAGAAGTCACAGTGGGACCACTGTGCTTTGTCCAGCTTGGAATGTCCTAGCTGTTGATTTGCTGTGTGTTTTCCTATTAATAAATTTGAATCCTCTGTGAGAAAGAGTGGATGCTGAATGTTGCTGTCTCATTTAGTTTATTTGCTACTAATACCCTGTGATACATTCAGATTATTTACCTTTGTTATTAAAAGGTTAATGTATTGCTAGATAACTGAAAATTTGCCTCCTTGACACATTCATTGATTGTGCAAGTTCAATATCCAGTTATTGGAAAGAGTCTGCAGCATTAGTCAGCCCAAACTTCTGTAGAAACAGTTACACTTGGAGAGTACAAGCTGAAATTAAAAGAGATTATAGACCATCTCTCAAAAGTACATTTATTTAATGAAAGCAATAAAGTTCAAAATTATAATGATCTGATTAAGTTGTAAGACTACACAGCTGCAGGTTTACATTATAAGTTTAATGTAAAGACCCTCAAAACTGACCGGTGTGCAGCAGAATTTGACTGTGTCAGTGTAAGTTTGTAGGATCATAGAATGATAGAATGTCTTGGTATAGAAAGGACTTTAAAGATTGTCTAATTCCAACCTCCCTGTTGCAGGCAGGGTGGTTACTCTACCCACTACCCAATCAGGCCTTGAAATCCTCCGGGGTTGGGATATCCGCAACTTCTCTAGGAAACTTATTTGAGTGCCTTATCCCAGATGATTGCTTAGCCTTTTTTTTTTGTAGAAGAGGTTTGAGATTCTCCAGCCCTCTGATCATCTTCATGTCCCTCCTCAGGACCTGCTCCAACACCTCGATATCACTCTCGTGCTGGATCCCCATGCCTAGATACAGTGCTCCATGTGGAGCCTCATGAGGGAGAGAAGAGAGAGACAATCTTCTTTCCCTCTCCCTGCTGCCATCCCTCTTTTGATGCAGACCACAATACTGTTGGCCTTCAGGGCTGCAAGAGCACACTGCTGGCTCATGTCCAGCTTTTTGTCCATCAGGACCCCCACGTCCTTCTCTGCAGGACTTCTCTCAATGAGTTCTCCCAGTCTATACACCTATCTGGGATTGCCTTGACCCAAGTGCAAAACCGTGTATTTGGCCATGCTGAACCTTCTTTGGCTCACATGGACATACTTTTCAAGCCTGTCTAGGTCCTTCTGAATGGCATCCCTTCCTTCTGTCATATGAATTGCAACACTCAGCTTGATGTTGCCTACACACTTGCTGAGGGTACTCTTGAACTCACAGTCAGTTCCACTGATGAAGGTATTAAAGAGCATCTATCCTGAGATGGATCTCTGAAGAACATCTTTTGTCACCTGCCTACACCTGGACATAGAGCCATTGACTGCAACTCTTTGGCTGTGGACATCTACCCAATTCCTTACTTTCTCACAGGAAGTCAATTTTGGATAAGTTATGCTTTAACTGACTTATAACTAGGTTTCTTATGCTGCTATGATGTTTCAGGATATTTTTTGGGGGGGGGGGGAGGGCGGGTAGTGTTAATAGTTACAGAATATTTACAGAAATTAATGTATTTTCCTGATCATCATAAAATTTGGTTAATGCATTTTACATCTTAAAGTTCACCGGTAATATGGAGAATATGGATATGGAGGTACAAGTTGTATAGCTGCACACACAAAAGGAAATGTGCAATGCACACAGTGCTTTCTTTATACGGTTTGGTAATCTTGGTGTGTACTGCATTTTATTTATTTCCTAACCTTTGGAGACAGGAATAGCAGAGATGCAGATCAGCTTGTTTTCGTTATGATATGCTTTTCATTAGCTACGCAGATTTACTGAAGTTGTGTTAATGTAAGACTTGAATAAGTTTCACTTTTTTATGGGTTGTCATCTTTTTTACCTCATATTTATACATTTGCACTTCTAGGTATGCAGAGGGGAATGCATTCATTTGTAGAATATGTGTATTTCCTTACTGAGTCAGGGATTAAAGATTTGGTCACGCTGAGTCAAGCAAATCTTTCCATTAAGTTAGGTATATGTGGTATAACTGATGGTTTTGTGGTTATCTGCATGCATTTGTAAGAAAAAGAGATAGAATGACTAACTGTGAAGCCACTGAACATTTAGAACAAAAGAACAATTACATTAGTCTAGACAGGGAGTTTACTTGGCTTCCCTATTCCAATAAATCACTGCTCAATAATGCTTAGTGCAATGGATGAGATCTCACAAGCAATACTACATTCATCGCTGTGAGTTTGCCTAGCACGAACCTATGGATTACAGTTTGATTTATGACAGAGTATTAAGAAGAAGAAAAAGTGGGAAGATATCTACAAATATCAAAAGAGGATCTTAATTTTGTGTAGAGAAGAATTACCCAGGTGCAAAAAAGATACAAAAGGCCCAAAAGAAAATTAAGAAAAAAAAGAAAACAGGAGGAAACACAGATAAAAGCGTCTGCTACAGAAAATAGTGGTAATCTCTCAGTTCAAGACTTCTAAAGCTAGACAAGATGCAGAGTATTAGAGCCAGATTAGAAATGTCAAGCAAATGAATTTAACTGGTTTTATTTTTTCCTTAAAATTATATAAGTATTATTTTTTTCACTTTGCTCAATTTATAGTTTCTCTTATTTAGTATCACTTAGCTCATAACACTAATACTTTTTCAACTGAACAAAATGCCAAGGATTTAAATAAATGAACAGGTAAAATATGATGTTAAAATTTAAAGAGTTGTTTTAAGTAACCAGGATTAGAAATGTCTGGAAATTTATTAAAGTAAATCCAAACACATCTCACACATGTAATTTAAGCTAATTCGAGACTTTCCTTTGGACTGAGAGTCAATTAGTAGTTTACAGTTTGGAGCACTATATGTAGAGTAGTTTCTTCTAGTACGGTTTCAACTTTGAGAAGTCCAGTTTGTACCCTCCAAGGACTCTGTGCCACATAACGAAAGGCATAATAAATGGGATTCACATGGAAAGCACACTTCTGATCCTAGTTAAAATCCTAACTTAATGCTTATTCAGTCAGGAGTCCAAAGTAATGCTATTAAGTTTTTATTAGCTTTTTGTTTTTATTATCTAAATAATTGTCTGTAGTTTTATTTCGTATCTTACAGTATGAAACTTGGGACAGAAAGAAAGGGCTCTTAAGAAAATCAGATTTTAAGAAGAACAACATAGGAGAAGGTGAAGAGACAAACAAAAAGGGTATACTACTTTATGGACTGTAAAATTTAAATCTAAATTCTAGTTCTGAATGTTGATGTAATCTAAGAAATAGTCACATTCTTCACAGTATGTTTGTCTTAATGACTTATTATATTTCAGTCCAATACAAGTAGTGTAATTTTCCTGCACCAGATCCACCCAGTATATATAAAAAAGGTTTTGTATCTAATGCTACTGTCTTAATGCGAGAACTTTTTAAATCAGAAAGTAAAGAGATACAGTCTATCTTTCCTTCAACCTCCCACAGATCATAGATTACCTGGCATTTGAGGGATACTGTGAGATTTTTATTTAACTTATGGAAGCTCCTTGTTAAAATATTGGCAGAAAGTCATTGCTCGAAGGAAAACTATATAGAGCAGAGATCTGTGTTCAGTTATACATGTGAAAGCTCTCACAATTTTGACATGAAGAAAGGTTTCTTTATTGTTTATTTTTGAAGTTCAGTAGTATTTTCATCCCTTTGGATACATGCTTCTGTTTATATTTTGAAATAAATGCGCCAGTGATCTACATATCTATGTTAAGATCCAACACTTAAGAATGACTGAGAAATTATTAACAATAAGACTCCATATGGAAGTATAAATAATTCACACCTTGTGTGTTTTGTTCCATCTCTTAGGGAATATAAACTTTGCAACAATCAAGGTGAGTGTCATCATTAATTATAGTTAAAATGCTGATGTAGATCTACTTTTCCTGACAAAGCAATGCACACAGCCAAACTTTAAAAAAAGCTTTTTTTTTTTTTTTAATTAAAAAAAAAACTTTATTAAAGGACTGAAAGGAGATTAAAATTATAACACTTATGCAGTTAGTTATGTAGTTAATGAACACTCCATCAGACATAAAAGCACAGTTTTTGCAAATGCTAGAGATAATTTTTATCTGACATGATATTTTTGCAGGATTCAAAAAGGCATCTGTGTAAGCTTCACATATTTTAAAATTATGTGTACTATCACTTCTAGAATATGTGCTGAAAATATCTGTTCACTATGATGGCAGTGTCCTCACTCCTTCCTCAGCCTGACAGATTTTGCTAGAATTTGCTAAGTGTTTCAAAGGACCTCAAAACATTTCAAAATATTTTCAAACTGTGTACAGTGACATTCTATAGTGCTATTTTAGTCTGCTGCAGCTTGTGAAGTCTTAATTAAATGGTCAGAGTTGCTAACACTTTTGTTTGTTTCATTTCCGTGGTTTTTGCTTTTTTTTTCCCCAAATGCATGAGCAACTTGGTACACCTGCAATTGCCAGTTTCTTGTCATCTAGTTGTCTCTGGACTATAATAAAATTTCCAAATAACTGTTCCAGCATTCTTTATCTGATCATTCTTCCTGTCTGCAAGGTGGCTGTGTAACTATGCTGCAGTTGCTTGACTGTTTTGCATAACTGAAGTATAAAGGATAATCTCCTTGTTCTGTACCGCTGAAAGAGTCTTTGTCACCAAACAGATGCTGCATTATTTTGGGAACTACACTGCCAAAGAACACAAAGACATTAAGCACATCTGTGTGCATCTTCAGTCTGGATGCGCTAAGTAGATACGAAGCCTTTAGCAATTCTGAAAGCTGATTAGGACAGCTGATTAGGACATTCTCTCCTCCCTCCCTATCTTAACTATTGAAATACTTTGTTTAAAGCAGAGCCAGAGCTTTGGACATAAGTGAAATGTAATCTTGAAAATGCCATTATAATATAAGACAGATATTCAGGTTGGCATATAAAATTATGATAAGATTCATTCTGAGCTTGTCCATCAACAAACTCACAGCTATCAGAGTTCAAGCAGGCAGTTTTAATTTTTTTTTAATTTAGCTCCAGATAGAATAGACCTGAGAAACTGCAATTTTTTTTAAAAAACTTTTCTTCTACAAAGTTACAGTACTTCAAGCATGTTGAACTTTTCTGTGAGTTTCACTTTTCTTTATTTAACCTACTATAATTTGGACAATGTCAAAAGCTTCAGGAGTAGAAGTGACTCCTGCAGTTTAGTAATTCCTGTTCAGTACTATAAAGTACTATCCAAGTGATAATCTGACAGCTCAAATGACTAGGGACATTAATTCTCATGTTATTAAATGGGCACTGCACTCAATAGAAAATAAAGTTGATTGTGGTGAATTAGTATTTTGGATATTATTTCTTATTTTGAAGGCTCATCTGTATAGCTTGAGGATGAGAAGTTTGACCTTCACAGACAGAGGGATACATCACTTATGTACCAGGATAACTGACTGTTCAATGAATCTTCCTCGTGTCAGCTGCTTCTAGTTCTTAGTAACTACAACATAATATTACTAAATCAGACAAAACGACTGAGTTCAGAGCAGCCACTGACAAAAGAGATGCTGCTATGCTACTACTGAAGCTAGAGGAAATGAATATGTCTCACAGTCCATAATTAGCAATTTTGCTTTCATTTGGTTTTCGCATCTGTGTTAGAATTGAATATCAACTCACTGGGAGGTGTACAGTAGCTGCAGGTGAAAACCTATCAGGATAGATTTTCTGGAAAGAGGGTGGAAAAGGAAAAGCAGATGAGAAATCAGGTTTCCAGGTTTTGTTCTTGCGAGAACCAACCTGTCATGCTGGTTCATTTTCATCTGAGGGGTTCAAAAGATGATTTTCTAAAGCTTTCTGAAAAGTAAGATGAAAAAGTCAAATAGGGGAAACAAACTACCACCCCAGTCCTTTTCTTCTGCCTCTATAGTTGAATTCATTTAAGTGTCGAGGAAACTTATCTGATCTGGCAGCACTGTCTGTGTGATGATGAATGCTCACACGGTATAGTGTCCTTCCAGTAATTGCAAGTGGCTGGCAGATGCAATAGCTAAGAGATTCATCCATTCCTGTGCTAAGGTGTAGCTTCTTCCTGGTGACTGATGGAGGGTTTGATCAAGAACATGACTGAGAAGGGCCACCAATATTGTTATTCTTTTTTTAACTCACTCTCTGATATTTAGACTCTACAGAGAAGTAACTTTGAAGACACCGTTTACTGGAGCAATTTAGTTACAAATTAATTTACCCTGTAATTTCAATCCCTAGCTAGAAACTGAGTGAGTGGAGCATTCATACTGGGGACTTCGGATGCTTCTGACACAGTTGCAATAAGTTGTCATGGATCTTAATGCAGATATTGTCAAATATTAAGTGTTGTTACATTAATGTCAGTAAAGGTGGTGTCAGTATGGCTCTCCAAATCTTTCTGTTTTTAAAACACTTCAATTTAAAAACAGTTTGGTTTTCCCCAAGTACACTTTGTTCTTTTGATTATTCCTTTGCTTTCAGTAGTAAAATCTGTTACAGTTCCATACATTAGTAAAATATTATGGACCCCCATGTGATGACAAATGAATTCAACAGGAACTAGATTGCTTTATCAAGGGAAAATCAGAACTTCTTAATATTGCTTCTGGATTCATTTATGAAACAATAAGTTTATAAGATTTATGTTTTTATAGCGACCTAAGGTATATTCATTTTTGTCCAGCAAGATGATCACAAATTTATTATTTTACAACTCATGGGACACTCCTAATCATATGTTAGCTTTATAACCTTCTTTTTGTAGCATTGAACTTAGAAAAGTTGCAACGGGAATTTAAAATAAATTTTCTTGTGCTACAGCTTATTGTGAGCTAATGGCCAATTGCTAGCTTCAACAATGTAGATCAGAAAAATAAGCAGTGGAGAAAGTAAGATAAATGAAAGTAGCTTGTTCATTTCTTGATGTTTATGCTAAGAAGGTGTTGTTGTTTGACCTGGCAGGCAGCTAAGCACCACATAGCCATTTGTTCACTCATCTGCAATAGTGGAATGGAGAAGAAAATTGCAAGAAAACCTAAAATGGAAAGCACATGGATG
Source organism: Lagopus leucura (assembly GCF_019238085.1). Classification (NCBI taxonomy): domain Eukaryota; kingdom Metazoa; phylum Chordata; class Aves; order Galliformes; family Phasianidae; genus Lagopus; species Lagopus leucura. Next base: position 25,303,243 of record NW_024962263.1, read on the forward strand.
GAGTTAAAGGCAGGAAAGAATATTATTGTTATAATAATAATAATAATAATAATAATAATAATAATTAATAATAATAGTAACGATAGAATATACAAAATAAGAGATGCACAGCTCAATTGCCCTCTACCCACTGATACCCAGGTAGTCCCTGAGTTTAAAATTCTGCACCTCATCTACTCAGAGTTTACTGATGAACTCATAAACTAGTTCTTTTCAGCTAGTTTTTTTTTTTTTTTTTTCTTCATTCCACCGTGTTCAAATAGCTGATCAGTGTCTTTAGAGAAGAACATAAAGTGATAATTTTTGGTGGACTTGAACCTTAAGGCTGATGCAGTGATTATATGGAAGCTAGCACAGGCTGATGACAGCAGATGGATTGAATAGCCAGGAGGTTATTTTTGTTTTGTTTCTACTGGCTGTTTGTTTCAAATTGTGCATTTTGTTTCTTTGCTGTAATTTAAGAAGATAATTATGAAAAAAAAATGCAGCCGAGAAATTTATTTATGGCTGATACGAAATAAAACTTTGCAAAACACAAGGAATCACAGTGCACTTCAGTAGCATTTTAACCATTGCTATACTATTTTGAACACATCATTTTTTACTTTTCCTCATATCTTTGTTCATGAAATGACAACATGAAGTATTTTGATTACTAAAACCAAGCAGTGGCACTGTGATTATGCGCTGTATCTCAAGATTTCATACCCACTTTGATGTACTGAAGAGCTCAGAACTATGTAAAGTAGCCAGGAACAAGAGGAACTGACAAAAGTCGCTTCTGGCATAGCTATTCTTTATTAAAATTCAGAGCTGGTATTATTATTCTGAAAGGTAGCTTTGAATTAGAGTAAAAGCATCTTCCTGAAACTTTCCTTTTGAACAGAAAGTTCAATCTCTTTTTTTCTCCATTTTCCAATCATTACCTCCTTTATCAAGACTCTTGAAATATCAAAGGATCATTGTATAGTAAAAATTAAAAAAACTGTGGTTTGAGATAATACTGAGAACACATCTTCAGGTCATTACTTAAATAAAAGTTTCTTTGTGCTATGATCAAAAGTCTTATGCTCTGATATGAGAAACCATAATCAGAAAGCTTGTGTTGTCATATTTCTTAATGTCACTTCTACATATAATATTTTTTGTGGAAAATATTTTAAATATTTCTGAGGCTAGGAAAACTTTAAAGTACTCTTACTTACAGGATTTTTTCCATGTGATTTACAGATTTTTCACTTGTTACTTAAGGCAGAATTTAAGCAGATATCAGTTTATCCACAAGTTTAAAAGCTCAAGATAGAAAAAAATTCTGAATTTAAGTGTACTAACAAGTTTTTCAGTGGCTTTAGTACATGGCATTACTAACAAACATTGTAATACATTGTATTTTTCCTTCATTCCTTTTTTTTTTTTTTTTTATTGTCATGAGTTAATTTATTTTTATATTACCATATTGTTAAAATATGATCAAACTATTTTTCAAAAGAAATAATATTTTGAAATTTATTGTATTTTTTATTATTTTATGACGAATACCCTAAATTTATTATTTGTGGGAAACTCTATTCTGTATCATACTGGATAAAACCACTGTTGCATATGTACAACTAACATCAAAAACTCAAAGCATCATTTTCTATCATGAATGAAGTACAAGTTTCTCCTCATAGTAAGCAGTATGCACACAAGTAAATTCTTCACGGCCTCTTTGTTTTTTCATTTGTAACTGAGAACATGATTATAACAAACTTTCACAAAAATCTTCAAGCATTATTCAGTACATATACAGTTATTCAAGTGAAGTCCAAAAATTATCCTTGATAGGAAAGAAATTTTGTCTGATGTATCCACTTGACTGTAGAAGGCTTCGTGCCAGAAATGTTGCATGTTAAGTGCCTTCTAAGCACCACAGCTTAGAAAAAAAAAAAAAAAAAAAAGGGGAGATAAAAAATAATATTTTTTATTCTATACAGAAACATTGTAACTTTATGCATATTTTTCAGCTTCCATGCATGTTTCAGATCCCTAACATCACATGCATTTATTCCATCTGTTCTTCTGGAACTATCTGACTGTACTCAAAAGAGCTACAGTGTTTCTATCTATTCATCGCAGCCTTTGATTGCAAAATGCTTGCTGTAGTGTGGAAAATGTCTGCAGCCTTCCAGACGCAGCATATCTCATTGTGCAGTGTGATATGCTTTGAAACTGTTGATGAAAAGTTTGTATTTGTCATTGCCTAGTTCAAAACAACTAAACCATCACTCAAAAATTCCCGTTTAGCTAAATACTCTGTAGTAGTATCTAATATGCAAAGTTAATGCAAGTCATCAATCTTGCATCATCATCCAGTCTTATTTAGTCAAAGGACTCCATCTGTATCAGTCAGCTAAAATGAAAATTTCTTAAACAGGTATGTAGGTATAGCACTAAATTTCAGGGTATATTTTGGTTTTAAATCTTCACCGTTATACTTTGCTCTTCTTTCACACCAGAAATCTGGATGAAAATAGAAACCATTTTTGGCAGTAACTGCAATTGTTACAAAATGTGATTAGAATATAAATATTTAATTTATATAATTTATTTTTTGAGTGAGTATATTAATAATTTTCATGATTGAATATGGCATTGATCTTTACTATAATAGATTTGTAATAAAAATAAAGCCAATGAATAGTAAGATTTAGAATAGGATTCTTTAGGCAGGGAATATTCTTTTTTTTTGCTTAGACATAGTTCAAATAATATCATGCAGACTGCTAAAGAAAAATCTCTGTACGTATCTGAATAATATGTATCTGTTTTTAAGCTCGATAGAGTCTCCCTGAAAGTAAGAGACATTTTGATGTCAGTAATTATAATAATATGAAATAGAAAAATAAGCAATTATGAGAGAACAGAGTATCAGACAGAAAAAAATTATCAGTATGGTTAAAATTACAGTAATGACCTGATCCCATTTTTATGTTTTTTTTTATATATTCAACAGGTTAGATCGTATTACATGGAATAAAACAATGGATAAAAATGCATTAGAACATTTATCAACAAATATTTTATCAAATAAGTACTGTCAGATTTTTAACTATTGAAATGCTACTGGTCTTATTCGTATTATTGTGTTAATGATCCTTCATAAATTATCCATTAAATATAAATTTAAGGGTGCTTGGCACTAATTTTAAATCTATGATTTTTGGTCCTTAAATCGAGTGAAGATGACTTCTTAATCTTTGTGGGATGCGCTGGAAAGATTTTCAAGAGTTTTTTTTTACTTTGACTAAAAATTATCAATCATCTAATACATAAGTAATGTTTCGGTACTTTTCAGTCTTAATTCTATCTTTACACATCAATTTCATTCTTATATCTTTCGAATACCTAGACATCTATGAGATCACAACATTTTTAGTATATTATAATAAAACAAACGTCACCTTCTTGTTTATAAGTTCCATGCAAAATATATAAAATATCAATTTTCTGGCAATTTCAATAATGTATGATGATTCATATGGTCCAACTCAGAAAAGCATCATTGTCACTGAATAATTGATACGAGTAGAATAAAACATTTCCAAACTGTATAGTTGCAAAAAGAATCTTGACAGAAAATGGCAAAAAATGCAGAAATTCATCATGACAGACCAATAAGAAAAAAAATGCTTTCTATGTTGTACATAAATTGCAGAATAAATGTATAAAATCAGTTTGAGTTTGTAAAAGAAAATCACTGACGTATTAAAATAGCAAATAATATTTATGCTCCAGGAGGGAGAAGTGTTTCACAAAATTAAAAATCAATTTCAGTTCTAGAGAACTGAAGTCCTTCAGAGTAATTCTCTTGCCTCCAAAACCCTGTTTCCCATAGTGCAAAAACTGGTGGCCCAGGCCATAGGATCCTCTCAGTGAATCTGAGATACTTAACCTAAATTAGAAACCTAGCATAATCCTTCCTTTGCAACGTGTCTCTCTCTCAGCTGGAAAAAAAGTGGTTAGAACCTGTGCTCAGGAAAAAATGAGAGTTTATGACTCTGAATCTACACTTTAAGTAAAGGAATACTTGACCTGCTGGAAACCAGTAAGTTGCATAACAGTGTCAGTAATGCTAATTAATGCAAAAAACTGTAAGCCTCTGATTACTTAAGCATGATGGATGATTCAAGAACACTATGGATCTCAAGAGAAATTTTTTACAATTCAGAATTATTTTGCTGGGATCCAGAGAATTGCTCAATGGTAAATTTTAAGCATAATCAAGGTGGTATTTCTAGACCCCTTCCAGATCTTCATATATATATATATATATATATATATATATATATGTATTCATACATATTCATATATATATCTTCATATAACTTTGATTACAAACAAATCTTTGAAGTGGGGAAAACAAAGGAAAAATTGTTTTGAAGCTTTGATAATTTAAAATTGAGTCTAGCACTGAGCTTTGAAGCTTTGATAATTTAAAACTGAGTCTAGCACTGAGCAATATTCAAGTGAAATTTTAATACTCTGAATGTATGTCTATACTGAGAAAGTAGTTTAAATCAGTAACAACAGAGCTGTAGAAGAACGTGGTGATGCATAGGTGATGTTTGCATAAGTAATATTTCAGGGTTTTATTTTTATTGCACAGTAGTTTTAATCTTGTTGTATGGATTAAACGTCCATTTGCAGCTGCAAGGTGACTTCTGATTTAGTTTGATGTGAAGACAATCTCATTCAGGTTCCTTGAGATGATTTCAACATGAAAGTACAGTAAGAGTACTGTAGTGGGAATACTGGCTTCTGATTCAGAGCGAACCCATTTTGTATGTGCACCCTTAAGGTGAGGTCAACACACTGGTCTTGGCAAACAGGAGAATAGCCAATGTCACTCCAGTCTTTGAAAGGATCATGAAAGAGGATCTGGGAAACTACATGCCAGTCATCATTACCTCAGTCCCTGGAAAGTGATGGAACAACTTGTTCTGGATGCAATCTCCAAGCAATTGGAAGAGAAGAAGGTTATCAGGAGTAGTTGACATGATTCACCAAGGGGAAATCATGCTCAAAAAATCTGGTAGTTTTTCATGGTGTCATCACTGCATGGATAGATAGGGGGAGAGCAGTGAGTGCTGGGAAGCTTGATTTCAGCAAGACTTTTGAGACCATCTCTCACAACATCTTTGTTATGAAACTTAGAAAGAGCAGGATGGATGAGTGGATGGTGAGGTGAACTGAAAACTGGCTGACGGGCAGAGCTCAAAGTGTTGTCACCAGCACTGCAGAATGTGGTTTGAGGTCTGTAACTAGTGGTGTCCTCAGTGGTTGGTGCTGGGTCTGGTATTGTTCAATGTCTTCATCAATGACCTGGATGAAGAGATAGAGTTCATCCTCAGCTAGTTTGCTGATGATACAAAGCTGGGAGGAGTGGTTGAGGCAACAGAAGGCTGTGCTGTCATTCAACAAGACCTGGACAGGAGTCCAGCAGAGATTTGATTTGAGAGGAATCTGATGAGGTTCAACGACAGCCAGTACAGAGTCTAGCACCTGTACAGTAACCATATACATCTGTACAGGTGAGGAGCTGGCCTGTTGGAAAGGAGGTCTGCAGAGAAGGACCTGGGTGTCCTGGTGGGCAACAGGTTGGCCATGAGTCAGCAGTGCACCTGTGTGGCCATGAAGCCTAATGGTTTCCTGGAGTGCATTAAAATAGTCTATCTCCAGACGTGTACCAAATGCCATACACTTGACTAAAGGAGTTAAAGCAGTTCAAACAAATTCAGCTTTGGACAGTGTTTGGGAATATTTCAAACAGGATGCAAGAAAAGAAGTGTGTACATAGGCCTCAGCCTTTAACTTCTTCAGTATATAGATTCTCTCTTATGATTACTTATTATTGTAGACACAAGTTAATGCACAGTATATCTATGAATACTGTTAGTAATTTAGTCTTGAAAGAGTCTATGGTTTATTTTTTTCTTACCAAAATAGTATCATTCTAAATAGGGATTAGCCTCAAAACCCTTTGAAGATATCTTATGGTATTTCAAAAGGAGAATATGAAGAAAGAGCCTGACACCAAAGGAAAGTCAAAAGCTTGGAGTTTGGGCTCTTGCTGGGAAGTAAAACAAGCCCAATGTTCTGAGACACTACAACTGAGATTCAACAGGAAACATATAAGTACTAGTTCACCAATAACTCCTGCTACAAATTGAGATTTTAGGATAATTAATTTCAATTTTCTTAGAGTTCAAGTAGAATCATTAAGTTCCCACTACTTACCCTTTTTCTTTATAATTTCCTATATTGCTTCCACTGAACTCCAGGGATCTGATGGTATAGAATGGCTTAATTCTCCTTTCATTTAAGTGAGGATGACTCAATTTATCTTTAGTTTGTCTTTGAACAAAATCCCCTACTTTGATAGTTTTTCATTTCTACTCTGTTGAAATCATAGATGTATACAAAAAAATAGTGTAGAAATAAATCCTTGGATTGCTGAAAATTATGTAAAGATTGGAGAAAAATGGTCAATATATATTCAAAAAAGGAGCAGGGATGTACCAGTTCTGAAGTCAGTGTTTCAAAAATTAATTTGTGTGATGATATGCTGATATGAAACTAATCTCAGAAATAACATATATCTTTATACATAGAAATATTAAGTACTTTCGCCATAGTACTGAAAATGACACTGTCAGATATCAAGGCTTTCATCTTTTAAAAGCACTGTTCCTGCAAGAGAACCTTTATTCTCAAAGATGTATTTGACATAAATAACCTAAACTATAATGGATTTTTTAGAGCATTATTTAGAGCTCAAGATAGGTTGTCTTTTCTTAATGACGTTCTTAATGACTATATACTTTGCTACAGGCAGTGAAATCTTATCCAAAATTCTATCAGAATATTTCATATGAAATACAGATTAAGTTCTGAGTCTTGACATTACTGCTAAAAGCATTTTTAACAGCATTTTTTTTAAGTTTGACTGTTACAAAGAATGTGAAAGGGAATAAATACAAAGACACATAGGAAGACACAATGTGAAAATTATTGCTCCAAAAACAATCTTTGAACCAATATATAGTGACAACTGGTTTCCCAGAAGATGCCTTCTTATTTGAGGAAAAATGTAGTGGGATTTCTTTCAAAATGTCTATTAATGAGAAGAACAATGTGAAATCATGCTGAAAGAAACACCCTCAGATTTTTCCTGGTGGCCTTCATGAATATGATATGTATGCACACTGAATTTTAGAAAGGTATATTAATATTGGATCCCAGTTCAACTTTGAAGTGTAATTTGGGAGTATTTTATATACGCCAGCAATATTGCAGCAACTGACAATTACAGCTGTAAAATGTCCCAGACTGTGACAGGTGGATCACATTTGTGGGTTCACCAGCTATGGCAGATGTTCCCTTTTGGTTTACCCCTCATTACAATAATTTATATGTATATAAGAAAGAAGCTCTCAAACTGATGTTACAATAGCTGTATGATGGTAAATCCTGTTGCCTGTTGCCTTACAGTTATAGTATCTCTGGATATCCCAATGACTAACACCTATTTCCTTAGCAAATAGTTTTCTTCTTTTTTTCTTTTTTTTTCCTTTGTAATAAAAATAACACAAATTTCCCCCTTCTTATGGCGAAGTAGCAGAAAAGCAATTTATGTACAAAAAAAACCTTATCATTTTGGTAAAACTACAGAAAAAAAAAAAAAAGCCATGTCATTCTGTATGGTATGAAAATTAAAACACACCTAAATAGAAAACAACAGTTGCAGGACAGTGGGCAGACATGCATATTTTGGCCTGTGGTCATGACATTGTGGGAGTCAAAAAGAGAGGTTTCCAGATTGGAGACTTTCCTGATGTGACGTGGCAGCCGCTCAAAGAACTCCTGCTAGCATGCAGATGGCTGTGGCAGCCGTATGCACCAGCAGCAGCCGGGGCCTAGCTCTGATCCCTGTCCTGCTGAGGAGAAGTATGACTCCATGGGCAGCTCTGCAAGCTTCCAATCAAGGCATCTGCTTTTTGCTGGCACATTGATTCTTGCACACTGGTCTCATGGAAAGTTGCATCCATGGCTATTTTATAAATCTGCTTCCCAGTCTGATAGCAGAAAATAAACAGAGTTTACCATCACATGTTGTTACTGTTAAAAGCTTTTTTTGGAGAGCAGAAATACTCATTTTGCTCCATATGTGGATATATATTCATGCTTGTTTAATGCCAGTTCATGTGATCTGTGGCCTCTGTATGTCAAGATATTTGAAGCAGAAATAAAAGACTATCCCATTTAGTTTTTCAATTGCAAAAACAGTGATATTTCACTGACACAAAGTCAGTGCCTACAGCTATTTTGTGTGTCTATATGTGACTGAAATAAGACTGGCAATTTTCTTAATGTAGAATACGTGAAACTATAAGCGTCTAGTTACGTACGTAGGTTAGCACTCTAGAGCATTGCAAGACAACAGCAGAAGTTAAGTTATCAAAGAAAGAGTATGAGCTGCATGCCCCTGGGAAGTTTATACAGATGAATCTACAGGTCTCCATGATAAATTGAGCACATTTAAAACTTGAAAATATTCAATAAGTAATGTGTTTTTCAGGCTTTATACCAATAGACAGTGAAAATAGGATTACACTGAAATTTAAGTCAGCGGTTCACAATCATGGAAATTGTTGTTAATGAAAAAGAATATAGCAAAATTCTGTCTTCATATAAGATCAGTAAGAGCAGGTAGGTGGAAAAAATCATAGTCAATCTCCATCTCTATTTTCTCTGTTTGGAGCTGTGTGGAGCCCAGTATTGATATCAATTAATAAAGATTTTCTGCATTCGTTTTGAGGTAGGAACATATCACAGTGTTTGTATAGCCTGGAGTATCTGATGGATAGACAGTCAACATCTGCCTTGTTTGAACAGGAAAAAATCTCTTTAGAAAAAAATTGTGCAAGTCAGAATACATATAGAGATCCTGTGTCTATTGACTATCAACAGTGTATACAGAAACCTAAGCTGGGACACTGATAACAGTTATGAATGTTGATTGGTTTCACTAAACATCATGGGGTAATTTGGAGATGACAATTATTGGAAAAAAAAAAGAAGAAATTTTTGTATTCTGGATAATATTTAGAGTTTGATAAGAAGGTAGTTAGTAATGTGTTCTAATTGGGTGAGGTTCATTGACAGGTATTTCTCAGTGGTAATTATCAGCAAGAGTTAACATTCATGAGATAGGATCAAAGACCAGCCTCCAGCAGAAAATACGTCTGGAATATGTTGGCAAATTTTCAGGTACATGAGCTGAATTAGTATCATCAAAATCCATGCAAACCTCGATCTCCCGATTTATTCACCATGATTCCTGATTGAACAGAGAGAATTTGGTTTCCCTGTCTTCTTTGAGACTGCAAATAAGTGCACTGTGTTCAACTTATTTATTTATCATTTATTGATGACAAAACTGTAGCTTACCATAAAGCCAGTGGTAATCATGTACATCTTTTCTTTTCACATTCTGGTAGAGTAAGAGTGAAACAGTTTCCAGAATTGGAACACCCACTGAATACTAGATCTCAGCCCAAGAAAATGCACACAGAAATCACCCCAGGGTTACTATTAGAGAGAATACAGCTGCTTCAAAGCCAGCATATCTGGTAGCACAGGAATACGAAATGCAGTTTTGTATATGCAAAAACTGAAAGGAAGAAATAAGAAAGGGTTTTGTGTTTAACACTGTTTCTGCCACCCATTGAAATACAAAATAGATAATTGGACTGACAAAAACTGTAAATTGTTTTAGGTAGAAAGTGTTTGAACAATTTACTTCTGCAGGCTAATGGTATAAAATGCAAATCCATATTTTATACAGCCTGGGCTGATATTTCTTCTGGAGTATTTTCATTCAACAGTGCTTCAGTTGGTAGACTATATAATATTGGCAAGTGTAAGTTGTATTTAATGGGAAAAAATGTATAATCCATAATCCATTAACTGTATGTGAGTTTCATTGAAAAAAAAACATGAAACAGTGTATGCCTACCATTTCTCATATTTATATCCTGCTATCCATTGCATAGTGCATCTCACCAAACTGTTAAAATAAAATGGGAGGATGGAGACTGTTCATGGCAGCTCTGAGGCCATGCCTGTTGCAGAGGAGATACTGGCTACTGAGTCCCTGTGCAGTGTAAGTTATCACTGTGTTATAAAATGTGTTTGAAGCATTTTGCAGGCAGCTGTATAACATTTGATGTAATTCATAGAGCATGGTTGAAAGCTACCAGGAAGACAAACAAATAAAAACACCTTTCCTATCTTATCTGCTAACTTATAGACTAAATTTTTTTAAATTACCTCATGGCCCTATCCACATTTTTCCAAGATACAGCTCAGTACTGTAGTGTGTATTACCCTTTTTTTTCCCGATGTCTTCTCTGCACTCTGCCTCAGCCTGAATTCAACCATTCCCTAAACTGGCTGAGGTAGTCCCCTCTACTTGACAGCCACTTCTCCCTCAGGAAGACCAGATGCTAGAATAGATGATGAGAATCTCTGCTCAGAGCTCAGCATGAAGTGAATTAAATGGTGAAGACATCTCCCCCTGTACAACCTGAAGAAGGAGAGGTTGCTGCCAGCAGCACATAATATGTGGTCCTCCACTTGCTGGGGGCTGGGCTGGGGCAGAGTGTATGCATGCAGGTTAGCAGAGCAATAGCAGAGGTTCACCTCAAGATTGCAGAGAAGATGGAAAGGGGAGGGGAGGGGAGGGGAGGCGGAAGGCGGAAAGGGGAAGGGAAGGGAAGGGAAGGGAAGGGAAGGGAAGGGAGGAAGGGAAGGGAAGGGAGGAAGGGAAGGGAAGGGAGGAAGGGAAGAAGGGAGGAAGGGAGGGGCCAACAGCTGCAGGATATGTGAAAACTGGCAGGGAACTATTCAGAAGCAGAAGTCCTACAATTTTGATCAGTTTTCCTAGAAAAGTTGTGAGTGCTGGTCTTGGTATGAGTAGAGGTAAATGCTGTTTAATGTAGTTAACTTACAGCTATTTTTTTTTCAAAAGCTGGATTCTTATCTCCCTTGCTATATAAATACAAACTATGCAATAAATATGCATATTAATTAATCTGTTCCTAATTTGGCTTTTAACTTTTAATTTGCCTTGTAGCTAGAGGAATGCAAAAAATATAGATCAAGTCAGCTTCTTCATTTTATTTTCATTACCAGAAGTCTGTTTTGGTATAGACAACAAAGGTCCAATGTATAAGCTGTTAAACTGCTGACGATGTTTCAATGTAATATTGAAATCAAGGTGATGTTAATTCCTTTTTTGTTTTGTCTTTGGTGATGTTTCTATTATTTTTTCTAAAATCCATTAATCTTAGAGCACTCTGTTGGTTTTTTTTTTGTTTTGTTTTGTTTTTTGGTTTTTTTTTTTTGTTTGTTTGTTTTTTGTTTTTTGTTTTTTAATAGCACTTTATTTTGAGCATCCATGTATTGTAGAGATGTTTTATTCATGTCTGAGTTATTTTCCTTCCAGAAACTGTCAAAGACATGGTATGTGCTTCAAGTTTAGTGTGTTCACTGCACTACAAATTGAATCTTAGAAGCTTCTTCCAGCTATAATTATTGCAAGCTGGATGTTTTTTCTCCTCCTAATTTATTTAGAAGCATACAAGAAAAGGCAGGCTGCCTTTATGAAGATATTGGATACCAGATGCCACATAATATATCAGCATCTGTATATTCTTTCTTTTTCTTACAGGTGTATCATGCACACAATCTATCACTAAATGCAGCATTCCTATACACTTGTTTTGTGTTGTTAGTTTCCTTTAAAGAACTTTTAACGTTTTGGAGAAATGTTATGAGGCTAAGCATGTATTGACGTTAAGTTAAAGTATCCTTACATCTCAAAGTGGATTGTGAATGAAGAGGAAAAGTCTTTACTCAGAGTGTGCTAGAAGCAGCTGGTTACTGTTAAGCATACATCAATTTAAAGAGCTTTCTTACATTTGTTTTAACTTATGGACAGTTCTGTAACATGATGAGTTTTTCCTGTTTACCCCACAGAGAAGCCACTTCTTCTCATCTCCTGATTTTTAGGTTTGTTTTGACCCTTTTTTTTATTCCTGAAGGTAGGTATAACAGAAATTTTATGTGAAGACTTAATAAATATCATGGCTGTGCAGTGAACATCCATTCTTTCTGTTATTTCAACACCCCTTTCCAAATGTCTGATACTTTTTAAGCTGGACAGATGACACTGGTCTCTACGGAACTCATCCTCACCTTTTCTTACCTTGTTTTTCTCTTGCATTTAGGAATAGGAAAAATTGAATGAAAGAAAACAAAAAAAAACTAGGCTCTGTATGTTACTGATCAGTATGTAACTTCAATGTATCAAGACAATATTCTGTTCATATAAATCTAAACTTGTGAAAATGGGCTTAAGTCCTCTGTTTGCACTGATTTTTTATTGGAAAATTGAATTTTTCTATCATCTATGATATATTAGAGGGCACACTGCAGATGTTTAGGAACAATTTTTGCCAGTTTGTGTGCAAATCATCGAGGTATTGTATAAACAAAATTAAGGAGTAAAGTGGAATATTTCTTCTACAGTTGGAAGATGAAGAGTATTTCAGCCATATTCTGTTTTGAAAAGGTTCTTAGTGTTTTCTCTAAGGGTGATATAATTTAAACTTATTACATGATGAAGCACTGTAGGCTGATGTTTCTGAGAAAGTTAGAGAGACCATGTCATTATCTATGCAAGGTAGATTTTCCAGGTCAGCTCTGACAGGCAGCCACAGTAGACTTACTGGCAATGTTAGTACTTCAAAGTCTATGAACTACTTATCTTCATAATGTGGCTCTGTTATTTGTAAGCATGCATTCAAAACACTTGTAGACTGTAGGTATTTGAACTATAAAATTCTTTGACATCTTCTGTGTGAAGGTCTAAATAAATTTGTTAAGCTATTTCTGCAGTAATGCCCAATGATATTCTTCTCTAGACTAACAACCTTCCTCAATTGCATCTGTATTTGTGTATTTAAAACGTGGCATTTTTTGAGCAATTCAGGAGAGAATCCCATAATGAAAAATGTTATAGGTTTCTTCAAATAATGAGGTTTTGACAGTGTGGAGAATTAACCAATATTGTCAGTTATAAGATTAAATTTTCCATTTGATAAATATTTTGTCAAGTTCTAAGTATTTTTTTTCCGGCTGAATATTCTCTTCAAGCATTTAAAAAAATAAATCTGCGACATAATCTGTGATAACTGTGATAACTGTTTTGTTCAAGGTTAGAGGAAAGTGCTGTCTTGCCAACAGAAAAGAGAAACTTAATATTTTCACATACCTAAACAAAAAAAAGTCCCTAGTGATGATTTCCAGTCCTTTGAGAGGGATATGAAATGCATCTGAGAGGGAGAGGAGAAATCAGGTTAGTGAGATACCTTTTGAAATACTATTCTGAGAACTTGCCCAAATTTCAGTTGGGTTATGAGACTTAAAATAAATAAATAAATAAATAAATAATCTGGTATTTAGATATTCCTTACTTTGAAAAGGTTTAGCAGCAATGTTGTGCATCTGCAGTCAGCTTGTCTAAGCCAGAGCTCCGGAACAGAAGAACCCATAATCACATGGGACACTCCTTGCACAGCTGCTGCCATGCATTTCTGTTATCAGTGTACTCTGGAAACTGACAGAGAAAATGTATGCAACACCTCCTGCTGGCATGCTACTGCCATTACCCTCTACCTGTGCTCAGGTCATTTATTGTTCATTATTAGTGTTGATCTTTAGTCAGTTCATTCTTCTATATTCCTTAAAACAGAAACATCTAGACTTATGAGATCATGCAAATAAAAGCTACATTAAAAATATTAACACTGGCAAATTAAGTGTGCAAAAGTAGGAATTGTGATTAAAAATAAAATTGAGACTAAATATGCCTGGATAATCTTAAGGTGCTCTTTTTATGAGAATGCTTTATGAAATGATTTTCAATACTTACTTTCATACTATCATTTCATAAGATCTCTGTTCCTTTTGGCATACATAATAAATAATGCTTGGAAGTGAATTGTAGTGATATACAAAATTAGAATATCTGTCATTCGTCTATCTCATTTATTGCAGACATTAGAAAATGATTAGTGAATACACACCTGAAGGAAAATAACCAAATTAAGACATACCCACCTATATAATGTAAATTATGCTCTCCTTTACACTGGAAAAGGTAATATTAGCAATTATTTATGCACAAAACTGTTCTCATTATAAACTGATACATTATCATTTTTGGGATACAGGTCTATGAACTGGTTCAGCCAAACTATCCTAGAAATTTTTATTTTATTTTTCTAGTGTCAGCTTTTTCATTAATTATTAAAGAAAATTAAAGTTATGTCCACTGGAAAAGAGATTATGATTGTGTGAACAAATATTAAATCAAGATTGTTTATGAATCAGTGCTTAGACTCTTGTATACTCCCTAGTATGTTGCAAAGTTGGTCTCCTCTGCACTAAAAGTAAGTGATGGGAAAAGAAATGATTACTAGGAATGAAGTGTGAGGTTTAAACTGAAATATTAAAAAGATTACTGGGGAAAGTAGCTTTCAATATGGGAATTCTTAGTCCTTAGATCACTTGCAGATTATGAAAATTGCACCCAATTTGCTGTCAATGTCCAAGGTTGCACAAATTAAAATCAGTACCATGCCATTGTGGTTACAAGGGTAACATCCTATGTGGAAATCAGTATGTTCAGTTATGGCCACCTGAACCTATGTTTAATATGGAATAAGTGAATATTGAAGGCAGTAGTACATATGGAAATAAGTATTGGTTAACAATTTTAGCACAGAGTATGAGAAGAATAGAGAAAGAAATTAGCTATAGGGTGACGTTATTGGGTGTGTTGATCACTGTATTGATTTAGCAAAGTATGATGTTGTCTGAAAGTGTAATGAATAATCTTACCACGAAGTGAAATAACTCACAATTTGGTAAGTGGGTACATACTTTGTTAGCCCCAAATTGCTGAATCAAGTGGATAGGTGATACTAAATGTTTGGATTGTAACAGTAACCTTTTTTTTTTTTTAGCTTTTAAAAACTTTTTAAAAATAATAAACTTGGCGCCTTAACATTAATTACAGCTAATGCCACACTGGAAATTCATTAATGAATGTATTCAGTTTTCTTATAAAACACAGTTCAGTGAAACAAGACTGAAGACTGTTTTTGTCCTCTTTGGTTATAGTGAAACAATTTAATTCTTTCAAAAAACATGGGTTTTCTTGATAACAGTATTTTACAGCAGAAAATGGTAATTCAAGAACTTGAAATTACTAAAGGCTATTCTTTTATTTAAAAATTAAGTGAATAGAAAGCTTGAGCACAATGCAGAGTAGAGAAGAGATGGTACATTTTTATATTTTATGTGTCTTTCTGAGGGAATTATTATGTCAAATACATACAGAGAAAAAATACAAAATCATAATGTGATGTTTTATAAACACTCTTTTCTAAAAAGTGCTATCCTCTTTTTTAAAAAAGAGGATAAAGTGATACTATTAAATTCAAAATAATTTCTGTAGTTTATGTGGAACCACTGTGTTTTCCTTGCAGGTCTCATTTCTACAGCACCCTAAGATTCAGCCTAATCTAAAATGATATGAATAAATTATTCTGCTGACACTTTGGCAGAAAACATTGAAAACAGTTCCCAGGATAGTACATGGAGCTGTGACTTTTGAAGTAGCTTCTTGAAGTGTATGTGACAGTGATGAATGTGCTCATTAAATAGCCCTAGAATTTTATAATCTCTGGTCCAACAGTTTCAGTTGTTCTAGCTTCTATTTTCTATATTCATTTTACATAATAAAATGCCTGATGTACAAGTAAGTTAGTAGTAAGAAGTAAGCCAAAGTAGTACTCTACATGAAAATCTTCCAGTTTAGAAAATGAGAAAGACCTTACAAATGCTGAGGTTGAGGGTTGTGTATGATAACTGATTTGCACAAACAGAAGGGAAAGTGTACTTGTTCTGAATACTTCTGGGATTACAGTGGTAGAAGGGGGAGAAATTTCTAAGAATTAATGCAGCTTAAAATAAGCTGCAATTTGAGGCACCACAGAGCATTTGGAATTTACATAAAATCAGTCCTGGATCCTCTTTGAAAATTATTTGAACATATTACTCATATGTGACTTCAACCAACCTGCAAAGATGCATAAAAAAACACCTGAGCAATTTCTGTTAGTTATAATTATTGCTCCTCTGTCAGCATCCAAACTCCTGTCATCTGTATGGTGACCTGTGTGTTTGTGCACGTATGCACAAATTAGACATTTTTTTAAAACTATTTAATTTAACTACTATTTTTTTTAACTATTAAGCCATGAGAGACTCCCTTTGCTCAATCAACCACTATGTACTGCCACACTGATAAATGCTCTTCAAAAATGCAGATAATTGAGACTTAAAGAGAGTAGCCAATTTCCACCCAGAATCTGAAATTGGGCACTTCCTCCATGATTAAATGTCTTGGTCAACTTTCCCAAAATATGAGAAGCTTCTAATTATACAAACAAAATTGTTTGTTCATAGAACATCTTCCATCTTATAGAAAATGAGCAATTATACAAGATTTAGCTGCAGCTGTTATAAGGTATTCCACTTCTGAATAAGCAGCTTTCCCTTAATTAATTAGGAATGTTTTGCAATATATAAGGTAACATCTAAAATACAAAAATAGATTTTATTTCAAGATTCAAGAAATAAAATCAATAGATTTTATTTCAGAAGGTGTAGATAATTAGTATGATGATATTATGTAAAGTAATATTATGTAAAGACTATGTAATTCACAACAGATATTGCCCTAAAGAAGAATTTCTTGATGGCTTGGAAAGATTTGAATTGTCAGAAAATATAATTTTCCTCTCTTTAAAGATTTGATTAAGAAATTGCAAGGACATATATTTTTGTAAGCCTTGAAAAACAAACTTTTATAGACATTTTCAGAACAGAGAGGAAAAGCGGGAAAGAAGACTTAGTTAATGCTCAGAAGAACTCTATGCAATGATTGTATTCCTCTGTGAGGAATTTCAGGACACATTAATTTTTTAAGAGGGAAAAGAGATTCAGCAGTGGTAAGTCTATGGAACTAAAGGCAAGTGTCAGACACTGCATCTTCAGAAATATGACCAGTATCAAAGCAGCTAAAAATGAAGAAAGAAAAAATAAGGAGGTAATTGTGGGAAAGGAGGAGGCTGCAACGAGACAAGATTCTTTATGACTGATGATTAATATAGTCTGCAAATGCATCTAGAACCACTAGCAGTACTGAAATAAAAGTTATTTAACAGTGAGCTGAAAGTCATGGAAATGAAAATGTATGGATTTTAATGGACATATTTAAAACTAAGATAGAATTTATTTTGTTATTAATATTTTAATTCTAGGAAAGAGAAATAAAATACATAGCAAATTACCTTGCTATAGTATTCAGACCAATAAATTACTCGTATATGTTTAGAAATTCATTTTAGTCATCTCAGCAAGCTTATATAAATGAAAGCGAGTGCTTTTTTAAAGTTCAGAGGGAAATTGAGTTTTGAGAGTGTAACATAAGAAGTATTTCCTGAAAAAGGAAAAACAACAATTAAGAAATGGAGTACTTATAGAATGTTTTCTTCAACTTTGAGATAAAAAACACAGTCTCTCCCTTTAAATATACTTTTGGTAGCTTTTATTGTGATAGTGAAGTTAAGTTCTGTGGTTGTTTCCAGTAAAGAGAAGTTATGGAGCTAGTGTGTTGTTTAATTCTGTAACAATCAATCATGTTCTGCTTTACAACTTCTTGTGTTCTGAATCAAAGTTGACACATCATGACATGATAGACTCTCACTAAAATGATTATAAAGACTTCTACATGAAGTGTTTTTGTTAAAGATCCTTAATCAGTTTCATAGATAGTAGCAAACTTTAATCTAAAAAGTTCATTATTTGTACATTTGTTCTAGAACATTATATTAAATCACATCCTAGATGTATTTCCAGATTTTTTTTTTAATGCTACAGCAATGTGGACAAATCTCACCTGAAATACAGAAACTAGAGCTTACATTATTTTTTTTATTTTTGCAAACATTAAAAAAACCACATTCTCATCTATACTGGGTTAAATCTTTCTCAACACAAGAAATAACTCAGAATTTCAATTTACAGTCTAATATAATAATAATAATGAGTGAACTTGCTTATCAACCACTTTCTAGTATTCATCAGCCTGCAGGTTTGTCTCAGACAAGATACATCTTCCAGTCTACTTCTGCTATCAGAAATGCTACTCAAGACACTGTAGGCAAGTCAAATACAATTCATTTGTGATCTCTGTGGGTACAATCTCTGGCCAAGATAATTTTCTTTTTGGCAGATGAAAGTGTCTGTAGCTATTAAAAGGTTGGATTACCTATATAATGTGTGGTAGAAAAGTGAAACTTTCTTTGTATCCAGCTGGTTATTAATAAAGAATAAAACTTCTTATGCTGTCAGCAATGCTTTGCTAGGATCAAAGTCAAACTGATGACTAACCATCTGTCTCTGTGCATATGTATTTTACATAGTTCACGGCTTAATGATCCATCAGATCTCACATTGAGATCAGAATAATTAACCAAATCAAGTCAATCTGACGTAGATAAAACCCCTAAGACTTCTACTGCTGATATCAACAAAGCCAGTAGTCTGTTGGAACTGGTTTCAGATAGTAGTTTCTGCCACCTTGGAACACCTAATTTATTTTAAAGTACTTATTTATTTTAAAGTAATTATATTCTTACAGGTTTTTAAGATATTACTACAACCACCTGTTAGTGTATCAAAAATTATATTATATTAAACAGCTAAAGCTTAAAGGATAGTGAGAAGCAGGTTTTAAAAAATGGAAAAATAGGGCTTCTAATTCTGTCTCGATCCAACTGTCCTCTAGGCCAGTTAAAAAACTTGTACCTTTAATGTGGCTCAAGTTCCTGGATAGTAACAAAAATGAGCCTTAGGGAATGTGGAATGTGCCTCCATCCAGAAAAGCTGTTCTCTGTGAGGAAAAGCTTGTGCTGCCATTGACTGTGCTGCTTCAGATCTGTAACTAGCTGAGAATTTTGGTCTCACAGCTGTCAGAATGCTACCTCTAAGCAGCAATAAATTATTTCTGAAGTTAAAAGGAGAAAAGTCAGCATAGAAGAAAACATTTTTTGTTCCCTTCCTCCATGGGGGAAAAAAATAAATTAATTCAATACAGATTTTTTCAAGTTTTTTTTATTTCAAAGGCAAATCAAAAGTTGGTTCAGTGAATGTTATGATAATTCACAGAAGATACCAACATTTACTTTGCAGTCAATCACAATCTGTTTGACTTTTGGTCACCTTTCATACATCAGAGGAGGGTTCAGAGAGATACTACGTGAAGAGAATGATATTAATAAAGACTACTCACAGCACAGAATGAGGCACCCTGACTGTCAACACAAAGACATGACAGAGTTCAGATCAAATATGTAATCCAGTTAATGAGGCATATCTCAGGAACTTGCCTATAATGTAAGTGTGTGCGATATGGGCATTTTGTCAATGATTAATAGATTATTAATAAAGGCAAGGCACAGTTTCAAATACTGGAGACAGAAAAATTAAGCAGCATGGAAGTGTCACATCCTCAAGGATCTAGTTTTTCTGCTTTTGTTTTAAATAAAAGAAGTAAATCCAAATATACTATTGTCAATGTTTATCACTGTGAATAGTTTACTCAAGTAAGTATTTGGAAACTTTCAAAATCTTTTGTAATTTTTGGAAACTTAGGAAATTAAAGGATATAAAAAATCTGTAAAAAGATTCAAAAGAAACATTTTTAGGTGAATTAAACCTCTGGAAGCTATTTCCATTTTGTCTTTATATTTTAGCTTCTTCAAAAGTTGTAGGATTCCTTTCTGTGTTTTCAAAACAATGCTGTAAAGCTGCTGAGTCTTGATAAATGATTAACCAAGTTAATCCCCTCAGACTGCTCCTTCTTAGCTGGTTGAAGCCTTTAAAAAAAAAAAAAAGCAAAAACAAAAACACCAACAAAAAGCATTGGTTACATATCCTGCGGTTATTGTGGTGCATAGGAAATATTTAAATAATTTTAAATTGTCATCTAAATATTTACTGTAATAATTTTTTTCAGTTATTCATTCCTATCAACAGCATATTAGAAACCTCTAGAGGGAAAATACATGCAGACTTACAGATTGATATTACTTTTTTTGTCTGAAAAGTGTAGTGAAGTGGAAATTCCAGGAGCAGTGGGAGCTCCAAAAGTGAGGAGAAATGCATTCGCTGGAAACACTGTAATTTTGTATGCAATTATTATACTTTCAAGAAAAGCTGTTAGTATTTCTAAGGTTCAGATATTGTGTGGTCAGATGGGACACAGGATTCTATTTATACCTTGGAGCTCCAGAAATGCACACAGGCTGTCAGAGTTGCTCAACAAAAGAATGATCAATTGTAATGTAAATGTATATATATGAATAAGAAAGTAGATATTCCTGATAATTACATTTTTTTTTGCTATTCTGCTTTTTTTTTTTTTTCCCCAGACCATGAGTAACACTATCATAAGGTCTCTCCAGTTAATATCACTCTTGGATTTTTTGTTCGCATATATATGATATCTAAAAATGGAACATCTGATTTACCCATCGAAGTGTAGCAAAAAATGACAATAAATCTGACATGCTCACTTGTATGCTTTGTGTCTTGTAACTCATTTGGATAGTCATATTCAAATTCTTCCTCTGCATCTCCATTTTGTCACATTTCTGGGGATGTTTTCCCATTTACTTTCCTGCTTGATTCAGATCTCTCAGTTTAACTTCATCTTTAGTTTCTCTTACAGATATCCACAGAGAGACTACCTGCACTAAATAATGGAGCTACAACTGAAGTACATGCCAATTCACATGGGAAAAAATATCAGATTCTTACATATAAAGGGAAGGTTCAATATCTGGGAAAATTACAAAGATGTACTTATAGAACTTGACGTACAAGTCAAAATTGAAAACATTGAATTTGTATAAGAGAATATTCCATAGCCACCTTTGCTTAAATTTTGAACCATTCTACTCTGTGTTTTTTGTTTGTTGTTTTTTGTTTGTTTTTTTTTCTTAATCTTTGTCCTGACTATTTTGTGTCTGGATGGAAAAAAAAAAACGCTGATGCATGGTCATCCTTTAGAATTACAACTAAAAATGCCACAAATGCACAATACAAATTTCTAAACTGTTCTAAGCTGTGTAATGAATACATTTGAAAGATAGAATGACTTAAAAATACTAAAGAAGTACTTGGATAATACTAAAAAATACTTGGATAATTAATGAACAGATGTAAGAATTACCCCTGAAATTGAAAGGAATTCAGAAATGAAGCAAATTTAGGAGAAAATGGCCTCAAACTATCTCTAGTTTTCATTTCTTTCTTTTCCTTTTTTTAAAATAATTTTATTTATAATTCTACTGCATTTTGTTTTGCATTCTATTTTCCTTTCTTTCTGTTATACAAGTATCTTTCCATACTTTATCTACCTCATGGGCATTTTGCAGTCTGGAGGTTCTCTCTTTTATTTGAACACCTCCTGAGGTCTGGAGGGTTTTGTCTTCTCTGCCATAATTTCCTGTAACAGTTGGAAAATGTCTTTCCAGGACTTGTGTTGAATCCAGCCAATAAGTTGATAAACTCCCATGCAAATCATGCAGATGCATATACTTATGTCACTCATCCTGAGAGCTTGAAGGAAAATATCATAACCACAGAGGAAGAGGATGTTTTGTTTTGATTATGTGCAGAAACAAGTAGAAGATAGCTCTGAAGAAAATGAAACAAAAGCAAATCCCAATAAGGTGAAACAGTGGAAGGGTTACAGGAGAAGGCCATTATAGAAAGTGATTAGAGTTAAGTATGAATATTCCCAGGGATCTTTCAGAGCACATTCTCCCAGAACCTAAGGTCAGGTTTGGGTATAACATATGTATACAGTGATTTAAATTACATATACTCATTAAAAGGGAAAGATAAAAATTTCTTCTGGAGAAAGGAGGAGGGATCCATAATGTGCTATTATTTGTTTTTATCATAGTATGATAGTATGGATTTATCTGGAATCTTATCAGAATGTACTTTTGGAGAAAGTCCCACAAGGAAAAATGTTAGTCCTCTGACTCCCTATTAATCACTTCAGTGAGCACAGAAAAAAAAAAAAAAAACATGCTTATCATACAAATTATCCTGACTAATGCTTTGACTTTTTGCTCTATGACTGCATACATGGCAAAGTAAAAACATTCAGCATCAGCTGTCAGAAAGCTCCCAGGGAAATGTTGCTTATATGCCAAAAAAGAAAAAGGCATTGTATATGTTATTGCTGGTGATCATTGCCATTGCAGACTGTGCAAACTGGCTGATCTTCTGTACTTCTGACAGCTTCTGACAACTGAAACGTAGAGAGCATCCTTGAAAAGAATAAATTCCTTTAAAATAAAAGTAGGTGGCATTCTTTGTCTAAAAAAATCTGTCTGCAGATTTGAAGGTATTCCCATTAAAGTGACTTCTAAGCCAATAAAAATCCTACAGATTCTTTCAGTGGATTTTCTATCTGCCTTCCTTCAGATTCGGGGACAAAAAAGAGTGTACTGTTAGAAGGCAGAGAGAGTGAGATACATTTTTTGAAAGAATGGGGATAGACTTTTCTTTAAAAATATAATTACATTCTGTATTTTAATAAAATTCCCTATGCATTCTGAAGAAATGTGACTCTGTGTGTCTACCTGTGTCACATTCTAGGTCACAGAACTAGTGCACATTATGGTAGCGATGAATATTTTACCACATGTAGGTTGCCTTAATTCTGGTAATGAAAGTTGTTTTCTAAAGTGGAGGTGTTGACAGTAAGAGAAGAAACATTTTTCTGCCTATCAAGATATCTACCCATCCTTTTATGCCTAGCTGTTCAACATTACAGTCTGCATGTATGAGCTCCTGACACCAACATAGCTATTCATTTTGGTAATGATTGCAAAGCAAAATCAAACAAGATTTTGTTCTTTGTAACCCTATGACTCAGATTGTGAGTCTCCCCTCTTTTTATATTCAGAGCCCTGGTGATACTTATTTGCTTGATTTTATCTTCAAAGGAAGCAAATAATAAATAAATAATCTTTACCTTCCTCACCCATGGAACAGCAAACTCATTTGTGCAGGTGAGGCTGATTGCCTGCTTACTGATTCACCTTTTAAAATTATTATGCCAGCAGAGTAAAGCTCTTCATTGACTTTCATTCCTTCTTTACACAGCAGACATTTTCATCCTATTTGTGACATTTCCATCTCATTTCAACTAAAGAAAAATCTTTTCTCTTGTATAAACAAAACAAAACAAAACAAAACAAGATAAAATTCTTACCATGCTTCAGAATAAATCATTTCTCCTGAATTAATGAATTTTTACATTTAGATGTCATTGGAATCTCTCAGAACCAGAGTGAATACAATCTGATGAGTAATACAGGTAAACAATATCCTGCATTGTTAGAGTAGCTTTCATTTTACTTTACTTCACTAATTATGTACGAGAAAATCTGCACGTAAAAAGCAGCGTTGATAAAGGTCTGTTAAAGGAAGACTGAAGGAAGAAGTCAGAAGTCAAATGCACACTGCCAAGGGAGCTAATGGCATCAGCTTTAAGGATTGCTGGTAAGGTCCAGGAAAGGAAGAAACTATAAGAGGAAGAGAACAGAAAGAAGGAGGGACAAGCTGAGTTATGCACCAGTGGAGATATCTGTTCATTTGGCTGCAAATATTACAACTTTTGGTATCCTAACAATTCAAATGAACTCCACAGCCATTGGCAAATTAGATTTAATGTAGCAGAAAACAGGATTTGCACATTTGTACATTTGTTTTATTTATAATTCACTTTCACTTCACTATTAATTTCTTAATAGAAAAGATTAGATATTATTTTTAAGGTAATCTCTACGATTGGTAACATTACGATACCTAGTAACATTATGTTACATTTTTATATGCCATGGTAATGTCCTGGACATGAAAAAAAGTTGCCAGAAATAAAAAAAATTGCTGAAGCAGCGCAATACTTTCTAAATTGCTTTTCTCTGATCTTCACCTTATACTTGCAAGAAGCACAGTATTTTGGATCTTAAATTAGAATTGCTATACAGTCCTTGAGGTAGAGAACACAGTCTCTTCTATCAGTAAAGGAACAGGTAACACTTTCAGCTTGATCCCAGACTTTAGGGCTTAAATAAAGCTGAATTTCTTTCATGTAAGCATAAATGGGCATTAAGGAGGCTCAGAAGACGCTGCAGTATATCACAGTTAAATTCATTTGTCATAGTACAGATAAGGCGTTAAAATTACAATTCTCCTTCAATAGAATTGGTTCTGTCATCTGAAATCATCAGACTGTATCAATTCAAGGAAGGAATTTAGTAACATTTTGCAGCCATCCATTGTGGTCATAAAAAGAACATCTATAGTTTTTAAGGATCATAATTCATTAGAAAGTACAATAGAAACACTATTGTATTGCTGAAAACCATTGTCTATCTCTTCAAGACAGAAAAAGAGTACAATGAGAAAGAAAATATTATGTCTTTAGGAATGTAATTTTGAAATGATTGCACATCCTTTGTATTGACTGTAAGGACAGTATTGACTTATATTATTCTTTTGTATTTGTTTTGTCTTTTGTCTCATAGTTTTCTTAGTAATGTTTAGAAAAAGCAGCAAGTCTATGAAACATCATTGTTTGCAGCTCTGTGCTGTGATATGCATTCACATGGACATTTTGTTCATTCCAAAGCCAAGCATGTGCTTGACACATGGGCTGGGTACTCCCCTTTCCAGTCCCTGGGTTGAACCATAGTCCATTGTTTGATGAAGCACATGAAACCCGAAGAGTAAATTGCAACCTTAATCTATATAATTATTCTAACAGACTAAGTGATTTGTATTCCTCTGAAATTAATAGAACTATTTTGAAGGTAATGTTTCATCCCACTCAGTGGATTGTGAGGGAGGTGAACATCACTTCTATTCACTAATTTACGCCGCCCCCTAGTCAGCAGGGATCAATATCACAGTGAAGTCATCCAAGACTCAGAATAATACAAATTAATTTATTGAGAGCTTTCTAACAACAACTAATACTCTATTTGTAGGTAAAATTGACCAATTTGCTAGTAACTGTTAATAAATGTTATGACTACTTTGGTGCAAGAGCTACTTTTATGCTAAAAGTTCTAAGACAGTATTCAGCAAACTCTGCTACAAAGAGTGCAAGAGCAAAAGAGTGAAAAAGGATAAAGGGAAAAGATAAAGAAAGACAAACTTAGAGACATACAGATATAAAAACACAGCAAAGCAAAGCAGCAGTTTACCACTCATCCATCCAGAGATGCCTTGCTGTCAGGGTAGTGGCAGATCCAGTGTGTGATGGTTATTTGACCATTAGGACAAACAAACGTTCATGTTCTGTTATGTTTAGTCCAGAGTGGTCGAGCCTGCTCTTTGGAGTGACAGATTCTGGTTTAGAGGTTCTCAGCAGGAACTCTTTTGTTCCTGTTTTCCAGGCCTCACAAATTTAAATCAGCAAAGATAAGAGGAAACAAGGAGACACCAGCTTGTATCTTGCCTTCAGAGAACACAGGCTATCATCTGCTAACTTCCTGCATCAAGCTGAAAATATTTGCATCCAGATTAAGTCTTAGTCCAGAAAGCATTCACAGAATCACAGAATTACAGAACTGGAGGGGTTGGAAGGGACCTCCTGAGATCATCGAGTCCAACCCCCCTGCCAAAGCAGGTTCCCTACACCAGGTCGCACAGGTAGGCATCCAGGCAGGTCTTGAACATCTCCAGAGAAGGAGACTCCACAACCTTCCTGGGCAGCCTGTTCCAGTGCTCCATCACCTCACTGTAAAGAATTTCCTTCACACATTTGTGCAGAACTTCCTATGCTGCAGTTTCCGGCCGTTTCCCCTTGTCCTGTCTCCACTCACCACTGAAAAGAGTCTGTTCTCGCCATTCTGCCCCCCCACACCTTAGATACTTATAGACCTGGATCAGGCCGCCTCTCAGTCTTTTTTTCTCAAGGATGAACAGACCCAGTTCACTCAGCCTTTCTTCATAGGAGAGATGCTCCAGTCCCTTCACCATCTTTGTGGCCCTCTGCTGGACTCTTTCCAAGAGATCCCTGCCTTTTTTCCTGGGCCTTCCCATCTGAAAATAAATGGCTTCTGGCTCTTTCCAAAGGAATGCTTTTGATTATAAAAGTATACACAAAGTGTTGCTGATTGTCTTATGTTGATTTGAAACAATGCATTCCTTACCAGTCTAATTACAGAAATTAGATCAAAGCTGTATTTTCTAGCATTCTCCTACCTCTTTGCCAACACTGTCATACCTGACAGCATGTCTCTATATAATAGATAACTGAAAAATGTAGTTATTTTATTGTCACTGAAACTAATGGGGTCTCATCTACATTACTAAACAGGTATCTCTGTGACATTTGAGAGAAATATAATGAAAATTCTTTGCTTGACCTGAATTTTCTAATATTCTTAGTGTGGAAAAATTGGATTGATTTTGTCATATTATCAAAATATAAGTCAATGTTGTGTTCATGAGTCACCTATTTTATTTTATTTTGTTTAAAATTAATTAGGGTTTAATATTAACTATGAAAATGGGTAAGATTCTATTCTAAGAATATTTCTTGTATTTTAATGACTCCATTCAACAATGCATCAAGTCTGGGGCTTTGAGGGCTGATCTTTGGTCCAGAAAGGGGTCGATTCCACAGTTCTCTTCTGAAGACTAAAGTTTTCTTTCTTTCTTTCTTTCCCTTCCTCCCTCCCTCCCTTCCTTTGTTCTTTCCTTCCTTCCCTTCTTCCTTTTCTTTTTTGATCTCTTTCATAATCTGTAGCAATGATTTGCCAGCTCTGCTATTTAGTTTGTATAGCATTTACCACTTGAATAGCATTTACCACTGAGATTCAGAAAAAAATACCACTCAGTTTAGAACCTAGCCAGATTTCCTAGAACCTTAAAATCATTAGGCTCATAATTGAGCACAGCTATACAGTGCATAGTGCACAACCAGAGGGAGATGTGTGAAACACACAGTGTCAAGCCACTTGATTAGGAGATGTGACAGGAAGCAAATCTGAAAACTTCAGTGATCATTGCTTTCAATCCTACGGATCAGTGGTTTTCAGCCTGTTATCCACAGACTCCAGGGAGTTACCATTATATTTAAATGACTTGCAGAGTTGATGAAGTGAAATAGGATATGCAGTTGTCTGCACAAGATGAACTAAACTGAACATGCATACATTAATTTTTTTTTTAGTAACTCACAAATTACAGAAAGGTAGAAAATAGATCTATACATATTAGCTTCCACGTAGAACACTACAGCAAGTATCTCAAGTGAGGAATTATTTTTTCCTACTTTCTTGTAGTTCACATTTCAGTTCCTGCAATATCACAGCTCCAGTGAAAGTTACTTTATGGAAGATATGGTAGATAATCTTTTGGAATCTCTTTCTTTACTTTAATTGCTTGGTCCCTCACATAATTTGACGTGAATAGCAAATTGAATTTTGAACTCTTAAAACTCTAAACTGTTACACACTGTGTCACTTGGAAGATGAGACAATTTATTCAACAGTAGGCAGAAGCAGGTTAAAAATTTGGTCTTTACTTTTGAGGGATTTTTTGTTCATAGCACAATTTCCCAAACTCATTCCTGAAGAAAAAAAAAACAAAAACATACCAACAAAAACAACAACAACAAAAAAATCCTTGAGCAGAAATGCTAAGTCATGACCCGAAATATTGATTGAGCACCTGGTGAAAAGGCAGGGCCAATCCAGGGAGTTCAGCTGCATGCAGTGCACCTGAGTGACTGGAAGGGGTAGAGCCAGGATTCAGAACTCATTTAAGGGTTGGCAGTGGAGGTGAGGGTGCTTCTTGTTGGAGATTCCTGTCTACCTCAAGTCTTCTGAAAACAAGCAGCTCTTTTCCTTCATTTCTGTATCTGCTATATTTGAGCTTGTTTTCACTTGGTGTGGCTAAGGGCTGTGCCACCCTGCTATTATCACAGTACTTTCCATCCCATTTATAGCATTACACACGTCTTGTTTGTTAAATTCCTAAATAATTAAGTTCTTATCCACACATCTCAAGTCTTCTGTAGTTCACAGGGAAAAAAAAAAAAACTATTATTTTTTATTATCTTGAATATTCTATAATGACCAATATAACTCTCTATATATTTCTCTTTAAACTTAGTGTGTCTCTTAGTACACATGATGTATCTGTTCATGCTGAAGAAGAAGGAATTCACAGACCTAAACTCTGCAAATAATTCTTTGTCTCTAAGGGATATCTGAGTGTTTTTCCTCACGCTGATGTTCAGTAGTCACAATTTTAGATAGATCTGAAAGTCGTATGATGTGCATTCTTTCTGTGACTGAAGCACTCTAATAGTTCAAGTGCTCTGTCTGCGCAAATTCAAAATTAACATCTGTGGTCGTCCTCTGTAAAATTCTTAACCTTTGCTTTGCCTACAAGTAGTCCTCTCAAACTATCCACTGCATAGATAGAGGAATATAAATAATAATAATAAAAAAAATCTTAAAGGCATTCTAAATTGTATGCAGTAAAAACTTATGCAAACTATGTTTGCAGACAATTGCAGAGAAGATCTGAGATCAGATCTTCAAGGGAGCCTAATGTTGCAGAACTATGTGGGACTGGACTGGTTTTAATCTAGTTTAGACAGTTTCTTGTTAGGTGATTTTGAAACACTTCCTAGATATTAATCTGTGTAATGGTACCTGGATCATTACTCACTTGCTCCCATCTCCAAAGCTACTGCACAACCATAAGCAGAGGGTGTGAACTCTAGAAGTGGACCTCAGTGAGGCTTGCTACAGCTGTACTTAAAAGAAAGACTGGTTTAAGTCATCTATGGTCTGTGTAATAACCTACAATTGTTGCTAAAGGTGAGACACACCTGTGGCTTTGTCAGCAACGTGGAACTTAAGCAAATCTATAGTAGGTATTAAGGGCCTGCATTAGACTTCCTATGGCAGGATGGCCTGTGAATTCAGCTGTGTTAGCCTGTGTTCACCTTCAAGGGTTGTTCTTGTAGGGTTAAAAGTGAAATAATGCATTTAATGCATTCCATTTCAGCACTTCTGTTAAAGTTTTTTAAGACTCATGTTTAAATGGATAAATAAGTTAAAGAGTAAATGATAGGACTTGGTCTTCTCCTTGGCTCTGTTTCTGTGTATAGCATGATTTTATAGGCTCATTTTCTATAAGAGAGTGTTTGTTCTTCAACTATTACCTACAAAATAAGTCTTCCACAAATTTACTATGAACTTACAGCACAAGTCTGTATTCATGCACAGTGCAAAATTGCTGTAAAATCAGGTAACGTGAGAAAGTATGTATCTTCAGCCCGTTTAAAATCTAAGACGCATATTTTTCTCAAATTTATTTTTATTTATTATTTTTTAATTATATTAAATATTATAATATAATATATAATAATATAATAAATAGTATATTAATTTATTATTTAATTCTTTAAGAAGGTGAAACAGTTCTTTTGGGCAGGGATTTCATATGTTTATTCTAAAATGAAATGATCTTGAAGTAAATGATAAATGGTAATCCCTAGCTGCACTGTGGACTATATATTTGACATCGTGTGTGTTAATTCTACTGGAAAATATAGAAGGAATTATTTCATGTCTTTAGGACTCTCTCTCTACTAAATATGCATTTTTACTTCTATTGAAGTGTAAACTAAAATGATACTGACCTGGCTTTGTGAAATCTCAGCCTTGAATAATCTGTAGGATTCTCATAAACAGTTTTGTTTGTGTAGATATTATTTGTGCAGCATTTGTTGTGATGTGTGATGTGTCTTCTTTCTGTCAGAACATCCACACCCAGAATTAAAAAATTGTCTTCTTAGATGACAATGGTAATATTTTAATCAAATGTCAAACTGCTGTTCAAAAGTTTCTGTGTTACCTTCTGTGGAATCATAGAGGAATAGAATGGTCTGGATTGGAAGGGACCATAAAGATTACCTAGTTCCACATGCTGGGCAATGCTGGGCCGGGTCATCTTTCACCTGGTCAAGTTTTTCAAAGACCCAGTCAGCCAGGCCTTGAACACTTCCAATGATGTGGGTTCCAGAATAAGAGTTTTCAGTTATTTGGATCTCTCTGAATTATTAAATTTTGTCAGTCTTTAATACAGTGGTGACATAAGTTCATGTGAGAAGTCTAGTGTGTGCCCTAAACATAAGTTTAGCCTTCTCTCACAAGTGCTGGGATTTTCTCTCACAAAGAATGATTATTTTTTTTTGGCTGTGGGAATAGCAGGATGCCAAACTGAGTCCTCTACTGAGCATGACACTTAGGAATTGACTATTTCACACTGTGACAGGCAGGTGCTTAAGAGCTTCTAAATCAGATATTCAGAAAGTGAGACCTTTGTCCATTTGGCTTTGATCATCAAAAATGCTATGCCAAATTTTTCCACAGCAAAATGAGATACTGAGTCAGGAAGTCTATTAATCTCTGTGTTTATCCATTGTAGTTGTTCTATTACTTATTACAGTATCAAAATTCTTCCCTGGAAGGCATAAATATTTTCTGTTTATAGCCTACTGATTTAGGTCTTTGTCTGAGATTCTTAATGCAAAAGACGGAGAGGCTGCAGTTCTTCCTTATTTCTTTTTTACTATTCATTATCTCTTAGGATCAAATGGTGATACATGAAATACCATTTTATAAGGTGATATTTTTAAGGCATGGTAATACATTTTTCATAAATATGTAGAGAGCAGCAATAAAGGGATATATAAAGGATATCTAAACGGGTAACAATTGATATTTAGTTTTGGCAAAAGATGAGAACAGCATGTAAATTGATAGACTGAACTGAAAATAAAGGCTGCAAGGTTTAGAAGCAATAAAGGTGCAAGTGCAGATTCTTGTAGATCATGTGTAATAAGACAAATTGGGGGAACCTGACAGTTAGCTGTACATAGCAAGCAGAAATAATTTTAAATGTAGTGTTTTCATTTAATTCATATCCTTCTTTCCTGCTCTTAGTTGCTTGTTTTAATTTTTTAATGGGGGTAGTGTTATCAAGAGGGTTGGTGGGCTTGTTTGCTTTGTTTTGATTTTGTTTTTTTTTACCTTGTCTTTATATTATTCTAATAAAAATACAGGGATAAACTTGTGAAAACTTGTGTCTTTAAAGCGAGACACAAGTAAAGGGGAATAATGTTTCAGCTATTGACAGAAGTGGGGAGGGGGAGGAGAGGAGAGTGCTGTGGTGAGGTGTTACTTGATCTGGTGCTCACCATAGCAAAGGGGATCATCAAAGATGTTAAGACTGGAGGCTGCCTGGTTGAGTTTGTGATCTCAAGGATATGGGACTGGCAAAGAGCAGAGGCAGTACCCTGATTTTCAAAAAATGAACTCCCAGCTGTTTAAGGAATTATTGGATGACATCCACTGGAAAACAGTCCTTAGGGACAAATCTGGCAGCCCTTTCATGACATGTTTCTGAGAACACAAGATCTCTTCCTCTCCCAGCATAAGAAATCAAGCAAAGGAAACAGATATGGTTGAACAAGGATCTGAGGGTCACATTGAGGGATTAAAAAAAAAAGAAGCAGGGATGCATGGTCTCGGAAGAATACAGGGATGCTGTCAGGATGTGCAAAGATAGGATCAGGAAAGTCAAGATCTTTCAGTATTTATGTGCTTTCCCTGTAAGGCCCTATCAGATATCTGTTTGAATAAACTGAATTGAAGATTTCAATGAAAGAGTGAAATAATTGTTTATTCTTATAGAAACAAATTATTTAAACACATACTCAGCCTTAAGAACAATAGTTAATCCACTGACATCAAACAAAGTTTAAGGCCTCATAAAAGACTTGTCTGAACTAAAGATATGATCACTGGGTAGTCAAAGTCCTGGATAACCTTTAATTAAGATGATTAAAATTTAACAAAGCATGATGAATTCTCATCTTTACTTCTGGTACTTGACAGGTAATGTATTTGTCTCATTTACTCCAATTTTCTGTAAAACTCTGGTGTATTCATAAATTTAGAAGTACAAACTATAAGAATACTATTTCCATTAACTGGCAATCTATATTGATGGCTATCAGGATCAGAGTAAGATCCAAATGTTTTCATGCAGTTTAGGATCCTTCTCAACTCAGGTCTCTTTTTTGCATGGAAGAAAGGGGGTTATGCTTGAATATATTGGTCTGTTTGTTATTTTTAAGTGAATGTTGAGAATCTAAAAATCTTCAAAATTATTTATTTTACTCATGAGTGTGAGTTTCATTTAATTTTTAAATGTCTTTCCAAGACTTGGTTGGAGAATTCAAGAGATAATATTTCAAGTTTTTTTTGCAGGGAAAGTGTAAATGCTTTCTGAGCCCTTAATTCCTAGGGAGCGTTATTCCACTGTGACTGGCAGCACAAAGGACAGCAATAGAAATAACATTTGAATAAGACTTAAGGTGAAAACAATGTCAGCGTGCAGCTACAAATTAGTAATTGTGGACAAAATAGACAAGTTTTCCTTTGTTCAATTCTTGCCCCTTCCCTTAATACACTTATCACTATTCCAAATAAAACAAACAATTGCAAATTACATTTAAGTTCTTCAAATGGACAATGTATTTAGAAAACATTTTAGAGCGTATGTGTGGTTTTGTATATTTCCCCTCCAAAGGACATTTTAAAATAACATCTTTGTCTGTTAGACATGCCACATATGCTCTTGTAAGATAAGAGAAGCAAGAATTAATTAACATCTACATTATGCCTATTTTTAAATGTTAATTATACTTAAGTATGAATATTTTATCATACATCACTCAAGAGTTTAAATATTTTTTTTACTTTATTGATCTATCTATATATATATATAAATATTCCCCAACATCATTTTAAAAACAGAATTATTCTACAGTTAATTTCCATGCTATGCGAGAAGGAACATCACAGCTATTCACAGAAATATTAACTACATTAAGTGTATTTTCTCTCTGATACAGTTTCTGAGCCTTTCCCATGAATTTATATTCTGGTTTAACCTGGCAGGTGGCTCAGAGGGAGAATCAAGGGTGCGGGGCGGAGAACAGTTGAACTTGTGGGTTGAGATAAACCTCTATCTCTAAGGTAGAGATAAGGAAAAGGATAATAGGTATAACTATATATACAAATGTGTTATGAACATATGCATGATCATAACTATTATCCTTTTCTATGCATGTATATATGTGTGAATGCGTGTATCAAGTGATGCACAAGCAATTACTCACTGCACCGATGCCCAGCTACCCTTGAGCAGCAGAAAAGAGTGAGACTAATTTCCTCCCCTTCAGAATTCCTTCTGCGTGGTGTCATGTGGCATAGAATGCCCCTTTGGCCAGTTGTCCTAATTCTGTCACCTCTGAGCTCCTTGGGCCCTTTACTGCAAATGGCCTTGGCTCTATGCAGCTCTGCTTATCAGCAACTGGAAGCAACGCTGTGTTGTCAACATTATTTTTCTCCTATAACCAAAACTTAGCATCATACCAGACACTCTGAAGAAAACAATTCCATCCCAGCTGAAACTAAATCAATTTATTTGCACACATGGCATATATTTTTTACTGCCTTAAGAGTGCAAAAGAATGTTTATGCACAGCTAGGTCAGATCCCAGAAGACAACCAGAGTTAATGTAGAAAGTGAAATCGAGGTACATGTGGTTATCAGAGGATTGTCCAAATATAAAAGAACAGTATTGCTAAAGCTTATAAATACTGTCTGAAAAACATACATATATATTTTTAAAAGTTTTTGGAAGAGATATCTTTCAGTTTCTTCTACCTTCTCTATATAAGACTCTGTAGGTGACTACATGAGCAATGTCACACATTTTAAGTACTGTTAACTTCTCTTGTTGCTTCACCTTATACAGAAGTGGAAATAAAAATGGTGGTGTTTATTATATAAGTAAAATAGGTGTTTAAAGAAGACAAGACAGCCATTGCAAATGACCCAGGCTTTTTATTGTTTTTCTGCCTCCAAAACGGTATCTGGGTCTATTCACCAGAGATTCATTTTTCATTAGTCATGACCTATCTTTGGGTTACAACTTGCTCTAGAAGGTAGATTTCTTTTATCTTAGAAAGAAAAGTAAAATGTAATCTGTGCTTTATACTATTTCTTTAGCTCTTCCTTAGTCTCACATAGGTTTTGGTCTATTATTGAAAAAAATGTCTAGAATATAATCAAAATGAAAATATTACATAATGATGAAACTTGATTTTATTGTCTGTCTGGAACAATAATGTCTAAATTCATAACTGAGTTGCTCTTTAGGGAAATGTAGGTTGCTCTTGTCATTATTACTGAACAATATATTTGCCTGTTTTTTTTTAACAGTGAAATATTTAAAATATTAAAAAATGCCACGTGATTTCATCATGGCATGAGCTGGTAGCATGAGATTTATTTCCCCTTTTTGCAGGTGAGAAACTTGACATGCTATTATGCTAGTCACAGAAAAAAATTTCCTAAGAAGATTTTCCTGGCTTCTAGGAAACTGAATGATGAACTGCTATCACCCTACTTATAACACTATTCAGGAAGAATATGAATTTTAAAAGCAATTACCAACTCATTTATGTATTTATTTGCTATACTGGAAGTGGAAGATTGTTTCTGAAAAACACTTTTTCAGTCTTAGGAAGGAATGGAAGTGTTTAGGCTGTTGGAAGAACAACTTCATAACATTTGTTTCTTATTTTCACCAACAGCACACAACAACTTTAATCCAAACATTAACACGTATAGAAATTTCAGGACAAATATTAAGATGCTGGCAGGATCTTTGTGAAGGATGAAGTCTGCTAAGATTAAGATATAAGTAATTAATGCTTACATAAGTAGTTCATATTTTGTCCAGAAAGAATGTGCAAAAACTCCTGGATCACTGTCCAAAACTTCTTGATTGCTAGCTAGTCAGTCTTGCAGATGATAGGACCTAGGGTAGAAAAGCCAACGATTTGAAGAATCAAGAAAATTACTGTGCCAGTACAAACAGAATCACAGAATTCTAGAGATTGGAAGAGACCTCCAGAGGTCACTGAGTCCAACCCCCCTGCCAAAGCAGGTTCAATACACCAGGTTGCACAAGTAGGCATTCAGGCAGGTCTTGAATATCTCTAGTGAAGGAGATTCCACAACCTTCCTGGGCAGCCCATTCCAGTGCTCCGTCACCCTCACCGTAAAGAAGTTCTTGTGCACATTTGTGTGGAACTTCCTATGCTGCAGTTTCTGGCCATTTCCCCTTGTCCTGTCTCTACACACTGCTGAAAAGACTCTGGCCTCGCCACTCTGCCCCCCACCTTAAATATTTTTAGACCTGGATCACAGTCATTTTTGTGCTATACTGCATCCAGGCAAAGTCTTTCTTTCCACAGAATCACAGAATGGCCAGGGTTGGAAGAGACCTCAAGGATCATGAATCTCCAACTCCCCTGCCACATGCAGGGCCACCAACCTTCCAGTTCAATATTAGACCAGGCTGCCCAGGTCCCCATCCAGTCTGGCCTTGAACACCTCTAGGTACGGGGCATCCACAACTTCTCTGGGAAGCCTTTTCCAGCACCTCACTACTCTCTCTGTAAAGAACTTCCCCCTGACATCCAACCTAAATCCTCCCTCCCTTTTTGTTATAGATACTGAAATTATGCTTCTTGAATTTTAGAACAAAACTTCTGGAGTATTTAATGGATCCCCTCCAATTCCTGTAGTTGCGACTTGATTGGATGATGTATGAAAGTTTAGGGATATTTTTTTCTCATATATCTACTAGTAATGTGAATAATAGATATACACATTTTCTTGATTAACTATGAACATTATCAGATTTTTTTTTTTAATTTCTCTTCTGCTTGTATATCTTCCAATATCCTGGTTTCTGTTTATTGAAAAGAGGAATTTAAATAAAGATGTTTTACACAAAGGATTTTTGTATGAGATTGTTGGAGAAATTTGGGCCTCTGGTATTGAACTAGGTGTAAGCCTTGCTGTGAAATTGTTGCTCTTTCTAAGATTATTGGGAAACAGCACCAGAAATAACATTTATTTCTGGGCTGGATGCACTTTTTCTTCTAAGAATTCTAGTAGTTTGCCCTTGACTATGCACTATCATTTCAAAAATGGAAAACAATGAAATCACAAAAGGTGTAAAAATTAGACATCTAGACAGTCCTTGTTATTTTAGCGACTTTGTCTCACTTCTCTCTAATGTAAGAGTAAGCGTTTAAAATGTGAAGTGTCATCTTACTCTGAAGAGAGGCGAAGAGTTGATGAATACACAGGAAACAGTGCCAGAAACTGACAGGGAAGAGTGGAAAACTCCAACAATCTTCTTCTGAATTTAAAAAAGTAAAAATAATTGAACACCACTGCTAAAACCAAATTCTTACAGTAGTCAGTGCTAACATTTAAAGCTTATGTTGCTTCTGAATGAATATGCCACACAACACATCTTGAGAAAAGCAGACAATGTACCAGTTTGTGAACTTACTGTGCCTTTGGTATTGAACTAGGTGTAAGTAGAAATGAATAAAGGTCAGGGTGAAGTCTAGAGGAAGGGGGAGTATTATTTTTCTCCCATAATCTTGATGCAGATTTCCCTGCTGTGGCACTGAGCAAATCACTTATGATGCGTAAGATAATGATTATGATGTTACTCCCTTGTCTAATTGTCAGGACTGTTATAAGCATTAATCAAATAGTCTTTAAAATGCTTTGGTGGAGTATGGTTCTTCATAAAAGCAAATTATGCATCCATTATTTTTTCTGCATCTAGCCTTTCCGCAGATGGTCTTTGGTGACACGGTGACAAAGAAAGAGATGGACAAAGTTAAAACTAGTCTATTTTTTTTTTTTTAATAGATAGATGTTTCTAGTTCTGGATTCATTTTTCTTCTGTGGCCTTGAGAAAAGTGCACAGCACCTTTTCTTTCCAAGGATCCTCCAAGAGTCATGTCTAACCTGGTACATGTTTCTGCCTAACTTAAAAACAATCTAAGAATCCTGTCAGCAGTCAAACTGTGACACTCTCAACCCATCACAGAGATAGGACAGACAAAATTGTGGCAATATTTGGCCTTGAGTTCTCAAACTCTGCTTGCTTAATCATAGTAATGATTTGGAGATACATAGATTTTGAAATTGAGTGGATATTTCTCAATGCAGCTGATTTTCTATGGAATACCTACACAAAGTTTGTTGTATTTTCAGCATCTCTGTCAGCAACCTCCAGCTTCCTCTGAGACTTTATGAAAATCTGCCCACACTGTTAAAGTACTTAAATAGGATCTCTAATATCTTGAAATAGTAGAATTAAAGGCTATAAAAGATGCATCCTTCCTTACAGAGCACTATGTTACTCCCTTGGTGTTTTGGAATAATAATGTTAATAGCTGCTGCAGAACCCAGCCATGTAAAAGCTGTGGTTTCAGCATTAATTGTGGTTAAACAAAGAATTTTAGTATAAACCACTGAGAGCTTTCTTCAGCAAATTACACCCAGGAGGTATATATCTTTTTAGCTCTCCCTGGCTACTGGCAGACAACTTACTTCCCATCTGCTGGTTTTCATTGTTGAAGATTCCTCTATGTTTCTAGGAAGTTAAATAAGGCCTTTGGTGAATCTGTCTACAGGCTGCAGAAGATGTCATCTTAAATAGTTGCACAGAGAAACTGCCTAAGGTTGGTAAAGAATAGACAAGAATACTAGAAGGTCAGTGATGCCAGTCAACCCTAAATCTGAATACTTTTATGTAATCAATAATATAAGTGAGGAAAAATAACTCCTTCTTTCAAGATTCATAAGCACAATGATTCAGTCTTGCAAAGTATGTTGTCCTTGGGCATAGTAAAATGTCAGTTTTGAAGTTTTCAGAATTGCAATGAATTAGGGAGAAACTGAGAAACCGAAGCACCATGATCTTGCAAAGCTTGTTGACTTTTTTTTTTTTTTTTTTTTTTTTTAATTCTGTATCAAACTGTCATTGTACATGATTCAGAGCTATCCCCACCTTGGAGTACCTTGTGACAGTTTCACAAAACAACTTTTGTGGCTTAAACATTAAGATCGAGTAGAACTTTTCCTACACAAAGAATTGCAAAAGTTTCTTTCTTTGTTTCTTTCTCTCCTCCATCATTTCTATGTTTCTGTTTCACACGCTTCCCATTTCCATAACCATCCAACTGGCTCGCAGTGTGGTAAGAAGTATCATCTTCTCTGAAGAAGCACTGAACACCTCAGTCTGTGCCTCGTTCTCAAAGTCTCTAAAAGTTCAGACTGATCTGAACATGAATTTCATGTGGTTTTAATGGAGGAAAATTGAAAGATTTTACTTGATAATATACATTTGATAATAACGAGACAATTATATTATTAGATATTACCCTTCCAATCTTTCATAAGGGGTTATGAACCACTAACAAATGTGTGTGAAAAATTATGATAGCCACAGAATGTATGAGTTCATGTTGATTCAAAAATAATTACTTAAATTATTAATTATATTTTAGACTTGATGCCCACCTCAGAAAACTTCCAAAGTAGTTTTCTAATTTTCTAGTAATTTTGCTACCCTGCCCATAGCACGGGGGTTGAAACCAGATAATCTTTGAGGTCCCTTTCAATCCAGATGATTCTATGATTCTGATTTTTAAAGAGTTTCTGATGATAAATATCAGAGTGATACTTCTGGGGAAAAAAAAAAAAGCCAGTTGAATGGATGAGTTCACAAAAAATGGGATTTTTACTTGTTACAAATTTTTTAAAAATTTTATTTTTTAAGTGACTCCTTAATGACTCCTCCTGGGACTTACTCCTTTCTCACTGAATAAAACAGGGAGCCTCCTATCCACAGGCTCTGTTAGATTTGGAAAGTATTGAATGACATGCCTATATTAGCAAAATTACAGTGCTTGTAAAAGTGAGCTCTTGACAAGTTAGGTTCCCATACTTACCATATCAGCCCATGCATAACTTTTCTTACCTGAATAATTCCATTCAATGCTATAAAACATTTGCATCCCCAGAACTTCACTGGGTATTTGTTTTTATTTCCTGCATGAAGGAACACTGTCAGTTCCTTCACATTTCACCTAAAATCTGCCATGAAAATCTATTCTATTTGAAGGTCGCCAGTAGAACTTGTGCAGGATTCTAGACTCTCAGTAATAAACAATATAAATACCCACAGAATGATTTATACCATCTTATGCTCTCATGGCATTGACCAATAAGCTGTGTAAATGCATAGAAAAATGATTTATGTCTCTTCAACTCCCGTTGGTAAGTGAAGAAGAAGGAAAAATGGAAAATATGGGCACTTTCCCCAGAGTATGAATGTTCTCTGGAGCAGGAAAGAATACGGTCAATTTTGAAAGTGTTTCCATTTTAAATTGGTAAAAAATGTTTTTCACTTTCTTGCATACACAACTGTATACTTTTCTAAGTATTGAGATTTAAGTTTTCTCTGGTAGACAAACTGTTGCTTACCTCCATTGTACTTGGACAGCTGTCGCAAAAAGCAGTGAGAATTAGCAAACTGAAGAAAGTAAATATATCAGTACTTCTATAGAGTTATAACTTAATCCTTAGCTTCATCAACAATAATGCTATTCTTCCTTGAAGTATTCATGCAATCTTACAGTTATGAAATTCTAAGATGCTCATAATTCAGAACTGAAGATAGCAAATTTAGGAACCTGTTTACCATTTCACTATGTTTTAATATAGAATCACATTAGAGTATAGTAATCAAAGGAACAAATTTGAAAATACAGGTAACTAAGAACTTAACTACAGCTGTTTAAGATTGAAAAAATATTCTGCATTTTTTAATTATTAGCTGTTTTATCAGCTTGATCCCACTGTTGATGTAATCTCCCCTTCCTATCTTTCCCTCTTTTCCCATTTCTCTTCCTTTCTATTATAAGTTTTCAATAAGGGCAAGTGTTGAGTCCTATATACTGGGATTTCTCCACATGCATCAGTACAGATGAGGGGCTGACCTGCTGGAGAGGAACTCTGCAGAGAAGGACCTGGGTGCCCTGCAGGACAGCAGGTTAGCTATGAGCCAGCAGTGTGCCCCTTGTGACCAAGAAGGCCAATGGGATCCTGGGATGCATTAAAAAGAGCATTGCCAACAGGTCAAGGGAGGTGATTGTACCCCTCTATTCTGTCCTGGTGAGGCTATGTTTAGAATGCTGTGTCCAGTTCTGGGCTACTCAGTTCAAGAAAGATGTCATCTAGAGAACTCCTAGAGACAGTCCAGCAGAGGGCCATAAAGATAATAAAGATCTGAAGTATCCCCCTTACGTGGAAAGGTTAAGGAGTGGGGCTGTTTAGCCTGGGGAAGAGAGAACTGAGAGAGAGAGCAACACTTCTAAAAATCTCAGAGGCTGGTGTCAAGTGAGTGGTGCTGGCCTCTTTTCAGTGATACTCATCAACAGGGCAAGAGGCAAAAACTGAAACCTGTGTTCCATCATAACATGAGGAAAAGCTTCTTTACTGTGAGGGTGACACAGCACTGGAAGAAGCTGCCCAAAGAGGTTGTGGAGTTTCTTTCCCTGAAGATATTCAAGACCCCTGCATGCTTTCCTGTGCAACCCACTGTAAGGAACCTGCTTTGTCAGGGGAGTTGGACTGTATGATCTCCAGATGTCTCTTCCAATGCCTATAATTTTGTGATTCTGTGATTCGTTACAGATTTTGTTACTTTTATATCCCCTTCCAGAGGGATACTAGCAAGGAACATAACCCTTTTAAATTCTTGTGCATGTTCAGAAAGAGAGTCTAGCTTGTCATCATCCATCAAAGGGAGGTCTCTCATGAGCAACATAACATCTATTTTGATAATTCAAACTACTGTTTTGTAAAATTCAATTGTATTTTAAGAGACAGATGAAAACTCATGCAAGCTTCACAAATGACCAAGGAGCAAACAGTCATTCTGTTTGTCATTCTGTCTGTTATTCTGGCCAGCATTTTTTATCTAGATATTTAGGCTCCTGTACAGGGCTACTGATTTCAGTGCAGCTATGCAAATGAGTACAAAATGCAGATCTCAGATTTACTTTCTCCTTCAATTGGCATTTCTAATGGATGATC
The DNA here is from genome assembly GCF_019238085.1 of Lagopus leucura. Taxonomy (NCBI): domain Eukaryota; kingdom Metazoa; phylum Chordata; class Aves; order Galliformes; family Phasianidae; genus Lagopus; species Lagopus leucura. The sequence continues at coordinate 25,344,664 of NW_024962263.1, forward strand.
TGTTAACATAATATTATTAAACATTACCCTTTTCAAATACTCATTGCCTTTCTACCAGAATAAGAATTTTTCATAGCACAATTAATAATACACCTGCTTTCAGCAGTAATTGTTTTGTTGCTGTGTGCATATGAGAATGAAGCATGCCAGCCTGCCAGAATACAAACAGGGTGAGATGCATGGGGCACCTGTTATATCAGAGAGTTGTAATTAATAAAAAGCAAACTGTTCCTGAGTGAGTCCAGTTGGAAGCTGGACAAGGTGATCACTAAACTAGCTCAGTGACTGATAGCAGTCAACCACTTAAATTAATTCTTAGCATGGATGTCATTGGAAGTGTAGCTGAAGTAGAAATAATCTTTGTTGCTTTATTATCCTAGTTTTTACAGATTATAAATAATCTTAAATTTGTGTACACAGTTTAGGCAAAATGAAAATGAGAACACCTTAAGAGCAAGTGAAACTTATGAAATGTCACTCTGAATCTTACTGAATGTACATCACTGGCTACTAGACTGTGTCCTGAGAATTTTTTGTCTTCTCTTTACTCCCCTAGGACTATTCTGTAAGACACTAGTAACTGCTTTGGGCAGGTTGCAGAACAAGACGGATGAATTGCCACATATAGTTTGGAAAATCCTATGTAGAAATCAGTACCTCGTTTTTCTGAACAGCAAACGTCCTTTTAAACCTAGCTATTTAAGAAAAAAATGTCTGTTGAAATTTTGAGAAACTTTAAATCATACGGCTTCTATTCAAATGACTTTAAATGTATTAGAATTCTGAATTGTTAAGTTTTTGAAATGAGTAAGCACTTCAATAACTATTCAGTAATGCACATACAAAAGTGAACTTATATATATTTTTCTTGTTCACTAAATGCTAAATCTGTACTGTTTTTATTTTCTACGGTAATCTGTGTAAACATGTTTCAACGGATATTATCTTAAAAATATTGTAATGTGCTTACCTGCAAAAAAATGTTTAATTCCATAATTAAAATGAAAGTTGTTTTATAAATTTTTTTAGAATTAGAATTCCAATTCTAAATTGGAAAGTTCTTTTTCTAACTTTTCATTCTATACCATACACTTTTTTATATGATTGCTTGATGAATAAATAAAATAAGCTATTCACGTTCTCTTTACAACATGGATATTCATTATAACACTCAGCCAGTCAGTTGTCTAATAGCTGTTAGCAATTAGCAAATGCTAACAAAAAAAAATCTACAATTACCTTTTGTTTCATACAGTATTAATATTCTCAAATTGCTAACTAAGCAGCGCTCAGACACAGCGCAATTCCCCATTGCTAGAAATTGCAATCCATTCCTTCTTGAATAGAGATTTTCCTCTACTCCTCAACCTTCTAAAGCTTAAGTCTGGAGGAAAATAAAAATAACGCCTCACATGGCTTTGCATGCATTTGTATTATATTTTCTTACTGTATAACTTAAATATTGGTCTGTCTTCTGTTTTATTCATAAGTAAAACTGGAGGTGAAATGCATGAGTTTATTGAAGTAATGTCTGCGATATGAGTGAAGTTAGGTGAGCCTGTTTTGATCTACCTAAACTTGGTAGTGCACCAGGCCATCCCACCAGTCCTTCTCCTCTCCCAGTTGTATACTCTACTATTATCCTCACACTGTCTTCACAAAGTTAACTCAGAAGCCTAGAAAACTACTATTTGGTTTTCAATTTCTAATTGGTTTGGGAGGTTTTGTCAGCTTACAAAGAGATGTGATGTATGGTGACACATGAACAGGTGCAGAAATCAAAGTTGAAATTTCATTCAAAGGAGATGAGAAACTCTAGAGAAAACATAAGAAAGAACTACTAAATTTTTAGATTGGCTCAGCAGCCTCACAGAATTTCATCCTGAGTAGAGACAGCTTAAATGTCTGCTATGCCCAAAGTAAACAAATAAAAAAATAAATAATAATAAAAATTGAGATGTTCAGGTCAGAGCGCTTGTTGACCTTTGACGCATTCACATGGCCTTCGACTTGTTTGCCCTTGACTTATTCACAAAAACAGCATCAATCTCAAAATGATGAGAATACCTCTATGTAGCCAAGAAATGTAGCACCTTTCAGTCTACCTTGTTAATCAGACTATATCCGAAAAGTAGTATTCCTCTGCTAAACAGAAAAAGGGACATATATTAAAAAAAAAAAAAAAAAGAAAGAAAAAGAATTTTTAAAATTTTTTTTTTTTTTTTTTTTTTTTTTTTTTGTTCATTGAAATTTTGGAAATTTACATAAAATATGCATGATTCTAATACAAATTTAAGTATATTTCCTCATTAATTTCCTCTCACTTGTTTTTCTTTGCTGTCAAGAGGATACTTCAGAGGTTAAATTAGATTCCATTTGATTTGGTTACAGAGTTCTAAATTTGGAGTCCATTTACATTATCTACATCTACATTATTGTGTAGGCAATAAACAGAAAAAGTAGTTTACCCTTTTAAGAATTTCTCTGCTTTCAGGTGCCTTGCTTTTCATTGTGTATAGAGGGATCTTAGATTTCTTACTTTGGCACTTCGCTTAAATGTCTAGCATTAGTTGAAATACATGTAGACTTTTGTATTCATCCTGTGTTTTGACAACCAATTATATGGTTATTAAGATCATCTCTTTGAGATACACCTGTCACTTCTCCTTTGATTACATCCTCTGGTAATCATTTTTTAAAAATATTAAAATTGTGTTGATAGATATATATACTCCAAGTAGACTTGGATACACCTACAGTATCTTTTTTATATAATCATGTTTTTACAGAATGTAGAAGAGGTATCAAACACCGTTGTGGACTGAAATGCAGTTATCATCTCAAGAGATTTTATGCTTTTTTACAATACAAGTAAAATGTAGTTTTTTGAAACAAAAGATAGGAAAGTAAGCGTCGATCCATGTTATTGGGTATATGAAAAAGACTAGAGATCTAAAATATTTATATACTCTAGTATGTTTACAGAGCTTGTATATGACTTTGGTAAATAACAGGACACCAAGGACATCCAGTACTTAACTTGAATAGCACATATTAGTCTATTATCTAGGTGCTTACTCAGTTTTTGTGTCTTCTGTATTGTGGGCTTGAATGCTTGTACCTTTCATTAGGATCAGACCTAGAGGAATGGTAATATGGTTTCTAAATAGTGCAGATGGGAAGTTAGAAACCTCAGAAAAGAAATTGCAGCACACAATCCTGGTATGATAAAAAAAGAAAACAAACAAACAAACAAAAAAACACCCACAGAATAAAGTACTGAAAATAGACCTATGCATTACATTAGAACTTTTTTTTTTAAAGTTTGTTAGAACATTGACATATGGTGTTGCTTCCATCTCATTTTCATCCAAGAGCACAGAAAGAATCTTCTGCCCAGCTGAAAGGAGTCTTGTAAAACAGCTCAAATAAGTTGTCCTCCTTTTCAAACAATAGCTAAATATTATTAGAACCAAAAGAGCACAAGTCTGTAGTGCTCTGAGCCTGGGCACTGCCTTTGGAAGGGAAAAGTTTGTCCTTTTAGTTCTCCTAGAGACAAACATCACATGAATTATTAAGTCATTATTAAGTGAGTGTCTCAGTTCTTAGACTAGTCAACTGTATTTGTGTTTGCTTGATTCCTCTGACCCCATAAATATTTAATCCTCCCACAAAATATTGTGACACTATCACACTTGTCTCTTTGATTTCTTTTCCTAAGTAGCCCACATATGGCTGGCTAGGGCATTCTCCTATGCTATTAGGCTCTTGCATCTCCTAAGTATCTGCTTCCCCAAATCAAGCAGTTTTATTACTAGAATAGCAATTAAAAAAATTGGATTTTATGCTATTTTTTGGCTGATGAAGGTCAAATGTGGTTTTCCCTGTTAAAGTTGTGCTAACCACAAATGTGTAAGCAAAATCAGTGCAGAAATTTCTCCCTTTCCCTAACAAAGTTTGGCACTGTACTGAAAGGAGAAGCACCTTCCCTATTGTGGGAAAAATAAAAAAAAAAGATCTTTTATTTTGATCCTGTACACCAAGATGGGGGTATTTTGGTACTCAACAATGAAGCTTTCATGTCTGCTTATAACTGATTATAGATTAAATAGAAGAAAGTAAATCTTTACTAATTCCTCTACTATTCAGATTATGTGACCTCTTCTCATGACAAACTCTCCTAGTTCTAATTATTTTGTGATGACTGTATCCATGGAAATCTGATAATAACTTAGCATTCAGAAAAGCTTTTTTTTTTTTTTTTTTTTTTTTTTAATTATTTTTTTCCCTGTGATAAGATTCTATTCATTTTAGACATGAAGATTAAAGAAAACAATGGTAAGGACAGACAATCCTAGACAAGAAAAAAGATGAACAGAAGCTAGTTAAGAAGAAATTATAATAATTGCATTGAACAGAATCTAATTAAGAGCGCAAGTAAAGATGCTGTTCATTGATTCATGTGATGATAATGTAATAACAATCAACTTCTGTTCTTTAGACTTGTTACTTTACAAAATCAGAATGGAGTTCACAGAACCTGTTTAAGCCAGTGCAGCATTAGCCGAGTCCACTATTTAATTAATTGTTTCATAATAAATGGCTCCCTTGTTTACAGTAATATTTTAGTTCTAATTTATCTTCACAATCTAAAAAAGTGTTTAATTGCTTTAATGATATTAGCTGTCTCAGCCTTTATTACAACTCTGGACATAATTACCCTCTTTTAAGGTAATTTATAGACCTCATTAACACTCTTGCCTCTCTGCTGTGATTAAAAATCTCCTAAGAATTGAAATCTCTCTGAACAGTGAGAGAATTATTTTGATTTATTGTTCACCATTGCTGAAAGGAGCACAAAGCTGATTTATTATGGCTGATCTCTGCTGAGATGACTAGAATTGGACTGTGGAAGAGAAACATGGTGAAGATCATGGTGAAGCACTTTACTTTTCTCTATCACAGAGCTGCAGTTTAATATGTGTCCTGTCATTTGCTTCCACAGGAGCATGAAGAAATCTCTGGTGAATAAAAACTACCTTGAAGAGTCTCTCCTCTGCCAAATAGAAAGCAGTTATACTTTGATATTGGAAATGAACTTTCCTGACAATGACCTTAAAGGACTCAGCAAGATGGTATTAATATGATTTTTATACGAAGCACTTTCAGTTATCTGAAACCTTGGAGCTGTTTCTTAGAAAAAGGTTGTTGTTTGCATACTGCTTACTATTTGCTTGTCTGTAGAATGGAAATTTTAAAATACTGCAAGGAAACTGATGAAATAGGTCAAAAACAAAGCCTTAAAAAATCTGGGCTCTTTTGCTATCTTTATATTGTCCTTCCAATATTTATGTAATTCTGAACATTTTACAGAATCATCACTTGTAAAAACCAAACAAAAATAAACCAAGAAACTTAGTATTTACTGAAATCTGCACTTCTAGTGAGGCTCCTATCCTGTTCATTCAACATACATAAAGTTTGTGAAGTAAACAAGAAAGCAGGGCCACTATTTCTACTTTGAGATAGAGGTGGCATGCGCTCTGCTTAGATGAAACATGTACAAGTCTGTGGAGCCCAAAGACATACATCCTTGAGTCCTGAAGGAACTGGATGACGCAGTTGCCAAGTCATTCTGTCATGTTCGAAAAGTCACGGCTGTTAGGTGAAGTACTCAGTGACTGGAAAAAGGGAAACATCACTCCCCTTTTTAATAAAGGGAGAAAGAAAGATTCACAGAACTACAGGCTAGCAGGCCACACTTCTGTGCCTGGGAAGGTTATGGAGTAGATCTTCCTGTAAGAGATGTTAAGGCATACGTCTGGTGAGGAGGTGATCTGAAATGGCTTCACCAAGGTTGGATTGTACCTGACCAATCTGATCTATGATGGAATGATGACATCATTAAACAAAGGAAGAACAAGAGATGCAACCTACCTGGTCTTTTACAAGGCCTTTGATATAGTCCCACATCACATTCTTAACTGGAAAGATATGAATTTGAACGATGGAGTATTCAATGGATAAGGAATTGATAACATGATCACAGCGAAAGGATTATGTCAGTGTCTCTATGTCTGGGTGTAGGATGGTGATATACAGAGTCCTCCAGGGGTCCATCTTGGGACCAGAGCTCTTTAACATCTCTGTCAATGACCTGGCTAGTAGGACTGAGTGCACCCTCAGTAAGTTTGGTGATGTCACTAAGATGAGTGGTGCAGTTGATAGAACAGAAGGCATGCCATCCCAAGGGACCTGGACAAGACTGAAAAGTGGGCCAGGTGAACCTAATGAGATTTAGCAAGATCAAGTGCAAGGTGTTGCACTTACGTTGGAAAATCCCAGGTATAGACTGGGAGAAAAAAATTCATTGAGAGCAGTCCTGCTGAGTAGGACTTAGGCATTCTGGTGGACTAAAAGATTGATGTGAGTCAACAATTTGTACTTTGCACCTGGAAAGCCAGCTATTACCCTGGTCTGCATGAAAAGGAAAGTGGCTAGCAGGGCAAGGAAAGTGACTGTCCCCCTCTCCCCCTCCACTATGCCCTTGTGAGGACCTCTCTTTGAGTACTGCATCCAGGTCTGGATGCACACACAAAAAGAAGTGGAGCTGTTGAATCAGGTCCAGAAGAGGGCAAGAAGATGGTAAGAGGGCTGGAGCATCTCTCCTACAAAGACAGGCTGAGGGAGTTGGGCTGCTTGTTCAGCCTGAAGAGGAGAAGGTTCTGGGAAGTCCCACTGTGGCCCTTCAGCACTTAAAGGGAGGAGGGAGAGCGACTTTTTACAGGAACTGACAATGACAGGAGAAATGGGAATGGTTTCAAAATAAAAGAATGGAGATTCAGATAAGCCACAGGAGGAAATTTTTTTCTCAGAAGGTGGAGAGGCACTGAAACACGTTGCCCAGAGAAATTGTGGATGCTCTATCTCTGGAGATGTTCAAGGACAGGTTGGATGGGGTCCTAGTGAATCCTAAATTCACTAAATTTAATAATTTAGTGAATGGCAGCCCTGCCCACAGCAGGGTGGTTGAAACTGGATGGTCTTTAATGTAATAATATGTAATTATATATATATATATTATATATATATATATATATATTATATTTATATTATTATACTATATATTTATACTATATAATTATATATAGTAATTATAATAATAATGTAATGTAATCCAAGAGATTCTATGATTCTATAATCTTTAACGTCTCATATGATTCTGTGAGTTGTTTTCCTGAAAATATGTTCCCCTTTGTCATTCTTTTCTTTCGTCTTAATAAATTATTTCTGCTTAGAAACTTACATAGGTTGTCTTTCTCAGCATATGCTCCCCTGGCACAGACACTGTGGTGGTGAGGTCTCAAAGCCTCTTGGTAAAGGTAGGCACTGAAATAGAGACCTTGTTCCCCAGGGAGCATAAACTACTTTCCATAATTCACTGAATTTAGCTCTACGTTATAATGAACTCAAAAACTAATTTCTCAGTTCCATCTTTAGCTGTTCAGACAAATAAGATGCTATTAAGCTACATTTTTTTTTTCTTAATGACATTGCATTGATCTTCATGAGAAATAAATGTTTGATCTAGTTCTCTCTGGAGTTATTTATGAGACTAAACTCATCATTTAAATAATGGTTTTGAGCACATGGTTGTTTGGTTTTCCTGATTCTTGCTATGAATATGGATATATTTACTTTGCAATAAAATATACATTGCAAACAAATTATCCAAGGAAAACAGAATTCCAAGGAGAGTAGAAATTAAGATTTTATAATTACTGATGAAACACTAATTTGTTGTTGTTGATTAAACAGTCAGCTAATTCATAGCAAGTTCCTATTTTTCCAGAATTCATAATGTTAATGCAGTATAATCCTAATATGGTAGAGCATTACATATCTGTGGACTACATATATATTTCTAAAAAAATGAGTTTTGAAGCAAGAGATATGCCAAGCAAGAGAAATAATTCAGGTTTTATTCCATTAAGACTGTATCAACTCAGATATACTAAATTTGTATTATTTTAAAAGTATAATTAGCTTTAATAATTTTAAATGTGTTCTAAATATTATTTGTACATAATAGAAAATGTGCTAATGTAATAACCTCTCAACACAAAATTGGAGAAAATGTAGGACAAGTAAGCACCAAAATCACCACTGTTTCAGTCAAATTTACAGATACTGAGGTGTGTATGAAATTCTAGAATATGTATTTGTATTATGTACAGTGGTGGGAAAAAAGAATCGACTTACACATTCTGTTAAAATAAAAAGGAAAACATAAAGATCTTCACACAAGCTGTGTAATTGTGTCAAGTAGAATCTCAACTTCTATTTTCGAATGTCCTTACTGCTTGCTGTTTTGATTATGCAGTATGTGTTTACTTTTACATACACTCTTAATATTGATAGCATCAAGAGATACTATCAGTTTAGAGTGAATCTTAGTTTATAAATTATTATTGTTGGATAAAATAAATATTTTATATACTAGAAAATGTGGCTTATTTATCCATATATTTAAGAAAAGAAAAATAACTGCAGATATTTTATACTTTTTTTCATTTAATGGTCCCTGTTAGTCTGTGAGGTTTTCAGGTCAGTGGAACATTTGGGATGTCATGGAATTTAAACATTAAAAACTAGCAGCTGAAAACAGTCTTATGAAAAATTTAGTTTGAATGTCAAGTATTCGCCTTTGTTGTGATACGAAATACCATTTTTTAATTGATTCTTCTTTTCCCTCTAAACTTTTCGCCCTATTTTCTGGTATTTAGAAGTTAGTGTTTACACTTCTACTATATAAAATTAAGAGAATATAGTTTTCCCTTGAAGTAATAGTTGAGGGCAATAGCATATGCACTTAAACTCGGAGGTCTATATTTGTCCATGCGAAGACTCTGTTAATTAATGATACCAGATGGGTGAGATAGTAAAAAGAATATGGGTTGCAAAGGATTTGTGTGACTACAGCAAATGCTAAGATCTCCTCAGAAGTATGGAAGGAGAATATCCCAAATGTCAGTGGTGTATATATTTGATTTTGGAAAGCTTTTGTGTAAGGAACTTCTGAAAGGAAATGTTAAAAAAAAAAAAAAAAAAAAAAAAAAGGATATGTATATATAATGATAATGGGGATGTACATATAGTATATATCTATCTGAACTTCTCTCTTAATCCTTATATCCTTATTCTGTCATTGGGCTCACATTCTTTAATTTATCTTGCCATTCAAAACTATAATCAGCTGAAATTTACAAATTCTTCAAAGGTCACCATAAACCGATAGAAAGAAAATGGTAAAAATGAAAGAAAAACATGGCTTTGAATGACTTTGAAATATTTACCTTTATCAGGCATAAAAATATGTCAAGCCATGGTCAGAATGTGCATTCTTTTATTGCTGTTGACTTTGTCACATTAATCCAAAATACTTCAGGTTAACACAGGAATATTTTATATTCTAAGCATATCATAGCATTGTTATCTTCACCTACTTTTCAAATACGTTTGATTTATCTTGTAAGTAGCCAGACTGTTTGCAAATAAGTACATGTAAATGAGTGCATTAATGCTATCAGAACTGTGGACAGGGCAAGCAAAGAAGCAAGATCAAAAAGTTACAATTATATCCTAAAGATATTAGTACTTTATTTTTTAAAAAAAAATTTCAGTTATTTAGGTGGGGTTTTTTTGTTCAAAACTACTTTTTTTTTTTTTTTCTTTATTTTTAAAAGGTAATTTTAATTTGAAAAGTCTACTTTCTCTAGATTTGTTTTGGAAAATAAATAAATATGTTATAGCACAGAATAATAGTTGTGATTAAAGTTTTTATGTCATATGAGCATCTGCAAATGTAGTGTTCTACAGACTTCACAAAACATAAAGTTATATTTAAACAAAAAAAAAAAAAGGAAAAAGAAGAAATGAGGAAGAAGAAAAAAGTGACAATTAGAAGAATGCCAAATGAGGAACTTTATTCTGGCTGTTTTCAAAGAATGTATTCATACAACTACTTGTTTCAGCTTTCAGAGGGGGTGTTTTCTATTTGCAACGCGATAAGCACTTTTTAACTGCTGTATGTTCCTGCCAAAAGCAGTGCGGATGACATAAGCAGCAGTTTCTATGAGAGGAACAGCTTTAGAAACTGTCACCATTCTTGTCTCCTTGTTATATTTGCAGTTCTTGTACAAACTCTTGGCTTGAAGCCTACGTTTTAACATGCAATTAAAAGCTCAGGGATCTTTTTATTGTTTTCTGTTTGACTGAAAAAGGAATGAAAGTACCTAATTTGGTCTAAACAGGAATCAATGTTTATATAGGAACATATGAAGTATGTACGGAGAGAAAAATATCTGATGAAGAAACAAATTTGGAGACGTGGAATAAAATTTATCAGGACATCTTGAGCCTAAAGATTATTCTTTGCCTTCTCCCTTAACAGGAACACTCAAAAAAATTGTCTTTTCTTCCTTTACATTTGTAGAAGAGAGAAAGGTAAAATAGATGAATACTCACGAGGAGGATGTATGTGGAAAAAGGTAGTAATTCAAACCATAAGTCTCTTGGGACTGGGAAGTCTAAACAATAGACAAAGATATTTTGGATTGGGTGGGCTAACTTTGGTTGATTGCCAGATATCCACACAGGCACTCTCTCTCTCTCTCTCTCTCTCCTTCCTCAACAGTATAGGAGAAGAAAATAAATGGAAGAAGCTAGTGAGTCAAGATAAGGATAGGGAAAGACTCACCAATTACCATTACTGTCAAAAAAGACTTGGCTTGAGAAACTCTAATTCAATTTGTTACCATTAATAATAGAGTAGGACAATGAGAAATAACAATAAATAAAGCAAACAAACCACCTTCCCTCCAGCTGCCCCCTTCTTTCAGGGCTTAACTTTACTCCTTCAGTCCTGACTCCTCTAACTCCTCCCCTAGAAGTGGTGTATGAGAAAATATTGGCACTCTCACTCCAGATAATTAAGGTGGCTTTCTCTGTCATATAGTTGGGAAACTATCTTTCTCAGATTGCTATAGCCAGTTAGAACCATTCTCAATTTCCACCAATTCTAAAAATACCAGCAACATATTTGCATTCTTTATTGCTTCATTATTACAGACCTTTATTTGCTTATAGAGTTAAACATGGATTTACAGACTTATGTGTAAAATTTTGTCAGTGAGTGAATGTTGCAGCCCCATCACTGTTTCTATTCAGGAGCTGTTGGTTCAATTCAATTTCATTTCTTCTCTGCCTTTCTAATTCCTTGTCAGGCACATTTAGAAGTTTTCCTGTTCCATGTAATGTTTTATAGTTGTCATTAACTCTTTCAGACTTTTTTTACATTGTTGAGGGAATTAATTGGAACACCTATGGTTCTTTGATAAGGCAAAACCACTGAGTGATGTGTGGAAAGGAAACTACAATAAATTCTCATTACAGAAGAAGATTTTATAATACATCTGAGAAAAAATAATCTGGAACGTAGTTCTGCAACAGAAATTGACAGACTCTCTATTGGTTTCAATGAGCTTTCAATCAGATGAGAAGATAAAATCTACAGCATAATTGCAAGGGGAGTTAGAATTTCAACAAAAGTGCCACCGTTATTGATGAGAGTTGTGAGCATTTCTTTATACAGTTACATATCTGGGGAAGGGGTGAAAAAGAAAGAAATTTAAGATGGGAAGAAATCTAATATAGGAAGAAAATCAGAAATAAAAACAAAATGCCATGAGGATTTCCTGCTGCTATCTTTGAGTCTTGTAAGAAGAGGGAATATGAATACTAATTTTGCGACATGACTGGACTGATAATTTATGAAATATCTAATCTTTTTTGCCATTTTCCTGCTGAAAGATGGAAATAATTTTAATAAAAACATTGAAGGCATGAGTATGAAACTACTTCAAATGGGTGAAGTATGGGTGCTACCTAGATAGTTTATTTGCTGTAGAAAATGAAATAACTACTATCAGTTAGGTAACTCTCTATAGATTGAAAACTTCATGGGTTCCATGAACCAGAAAACAGCAAAGGTCAGAGAGACCCCAAATTAATTACAAACTAAGGAAGACTGTAGAATGTGCTGTTCAATATGACTGTTCAAAAATAAAGGACCTGCTGATGTGTCTAGTGTTCTTGCAAGGATGAGGACACCACACCATGAGCATAACTAGAATGAACTTGAGCTTCCTGAAGAAAGAACATCTTTCATGGATGAAACCACAGTGTTTGGAGACTTTTAATATTATTCTAAGATAAACAAAATGCAGAAGAATTACTGTAAGTCCTTGCAGAAAAAAAAAAAAAAAAAAAAATTGTTCTTTATGCTTGTGCAACTGCCACTCAGGAAATGAAAATAAGTGAATCTGAGCAGGCACAGAAATGAGGGATAATTGCCAAGCATAGCTGCAAGAGGTTGATCCAGATGGTAGAATTAAAGCTCATTCCTAAGCTCCTTTTGTTCATCTTACTTCTTCAGTTTTCACTTACAGAGCTCAGCAGGCATTTCTCTTTTTTTATTCACTAACATTAATTCGTGCACTGTCATCACTTTGTAACAAGCTAAAGTCTGGCAGGTGGGAAGTTTTGGGAAGTTCATATGTTGGGCAAGAGATGGTAGAGAAAATATTTGCTATTGGTCTTAGGAGTGCCTGCTTTGTTTGTGGATAGAGTCAATTTTCATCACAGAAGCTTGTATGATTACAAGCATGTTGCATCTTATACAAGCATATACAAGCATATACAAGCTTGTATGATTACAAGCATTATGTAGAATCTTGCATGATTGCTCAACCTCATTGCAGCCTTCCAGTACCTAAAGGGAGCCTACAAACAGAAAAGAAGTCAACTCTTTACAAGGGTAGATAACGGCAGGATAAGGAGAAATGGTTTTGAGTTGAGGGAGGGAAGCAAGGTTGGAGCTTGATGAACCTTGAGGTCCCTTCCAACCTGAGCCATTGATAATGATAGTGATGATAATACACAGTGATTGCAGAGCAGTGTTTACACAGCACCAAGGACTTTTCTTCTTGTGCCGTTTTTCCAGTGAGGAGGCTGGGAATGCACAAGGAGCTTTGAGGGGACATAGGCAGAACAGATGACCCAAACCAGCCAGAGGAATTTCCTGTAACATGATGTCATACTCAATGATAATAGCTGGAGTAAAAGAGAAGGGGTTTGGAGTGATAGCAGTTGTCTTCCCACTGAACTTTTGCATGCAGTGAGTCCTTCTTACCTGGAAGTGGCTGAACACCTGCCTGCTGACTGGAAGTGGCAAATTAATCCCTTGTTTTGTTTTGCTTGCACATTCAGCTTTCGCTTTACCATTTTTATACATCTCTTTATTTAAACTGATGAGTTCTCATACTTCTATCTTTCTGGTTCTCTCTCCTGTCTTATCTGGTGAGAGAGAGTTTAACTGCCCATAGGGGTTAAACCACAGTAATCAGATATTTTGGACCATTTGTTACCATTTCTATCATGATTTCTGATAGGAATATGCTTAATCTTGCCTTAACATTGCCCTCTCATCTGGAAAATATTTTTTTCATCTGTAAAGCCTGATCTCATCTCTCAAGTCCATGTTTCTGTTTCTAGTGCTATACCAAGGTCAGTTCTGGCAGCTGTGCACAGATTCTAACACAGATTGATGAAGTCATGTTTTTTTACAACTGATTGATACATATGCCATGTTAATTTAGTAATGAAAATACTCTTCTAAAAGATTTTCTTCTAATTTTTCTGTTCACTTAGGGATATTTTTGAACTGTTACTGTAAAGTTATCCATTGACTTTAACAGCTACCAATGTGTTTGTTTTTGTTTTCTTGACAAAGAAGCATAAAGAATGAAATAACTAACTGCCATCACTAAAATCAGTGTAGATGAAGGTAAGGAAAGTGGAAATCTCTTATGGTCATAATTCAGAATGTTCACAGAATTTTTCTCTCTCTTTTTTTTTTTTTCTAGAACTGAGTATTGTAAAATCTGAATTTTGTTCTGAAAGGAAAAGGCCATAAAAGCAACTTTGAAAATATAATTGTAAGTTCGTATAGAGATATTTTCCATCAGTTTGCCGGTGATATGAAATAAGTGATAACCTAAAATTATTTTATTAAATTGTTGATTTGTAAAGCTAATGATGTCAAACTAAATGCCAGTGGCACTTCTAATTGCACTACTTACTGACTGTTCTAGCAAAAACATCTGTCAGTGACAATTACCCCAGCTGCCTCCCATTCTTCCCAAGCATCAGAATTCTCACCTCTCTTATTCAGACATCAGTAACTCCAGCACGCTTCTGACAGTTCTGTGACAAAAAAAAAAAAAAAAAAAGAAAATGTAGCCTAGTAATGGGTATTAGCCTTGCATTATTGTTTATTTCAAGCTAAAATATCCTCACATCATGTAAATGTGTATGAAGTCAGTTGAAATTAATTATCTCTCCTTTAGAGGAATAGAATCTGAATAAGTTCCAAGAAAAGTATGTTTAGAGCTTTGGATACGTATTCTTCAGGGTATTATTATGGAAGCATTTCTATGCCAGATCTCTATTTCTGCTCAGCTATTTTGTTTAAATTTAAAAAGAACTTTTATAATATATTTACTTTTCTGCCTTCCTCTTCATAACTCGTATATGAGTACTGAACATCCATTTTGATGTCAAAGATGAAAGATTCATCTCCAAATACTTTGAGAAATGCCTGAGACTTTTCTTTAGCCAAGGCAAAATCTTAGCAGTCTCACATTTGTACATTTGTCAGTTTGACATATAATATACATTATATTAATAACATTCATCCTGCTTCTATGAGACCAATACAAAAGTATTATTCATTTTATTGTCTCTGTCATTCTTGCTCTTTTTCCAATAAGATCAAATGGCAAAAATGTGCAACATTAATGTTTCCTTTCCTGTCAGGGAAGCCTTGCAAGTGGATACTGTAATAAGCTTAATCTCACTTGATAAAATCTGCTTTGTTATGTTTTTTAATAATCCTGTAACCTTTAGAAATATCTTAGAAATACATTGTGTGCACCTTTAGGAAGAGCAGAAGAGAATATATAGCAGAACAATAGCATCATTTATATGATGTGACATTCTCAAAAGGTAATATTCATAGAGTTTCAGAAAAGCAGAATGAATAACCTCATAATTATTCCTAAGTTTGCATATTTATATATAATATTTTACCTTACATTTCTGCTGTAAGTCATTGTAATTGTTTACAAACTTTGTGATTTACTGTGTTACTCAGGTGTTTGCCACCAATACAACAGAAATATGCAATCTGCTGAAGATGCAAGATTAGTAGAAAAAGTGCAGACACTTAAAGTGATAATCATTCAAATGTTCTCTTATGAAGAAATAATAAAGATATTAGCAGTAGAAATGTGAGGAGCTTAGTGTAATGGATAACATTGTAATGCTATTATAATGCTGCCTAACATCTATAAGCTAGGATCTCAATTCTTCGTCTCAGATTTGGTGCCTATGTTTGCTCTATAGGAGCTGACACTGCTAAGTGATACTCAGAACATCATGATTGTATGATATTACAGCTTTTTGCATGCCTGAGGCTTCAACATGAACGATAGAGGGGTTTGTGATCTGCCTTCCTAGAAAAATGCTGCCTGCAAATCACAGTCCACTAGTGCTTTAAATTTACCATGCAGAGATGTGGGCATAGATCTGACAGAACCAAAGATGAAACCATGTAAAAAAACCAGGTAAAGCTACAGTGGGATGAATAAGGAGCTTCTCAACAAAAGTACAGCCTGCACATCAAGGATGTGACTGGCTAACTATCTCCCTTTAAAGGAGATTCCTGGTGGGTGTGCTGTCAGAATTGCCACTTGTTTCATTGCTGGCTCAATCCTCAGTCTCACAGTGAGATTATTTAGTGCTGTGTAGCACCATAGCGAGACTGAAAAATTGACTACATCCCAACACTGAGCAGAATCCACTTTATACTGAAAATATGTCTAGCAGATTATTTGCAAATAATTTCTGATAAGCATTAATTGAAATGCTAGTTAAGCAAGGTATTTAAGAATGCACTTTTTTTTTTTTTTTTTTTTGAGCTGGTCCCAGGGGAAAGTTCTTAAAAGCCCTGTGAAATAGGCCATTAGAGACATGTTTTTTTTGTTGGGACTGATAAAATACATCCCTAAATCTCTTTTTAAATATACTTGAGTTTTGAAAGAGTTAAGTGATTTAAAATCCAGCCACAAAGCAAGCAAACAAATAAATAAAATGAAGGAAAGGAAAAGGAAATCATGTAACTGTGAGAATCACTAAACATTAATTCAAATTCATGTGAGCTTTGTTGGAGGCTCTGTCCTTCAGGAAGTAGTTTTAGAGTAGTTTTAGAGTATATCACAATTATTGAAGGCCATTTAGCCTTCTGTTAGCCTTTACCCTCCTGTTTATTTTAAATATATATAAAATAATATATAATAAATATAAATATATTTACAATATATGCTAAGTGGATTCAGTGAATGCAGGGTTCCCTCAACAACATTCTGAAAGTGAATAGCAATAGTGAGTTGTAGTAGTATGTGGTTTTACCGTTTTAAAGATGTGTATTTCAAAACTAGAAATAGCTTCATGTGAGATAGATGCATTGCTTTCCTCTTCTTGTCCTTGTTGAGGAATGACCAATGTGCTCAAGCAAACAAGATGAATTTTCACAAATTATTGTCAAATATTATACGATAAACTAAAATTGTAAGTTTATCTTTATGTACCTTTCCCAGTGAATTTATTCTTGTTTTTGAATTAGATCCTCTGTTCTACCTTGTAAGCTGTTACTCTATTATCAGTGTGTTTGTGGCATCTGAACCATATTTCCACCATCTGTATTGGTTATGTTACACAGCTCCCTGTGGTTCTTCAGCCAAGTGGTGCAGAAAATTCACTGCCTTCATGCTTAAAGTCCACTCCCTTCAAGGTAGATTACATTCTTATTCAATATTGTGAGAGTATTATGGATTGAGAATTGTCTTCTCATTATATCTATGTAAACAGCACAAGCTGAGTATGAGTCTGGACTTCCAGCTCAACTGAGAAGTCACAAGCCCTATTCAGAGATTTCTATAAGATATTAACAATCAAAAGTATTCAAATTCATCCTATATCACAATCATATTGTATTTGGAATTGGCATCACTCAAATAAAATACTCTGCTCTGGCTTGAGTTTTATGCACTGAAACTGTTGGGTACATGCTTGTAACAGAGCTTAGATGTGAAATAATTGATATAGTGGGGACAACTGGAGGACCTAGACCACAAGCTAGCTGTTGTACAGAAAGTACATAAACTTGATGAGCAGAGGTTCTCCTAGATGATATTAAGAAAGTGGAATGATCTTTTGATGTGTGATTTGTTTCTGTAGAAGTGAAAAGTATTACACTTTGCAGCTGTTTACTTTTATGTTGCTTTTTTTCTCAAGTTATCCTTAAATGTCTCAGCAGTCACTTCTAGTTGCATCTTCCCTCTAAGATATAACTAAATTTGAATAGACTTAATGTAAAAGTTTTAGAAGCCAAACTTACTTAAGTACAGTCAATTTAGAGTTCTATTTGCTACAGCATAACTGAATGTTATCTATAATGAAAGTAGGAATATTATGCCAGCTTGGAAGAATGTGGATACAATATTCTAAAATGGTAATCTTAAGTGATAGTAGTCATGTTGTGACTCATTTCTGTCTCATTTTTGTTATATGCAGATGCCTCAGAGGCAGCCTGGGGACAAACTGAGTAAGCATGTCTGGCAGCAGGCTGACCTGCCAGGTGTGCACTGCCCTGCATATTCTGGAGGCAGTGCTCTAGCACTTATGTTTGTGAGGCTAATACATCTGCTCTTGAGGGGTCCTTCTCAGACAGACAGTAGTATCCAAAATATAACTGTCTTCAACAGTGTCTTTGTAAAATAATTATGGCAGAGGAATTCTGTGAATAAAGGACTAGACCTGGTCTTAGGTAATGATCTTTCTCTACATCAATTCTTTAAGTCTTATTCCGTAGCTACTGCTGTTTCTCCTTGTTTGTTTGTTTTTCAATAGAGGACTAATTTCTATTCCTCTGTGTTATTCAGAACAGTTTTCATATAAGCAATTGCAGATTTTATGGCACTTTCAATAAATTTATAGAAATATATTTTAACCTATAAATAAGAAGCAGTTACAGTCATTTACATAATTTGATATAGAAATGCTACTAATTCTTTTAATTTTCTTACATGCATAGAAAGACAGACTCTACTTTTATGTATAGGAAGCCAAACTTAATCCAATGGCAACCTCACTTGTTTTAGCAACACCATATACAAGGTCTGGTCTGAAAGTAATGCCTTGTGTTTTATTATATTGGCCCATGATGTCAGAGGTGGCTGCTGGTGGAATGGCAGTTGAGGCTGAAGCTTTCTGCCAATATTTCATTACATTTTGTTGCCATGTGACAGATGGAAGCAAAGGGGGAGTCTGACAAAATGGCATCGGACATGGAAGCGCATATGAAGTGAAGATGTGTATCTGAATTCCTCCATGCAGAAACATTTGCACCTCTTGACATTCACTGATGCTTACTGAGCCTTTAAGGAGACCAAACAGTGAATGTGGGTACAGTGAGGCAGTGGGTAGTGCATTTCAGTCGTGGCGACAGAGATATGAAAGACAAGCCACATTCCAGATGGCCATTAACATTTGTGCCAGTGTTCCACATGGGCTCTTGTTCATTGCTGATGAAAATGCATAGCTAATGGTGGTGACTGTGTTGAAAATAGCTGGGAATTTCCTGCATCAAATGGTGCTGTTGTGCTCTATTTATCTGTTGTGGTTTACAAGGAAATAGATAAGAGGCATTACTATTGAAGCTATCTATACACAAATCAAATTATTACTTCATTGCAGTACATATAAAGTATGTACAAAGTATGTATATAGTGTACTCTCAGCGTACACCAGCTTTTAAAGGTGAGACTTCATAGTGACGTATGGGACTGGCAATATAACCAACAAAGACAGATACTCTTTCAAATTAAATTGCTGGTTAAATAGGATCAAGCAGAGGTTTATTGGGGTCACTCAGTTGAAGCTCTTGACCTACTAAGTGAGAAGATTCCCTTAAGAACCATATCAAACCCCATCTTAAATGTTTTGAATTGTTATTTGTTTAGAATTTACCAAGACATCTCTGTCCAGATAAATCCAGATTAAATTTATTCATATGGATCTGCTCATCTCAGGTAAACTCCAGCCTTTCTTAAGTAAAAACTTACAAAATAAACTCATCTAAAATTTATCTATAGGACATATTGAATACTAGATTATTCCGTGATAAATTGCATGGTGACATATAAATGTTATCAATACATCATGGCATCTCACTACATGATATACTAATATTATTGCTAGTTTATAAATAGTGCTTTTACTGGGCTATGAATCCCTGTAAGGCTATACAAAATGAAAACTTGAAATACAACATATTTTTTTAAGGGGAAAAAAAAAAGTGACTAAGAAAATTGTAAAGGATTCCAGTTTGAAATAGTTTTCTGTAAGAAATTCCAAATTTGTAATTTTGCTCTGATTTTGTGTGAAAATTTCACAACATTTAATAAGAAGTGCTATGTATGTATGCTAATGGCAATTACTAAGAACTGGGAAGCTGAAAGCAGTAGTTGTCTTTAACTGCACAGTACTTAGAACAATTTAATCTATACTACTTGGGATAAATATCACCCTAACGCTTTGTGCACATTCAAACAAACAAACAACGGAAGAGACGTTATTTTATTTCACCAGTAGAAAAATATAGGCCTTTTTCAAGATTTCCTAATAATCTTTTCAACAATTTCTACTCACCTATAAAGTATCAGATAAGGCTGGAAAAGATACTTAAACTGTTTATTACACATAACAGCTTTGTTCTTCACAGACTTGCACAAAATAGGACAGAAGGCATCCACGAATGATAATTGTGTAAAAGCATTAAATAGACATGATTATGAAACTTGCATTGTGTTTAATCCCAGTAGAATAATTGTAAATGCTTAAGAAATTTTTCTAGAAAAATATAGACTTCATCTGATGGATTAATCCAGATTGTTGTAGATGGCACCATATTATAATGTATATATTTATTCTCTGAAAGTAACACCTGATTAATAAATCATTTGTGTGAATCTAATTCTGCATTTGAAAGCTCATATAATATAGTGGTACTACTTTACCGATGTCTAAAAACTGAAGAGATGTGTGGTTTGCAAGGGGAACTGCTATTTTTTTAGACCAGTCTGTTTGTGTGAAAAGAACCACATAGAAGATTTTAGGCACAGACTCTTTTTAGGATTTGAAACAAGACAGTTTATTTCAGACTGAAGCAGAAGTGCAGGGTGATTTCAGGTGGGATGATTCACAAAGCTACCAAATTACTTCTGTTTTATTCTTCACTACTAATGTGCACTGGAGTTTCTTAGAGACGGTATATTCTTTAGAAAGTGTGCAGGAAGAGTTTTATTATTATTATTTCAGGCTTAATAGAACTGCAAGTCTGTATTTGTATTACATAAATCAAGAATGGGGACTCACACCTCTGTGTATGGAAGTTTCAACTTTGTTCTGATTGAAAAGGTCTAACGTAATAAAAAAGTAGAAGTTACGTAAAAGAGATTTAATTAATTCCTAGTAAGTAATATAGGAAAAGAACCTTGGAAAGGCAGCAGGTATGCATTCAGTTCTCTGCTGCACTCTTTACTCTTTCAGAAGTTCCAGTCATAAGTTAAGTAGGAAAAGCTTTTTTTAAAAAATATATTAATGTATTCAAAATCACAGACACAGCTGATCTTCAATATGCAGAAAATGCTACACAAAACATCTGTGCTAAGTAAGAAATAAACTTTTAGGCCACTGTTTAGACATTCATTGTTTTTTCTTGTCTGTGCAGATGAACTGCACAGGACGTGTCCCCTGGATCTGTATTTAATGGGTAGTTCTGCAATCCAGAATACTTTTTAGAAAATAAAATGCAATTTCTAAGGCTCATTTGAAGACATTGTATCTTTTTCTGAATTACTTTGCTCCTTGTGACTGATTAAATATCTGTGTGTTTTGTCTGATTCTTTCAATAACATTCACATTCAGTGCTCATGGCATCATCATTGCTTTCACGGTAATGAAGCATATTGTCACAAGAACTGGTCTGCCAAACAGCCTTAATTGTCCTAAATGCTAGATTTGGGACAATAGCAAGTGAGGATCAGCAGCTGATTGGGAAAAGTAATTTCTAAGTCTACAGAACTGTGATAGTAGTTGATGAAGAACAGAGACAGTTTTGAAACTGAAAGGAAATATGAGCAGGCCTTCAACAATGCTGCATGTTTAAAATAGCAAGGACTTTGACAGTTCTTCTTATACCCAGCTGACAAATATCTCCTAGGATTGTAATGCCAAGACATACCATGCTGCTAAACTGTATCTCTGAAAGCCAGGTGAACTTGGCATAATTCATGGTAAGAGGTAAATAAATTTTCTATCCAATTATCTACAGCTTCTCCACACCATTTACAGTCACACAGAGTGAGGGAAGAACCTGGTTCTGCACATGTGAATGACTATCCCTTTTTAGCCACTGGTCTGGCTTTGAAAGATATTTGCATGTACAAACCTTTTTATTTTCCCCTTAGTTGCAGGTTTCTATAATAAAATGAATTGGTTAATTTTCCTTTTAGGATTTTTCATTAACTGCATTTTATCTCTGTAAAATATCTTGAGGGCATTAGCATTGAAATGAAGGCCCATCATTGCTTTTCTTTACTAAGTAATATAAGCAGTTTTAATTTGTGAACTAAATTAAAGGTACTACCAGCTACATTAGATTAGAATGCAGTATAAGTATGTGCATATAGGAATGGTTCAGGCTATCTTCTTCAATGACCAACACCAGTGAATGATATAACTGATGAGATTCTCCGCAGCAGTATTTGGAAGTAAAATATTCATACTCAGAAATATAGTTTAGCATACAGCATGACTGTTAGAAGTTGCAAAATTATGAATTGCATGAAATATTGTTAGCAGCTATGTCTGTGATGTTGCTGTCTGCTCAGCAGAAACACCTCTGCAAACAAGATGTCAAACTTACTGATTACTTCTTTTTATAAACCAGTGCTATACTAGCAGTTCTGGAGCAGTTCTAAAAAAATCTTTCAAAATTATAACAGGTTTAAAAAGGGTTGTGTTCTTATTTAACTAGAAATTCTGCTTATAGATGTGTTTTAGGTACCTCTCCTCCTCATCCATTTGAGATAACTTTAATGTGTTGTATATTGTACAAAAAACTATAAACTGCATTGTATTACCAGATATTATAAGGGAAAATTTGGTATCAGGGCTGTAGCTCGAAGTGTTGGATTCCAGAGAGCAGTGATGGCCAATATATATGATATGCCAGTTTAAAGCTGAGATGTAAATGGTATTTGTAGAGATAAATATCAAAATAAAAACTGACATACACTTAATGACATCTTAAGCCTAACTCTCAACATTTAAAGTTATAAGGAAAGTTAAGTCTGATTAATTGGATAAAATTTTGAATGAAAGAATGAAAAATTGTATGCTGATTTATCTGGTAGACAGTTTGGCATTCTCTGTTTTTACTTACTCAAAAAGATATTCAGAGTGAAAAACTTTTCTATCAGGGATTTGTGAAAAAAAAGAAGAAAAGTTATTTTGGAGATGGAACTTGGCTATTTTATGAATATAATTATATAACACAGCCACTCTCAGCAGTAGGATCTGGGTGTTGTTAATCTTTCTAATTCTATGCTACTAATTCTCAGTATTTAATGAATGAAATGTGATACTTCCATAAGTTTCTGTTTACAGTTCCTCTGCTACAATCATGGAAGCATGTCTTTTTAGAGAAATAGTTTAGTTTTTCTCTGCTCAGTCATACTACTTGAAAAGAGTAGCAAGAAAGATACAGACTTCTGGACACCTGTGAATCTCTCTTTCTACACATTCAAGATTGTCTCTGTGCTAGAGCCAGGCAAGTTCAGACTCCTAACCAACTGATGCTGCAGTATGGTTGAATGCAGCCTCTAAATTCACATTTGGAATGCATTTAGCTTCTCTAGTAAAATCCAAATTATGTCTCCCATTTCTTCCCATAGTTCTCTAATATCTCTAATACTTCTTGTTTTGGAATACTAAGGAAACCTAATGGTATTTGGACTTCTCATTATTTCACATTCCTCTGTGATAACATGAGCCCATTGGTTCAGGGCCCAAAACCTTTGACTCCTTCAGGTGCAGGAATTCTTGTGCTTTAAGTGCTAGACATCAGCAGTGCTCTGTTGAAAACATCAAATCTGAATTTTAGCAAATAATGGTTAAGCTTTCTGATTTTTGTCATAGAATGTCTAAACTCAGAAAATAAACGTAACTGAATCTAAATATAACTGTATTCATAAAGATATTTCAGATATTTAGATTAAGTCTGCAAGCCAAAAGTGGGATTGCAGTAAATCTTAGGAAAATAATAACAGTATAGTATTACTACTCAATGGATATAAATTACTTTGTTTTGCTTCTGTTTTAGCCAAAAAAAAAAAAAAAAAAGTTGAATATAGGCGTAACTTACATGAGGGCTCCTCCAAAATCACAGAATCAATGTCTCCTGTTTTATCATGTTGGCCTGCAACATCAGAGGCAGCTGTTGGTGTAATGTTTATTCCCACCTGTATTCTGTTCCATTTTGTTGCCATGCGACAGATGGCAGCAGAGTGGCAATCTGAAAAAATGTGTCTGACATGGAAGTGTGTATGAGGCAGAAATGTGGGATTTAATTCCGTCACGTGGAAAATTTGGCACCCACTGACATTCATCAACATTTGCTGTTTATGGATGCCAAACAGTGAATGTGAGCACAGTGAGGTGTGAGTAGTGCATTTCAGCAGGGCTGAAAGCAACATGAAAGTCAAGTCACAATTATTGACAGCCATGCAGATTTTTATGAGGTCATCATTTAGGTTGGAAAAAAAACATCCTCAGGTTTGACTAGCATCTAGCACTACAAATTCCACCACTAACCCATGTCCCTAGTACCACATCCACATGACTCTTACATAACACCGGAAATGGCATCTCTACCACTCCTCTGGGCAACCTGTTCTAATTTCTTATTGCATGAGGAAATTTTTCTTGACATCTAACTTAAAACTCCTCTGACACAACTTGAGGCCATTTCCTTGTGTCCCTGAATCTGATCTACCTGCATACTTATTAGCCTAATGCATGTCCTTTCTGAAATGATTTAAGTTTTGAGGTTAATGAGTAGTAAGCCCCAGACAGTTTTTTAGAATGCGAGCTGCTTTGACTAAATTAATAAACTAAATAAATTACATTACTCTAAGTATGTGAAGTGAAATCCAAAGGGAATATTAACAAATACAAGTTGTTTCCTCTTTCTAGAAAAATCTAAAATGTTAAGGCTATGATACATCATAGTCTTTCCTAAATCAAAACCAATACCATGTCCATAATGAATTACTAAGGCCAATGGCAATATTTCTTCAATATGTTATGAAACATGAGGTTTTATGATCAAATACATTCTTGATTAATTCATTTAATCACTTACAATCTAATTGTTTCATTATGACACTTTGTCCCTCATCAGAATGAAGCAATTGATTTAATATACTTTATAAAATGGCTGTGTTTCTCAAAAAGTTAATCAAACTACTGTCGTTTGATGTCTGAACTTGTTCCCTGAAATTAATATATGGAGTGTTCAAAATATCAGTTGGAAATTACTCTCCTTGATAAATGCCTTTAATTTAAACACATTTACTAGAACTTTATGAAGTAGTACTCTGCAGCTGAAACTTAAATCTTTTAAGTTCCAGTTTTAAATGTGGAAAGCCACAACAGACAAGTTATACAATGCTGATTTTCTTCAAAATTAAATGTTCTGGAACCTTGAATACATTGTTAGTGCTCAATAATTTAATGTTTATCACAGGGAACCAGTTTTTTTTTTTTTTAGTACTCAAGTTTCCACAAACAAACTGCAAAGGAAAGCCTTGTATCCCACAGAAATGGACATACACATTCACAGAAGACACCAAGATCAGCCATACTGACTGCCTTTAGCAGCACTCAGGTATAACTCTACCAGAAATCTTACAGATAGAAAAATGGGGCCATTGCTCTCCTGATGGTGGCTAAAATTTGTTAGTGAAAATGCACATGATCCCACTGTCTAGATTCACAAACACATCCACATTCACAGATACCTTGAATATTAGCATAGGCCTTATTTCTGGCTAATATCCTGTTGTGGTTGACCCTGACAGGCAGCTCAGCACCACAGAACCATTTGCTCATACTCTGCTCCCTGTGGGATGGGGGAGAGAATCAGAAAAAAAGTATGTAGGGATAGTGACTATTTACTATGACAGAAACAAAAAGAAGAGAAAAAATAGCAGCAATAATAATACTATTTCTGCATATTTACAAAACAGCTGTTAAACAAAGCAATTGCTCACCTGCTGACTGATGCTCAGCCAGACCCTGAGCAGCAGCAGACCCCCCTCACCAAACTCCCCTCATTTTATAGTTCCATGACAATGTGTGGTGTGGTATATCCCTTTGGACAGTTTAGGTCAGCTGTCCTGTTTCTGTCCCTTTCCAGGTACTTGTGCCCCCAGCATTTTTGCTGTCAGGGCACCACAAGAAGTTGAAACTTTGGCTCTGTGCTCTGTGTTCTGTTTGTTCTGTGCTCTAGTTCTGTGCAGCACTGCTCAGTAACAATTAAAACACTGTTCTCAACACTGTTTTTTCCCCGAGTCCAAAGTGTAACTATTTTTTTCTGTGAAAAAAATCAACTCCTTCCCAGATGAAACCAGGTTGTATCCATGTCTGGACCTTACCCAGCCACTAGCTCACACTTCAGTCTTTCCAGGTGCAGGTCTCCTCCTGCGTGTGAGTCAACACACCTTCAAGTTTCCTAGTGAATTGCAAATATACACATGCTCAGAAATTATTGAATTTACTAGGGGAATAAAAAACAACATCCAGGCCTCTCAGCTGCTGGCATTCAGACCTCTCACATGTACGTGCTGTCCTACCTCTCAACACCAGACTTTATTGATCCTTGTGATCACCTATGGTCTACTATCCCTTCTACATGTTCTGGTGCTTAGAACTTTCAGTGCATATACAATTGTACACCTCTGTTCACCCATTTTGGCACCTAGGCCTTAGGGCATTGTGACTCACAACCAGTTCTCCAGTTGCTGGCATGTAAATCTTGCAACTAACGTACATACACATACAAAATCGAGATTGAGGTTATTTAGGAAAAGCAGCTAATTATAAAATTTAATAGAAACATACAATTCGCAACTGTGAATTTACTACAGGCACAGGGCTCAGCCAAATGGGTAGTGTCTGGGAGCCAGCTTGCATATGAACAGCCTTTTTCAATTCATGCTCCTTTCCATTTTTCTATGCTTGTTCTTCCTTTGTTCAGCCTGCATACTCTCTTTCATGGCCATTGGCTCTTCCCCTAAACATCCCATAATACATTTTACATAGTTCTACAAGTACCTTCTGATATCCACTAATAAGTTTCACAAAGTCCTACATTATCCCTTAAATACCCCATAATGCTCATTATAATCACCCTTTTTACGACTTGCAAGGTTCAGGTTGACTCTCCTCAAGGCTATGCCTAATTATTTCCTTTAATCGTCCTTCAATCAGTGCTGAAAGAACTGCACTTTTGTTAATGTCTTTGTTATTACCTAATCCTTAATGTTTATGTGTCTGAGTGTTTAATTTATCACTTTCCTTGTTATTTATTTCTTTGATACTGAATAGTACTTAATCAAATAACTTAATGAACCAGATGCTCTCACATTCCACATCTCCTCATCTATAAAGGCTAGATCTACAAAGGGATTTAGAAAAAATTTAGGAAGTTATTTCCCAGTTTGTGTGTTGAAATTAAAAGTTTGGTCTAGTACTGGAGGTGCATCAAATCTTTTGCTGCCTATGGTTTTGTCACTACACTAGGTGTCTTCTGAATGCTTGGAACAGACTGAAGCTAACTTAAGAAATGTCACTTTTAAGTTTTTGTTGGAATTAAATTCAGTTTTTTTACAGTCATTCACATATCCCAGTGCCCAGGACGCTCATGCTGAGCTCTTATTAAATATTTTTAGTACCAAACTCCTTCCCCGTAAAATACACATACTAAGCAGATGGAATACTTTTTCTTTCTTGCATAAGTTAATATAACATGTTATAACTTAATAAACATGCCACGCAAAACCCATCAGGAAATGCTAAAACTATTATACCAAGAATATTTCTCATCCCAGTGAACACTTATTGGGTAAAGAAGAGTTCCATCTGATCAAAAATAAATGTTGTGTTAAACTCTGACAAGATTTTAATAATTTCTATTTCAAAGTGATTAACATTTCAAAATGAAGGTGGAATTGTTTCATTTAAAAATTTGAAAATAATATCATATGGTATTTGAAATGCCTTAGTTTTTAGGTGACTTTACATATTACTTGTATTTTAATTCATTATCATTATCAATTATTTGTTTGTTTGTTTTTACTCAAGTTCATTAATAGCCATCAAGAGAAGAAAAAACACACACACACACACACCAAAAAAAAACAACAGGAAAAAAAAGAGCACAAAAATGTTTTGCTTTTTTCCAGATTTCTGGTTCACTTTGCAATACGGATAAGTTGTCATTTTTCAATCTGTGAACTAAGTGCACCTCCTAACTGTGAGGCAATAAAACTAGAACCCCACTTCAAATTTTTTAGTACACATTGGAAAAGGATGAAATTGCATCTAAATGACTTAACATGGATTTTATGGTATGGAGCTGGCTTAGTATGGTGCTCTCTGTTGTAAATATGCATTGTAAAACACCATCTGATTATTATATATGTTATACAGTGGTAGCAGCTGTCAACCTCATCTACTCCTATACAGTATACTTCATAAATACAGTGAGGAGCCGTTACCTTCTCCAAAACTTTTCCATTTCAAATCCAAAGAATAGATAAAGTACTAGAATGAGCAATATTTAGCACTTAAAATAATTTTAATTCTCCTAATTTTAGATCTACTCAATGCCACAATAAATTTCATTTGTTCATCTCTGTTTGAAGCATAACAGAAAGTCTCAATGAAGGTTTTTCAGAAGATGCATCTACAAGACATAACTATACTGATGAATGTCTTTATGTATACAGGCTTGCTGACTGGCAAATGAGGGTCACGTAAAGCCACTTAAGGGTTTACCATTCTGCTCCTAGCTGTCTACCCATTTCTTTCCTAATCTCTACCACCTCCAAATATAATGGAGGAAATTAAGTGATCTTATTTATCATTCCTAGTAAAACTTACCAGCTGAGTTTTAGACTAAACTTATAGCCCATAGCTATAAGCTGGCTCCACTCTTTTGAGCCATGTTTAGAAAGTAATTGCATGCAAAATGGTAAGATGTGAATCTTCAGAGCAGAAAGGGCATACCCTTAGGATAAAATACTTTTAAAACTGCATTTCTTTGCAGTATCAAAATTATACTTGGGAACAGTGGGCAGTATGCTACTTTAATATGTTTTCTCCTATTAAGTTGATATGGTCAAATAGTAGGTCTTGATCATGGAAAGCAATTACGTTTGCTTGGAATACTGAGCTTGCATGTGTAGCTATCTTTGAGCAAAGAACCTGCAATAAATTCACTGCTGCCATAAACAATTCTCATTACTCTTACTGCTTCTGGATGCTGGAGGAAGAATCTCAGCAGGGCTGGTTTCTTAGACCTCCATTATAAGTGACAACAATGTATGTTAAATTATAGGCTAGGCCTCACACCCTTAATAATTTGGAGCTTCAGAATAAAGTATCTTTTTTTTTCTTCCAATTTTTCCACGATTAATTTCAGCTGATTTGGTTTCATTATCAGGTTTTTTTTTTTTACTGCTTTTCAGATACTCCTATGTCTAGTGTTATATTATCTACCAAATGAATAATTAAAGTGACATTGCCGTAGGTTTTATTTTTTCTTTTTCTTTCTCTAGATTATCATCTTCAGATGTAAATGTAGCAGTCATAAGAAAATTTACACTGTAACTCAATCTGGATAGAACATTTCTGAAAATAATTACCGTCAGATGTAGAGAATCACAGTTTCTTATTTTAATGAGCAGTGTTAACTCGATATTAATTGCATGTGGGTCAGGCATAGTTTCAGTGTTTTCCAAATTACAGCATGGTGGCAGAAGAGACACTGTTTTCTACCTTGTTTGAACTAATGAACAATCAAAAAATACTGTGTTAAGATGTTTTTTTTGTCGATGGCTTTTTTCATATGTTTCTTTCTCATTTTCATATAAACATGGCTTTTTCTGAGCATGAACTCCATGTGCCTTCAGGCCATTGCCTGAGACGACCATTTTGTGTCTGAGACATACACTGTTATAAGGTTCAGTGTTTAGCTGTGTTTAATGCTCATTCTTCCCAAAGCTTCTTGGTTTGCATTAGTTTTTTTACTGAACTCGGTGAGTGAATTTCCTGTACATTAGCAATGTTGAATTTTCACTTACTTCAGTATATCTGAAGCCTTGTTTGCTCAGACTGAATATACCTTGGCAATGTAAGTTGCTTTTCTCTGTGAGGACCTGAGATAGACTAGGTCATAACGTTGCAGAAATATAAGAGAATTACTGATTACAAATTAATTCAGTTCTGCTTTCTGTCACATTTACTACACTGGTTGAACCCATTATGAAGAAGTTACGTTGCCAAAAAAGTATTTTCTTTTTTTCTATTGTCTGGCATAATCTGAGTGTTTCTTCTTGAAATCCTAGAGAGCACCTACTATTGAAAGACTTATTTCTGAAAATAGCAGGAGTGAGAGAAATATTACAGAAGATTCTTGGAAATAAAATTTTATATGTTCATGCCTTTTTCCTCCTCTTTACCTTCCTAGGCTACTCATAAAATTAACATGAATATTAACACCAGTGACTTGAATCTACAGTATTACTAAGTTCATTTAGCAAATTCTCTTCCCATCAATAAAAAAGATGTATCATCTAGACCAGTGCACTTATTATAAGAACTATTTTGATGCCTGGATACTTTCACAGAATCACAGACTCATAAAGTGTTTGATTTTGGCAGAGACTTCTGGCTCCACCCACTCCAACTCCTGCTCAAGCAGTGACACCCTAGGACTATTTTCAGGTTGCTTTGGAAGTCCAAGGAGGAGACTCCACAACATTTCTTGGCAACCTTTGCCAGTACTCTGTTACCTGCACAGTACAGATGTGCTGCCTAATCTTTAGACTGAACATCCTATATCCAAACCAATGCTTTGTGACTATTATCTCTTGTCCTGGCACTTGGCACCGCTGAAAAGAGCATGACTGTCTTTTTTTCATTTTCTTTTCAGGTGTTTATAGGCATTGGTAAGACCCCTCACAGCCTCCTCTTCTCCAGGCCAAACAATCTGAACTCTTTCAACCTCTCTCTTTCCAGTATGTCCAGCTCTCTCTTGTATTTGGGGCTCCAGAACTGGACACGTACTCCAGTTACAGATTCATCAGCGCTGAGTAAAGGAGAAGGATTACCTCTCTCAATTTGTTAGCAATATTTTGCCTACTGCATCCAAGATTGCTGTTAGCCTTCTTGCTGAAAGGAACATGTGACTCATGTTCAACTTGGTGTCCACTGCGACTTCTAGGTTCTTTTCTGCAGAGCTGCTTTGTTTCTGCATTTCCCCTAACATACACTGATATCTGGAGTCATTCCTCCTCAGGTACAGGACTTCTCCATTCTCCTGGTTGAACTCTTGTCAGCCTACCTCTCCAGACTGTAAAGGTCCATCTGGATGTCTGCATTACCCTCTGATGAAAGTCAGCTATTCCTACCAGGTCAATGTGATCTCTGATCTCACTCTACTCCATCATTTAAATCATTAATAAAGTTGTTAAACAGGAACAAATCTTAGTAACTGGGGCACTCTGCTCATTTCTGGCTTCCAATAAAACTTTGTGCCACTAACCTCTGGCCCTCTACTAGACCAGGTTTTATCTACCTCATTTGCTGCAGCCTTTCAGCCTTTAAGGTCTTTAAGACCTGAGATTCCTGAAAGATGGTCTTATTAATAAAGAATAGGGAGCTATCATGATATCTTTTGCAGAGTTTAGGTCTCTTTAAGTGGCTAAATATTTGTAGTGAGACAAAATTATGATTAATTTTATTTTTCAAGGTAGAATTATTATGCACTTGTCAAAATTAAAAAGTATTCCTGTAACATTTTATTTCATTCACTGGTCAGAAGAAAATGCGTAAATTTGCAGGTCATTTACTACCAACATCACCAGTTATACTGTACTGTCAAAAACTCACTTAAGATTAATAATAGAAAAGTTGCAGAAAAGATACAAATTAACCAGTTGAAAATAGACCTGAAGAGTGAAAGGAAAGGGTAGAATTCAAGTCGTAATAAAAATGAGTAAGATCTTTCAAACCTGAATAAATTGTTTTTATAAAGCTCTGTTTGCTTGATCTCGCTTGACAAAAATATGAATAGATGCTATTTCAAATCTAAATTACTTCTATGAAATAGTCATTTAGCTGTTCAGTGATTGTTACTTTTAATTCGGTCTCAAAATCTAATAGCTATAGCCCTCTTCTGGTGTCACGAGATAAGTGAGGAAAATATTCACTTTACTGAATGAGCTGTCCAGATGAACCTAAAGGACATATATGCATTAGCAGATCATTTGAGGATGGCCTGCTATTTAAAGTATAAATTTCCATCGTCATAAATATTTTTCTGACTATTCTGTGTATGGCTCACCTTCTGCTACAGTAAGTAATCGTAAGCAATATTTTATACCAACGCAGAATAGCAAAAAAAGTTCTGTATCTTTAAACTTGCTTTCACTGAGCTTTGTTGTTGTTTTTATTTTTTTCACATAGCACTGTGCGACAATTATGCATAATAGCTACATAATGGTTAATCAGAAGCAATCATTTTAGGATCTTCTTCCAGCATGTTTCAGTCTGACAGCTTTACAAATTAACTATAGTTATGTTAGGATAATAGAGATTCGTTTTTTTTCTGTGCTGTAGGAGCTTGGAAATTCACAGTTGAAGCTGATAGTTTGTCTTTATTATGCTGCTTTATTTCTATCTGAGGCTGATGTGATACATTAAGTACCAATTTCATCCATTTTTTAAGTTCAGCTGATGATTAATCATGAATCAAGTAGATTGGACATTTGGATAGGATGCAGATGACATGAATGACTTTCAGGATTTAGTAACTGACCATATATCTTAGGAAAGGACATTTTACTTCTTTGTGGAGTTAGTTCTACCTCCCCTCCTTCTGCTTAGATTCATATCTTTACTGGACTACTGTCCTATCCAGAGATGATTACAGTGCGGCCTGTTTTCAAGTGGAGTGAATGAGATGTTCAGTATGCAATAACTCGTAGTACTGACAGTCTCTAATAGCATCAGTAGTCATGCACATTAAGAAAAGAGATCATTAGTGAAATATGGTTATCTGTAACACAGAAATGGAATCAACACTGAATTAAATTGATTTGGACTGTTGGAATTTCATTTGAGCTCATTTCTAGTGAAATGTCAAACTTGAAAAAAAGCTAAATCTGAGTAATTGCCCCTAATTATGGTGAGTGAACAGTGGCTTAAAAGACCTTAAAGACTTTTTTTTTTTATTAGACCTTCTTCTTTTAAAAGAATGTTTAGTGCTGCATTTTAGAAACACCACTGTTCTGAGATTTTGAGAAATTTGGATCTTCAGTCTGCCTGAAATTTGATCTTGTGAGATAACATCACTATAAAAAATGAGAGAAAGAAAAGAAAGATCAGAATGAAGCTTAGCCAGGAGATTAGATAAAGGACAAAAGATAAAAGACTTCCTCAGACTTTCCTGTCTTTTTCAAAGGAGAAGAGAAAATTGAGGTAAAAACTTTGTTTTGCATATGCTTAGATTTTGATGTTTAAATTCCTGTATTGTTCTTCTTCCACACCATCCCTTCCCCCCCCCCTCCCCCCCCCCCCGAAAACACTAAAAAAAATAGATTTCCTTTTGTTAGCATGTTTGCAGGAACTTAACATTGTTCAATGTGTATGTATGTCCCTCACATTAAGCCACCCTGAATTCAGAACACAGCTCAACTTCCACATTAAGAACTTCAGCCAAGTCTGCTAGATATCCCCTAACTCTACCTGAAAAAGGAGCCTCTCTTTTATTTGTCATAAGCAGATAATAAATCATTCACTTGAGATGATAACATTCTTGACCTGACTCATTGGATTTTAACCCACTCTCTCCTTATGCTACTATAATAACCATTCATTACTTCTTTGATATACTAAAGAAGTAATGCAAAAAGGTCTAGGTTAATAAAATGCAGTTCATAATGTAGTTCATAACTTTGTAGGACTCTAATGAATACAACTTGGACAACTTAGTTTCCTAAAAGAAAACTGCATTTCATGAAGAATTCACTGATTTGTCAATATGTAAGTAAGAAAATATACGATTTTTCACTTTGCAATCTTTTTGTTCTTTAAGGATGTGAAAGAGAAAATTATTTGGTCCAGTAGCTCATTGGATATTCATGCTGAAGGTAGATAGTCATGTTTTATTTCCTGTTGCAAATGATATTTATGCACTTGCACAAAATAGAAGAATACTGTAAAACAAACTAGGACTACTTCCAAATCTGCCCTTTAGAGAAGCAAGAAATCCTATCCAGACTCTTTAGAGAGAAGTCTAAAGACCAGGTCTATGGGTTGTATTACAATGGGTCCTATTTAATAAGACCTACAGATTTTTAAATGAAGCAGTTTTTCTCAGCAGTGTATTTCACAAAGAACAGGGTTTGTTCAAGAGCTTTCCTAAGGGAGAAGTTACATATCTTAAAATCTGGGCAATGTAAAGTTCAGATTTCATTATAAAATGCCTTTTAAGGGGCTGCTGTGCTTTTTTTTTACCTAAATTGCAGAAGGCTGATTGTTTGCCTGGAATTCCAGAAATCTGCTACAAACTGTATAGAGATTCTAGACAGTAGATTGGATTGTAAATTGTGATTTGTTAATGATGCTTTAAGGCTTTAATGAAGAAACAATCAACTCAAAGTTTAAGTTCTGTTTGGAAATTCTGCTTCCAAGAGCAAACATGCAATTCTCTATCTGTGACAACATTATTTCTTCTTTTACCAAGTTACATTATGTCATGTTAGTTAAAAAAAATCAATTGATTTTCTGGTATGTTCTTAACCGAGTTTATTTCAGAAACCTTGACAAAGGAACTAAAGATATGCATGTGCATGAGGAGAGGAAAATTCAAGAGTTTGAAAGCAGTGGGATAATGTGCAGCAATGTTAACTATTATCAAAATTGGATAGAAATTGAGTTGAAAATCTTCTTTTTTGATTGTGCTGTGTCTCCCTGTCATTGACAGTGGTGTAAATACTGAACTACTTCAGTGGAGCTACGAGGAAGGTTGGCAGTGAGAACTGACACTCAACTCTATTTTGCATCTTTGCAATTTCTTTGAGTTCTACAACATTTAGTTATCTTTCCAGTTGTGCAGGGCAATACTCATTCAACTTGAATGTCCCTCAGAAACATTATGAGACAAATCTTCAGGAAGTGTAATTTGGTACAGTAATATAGTACAGCACTCTTGGTTTCTTGGAGCTAAACTGATTCACCAATGCCACTGAAGAAAAATGTACTCTGTATTAGCAATGGACAGTGTTCAGTTAATACAATCTATGAGAGTGCTGATTCTTAAAGACGTCTGTGTTAAGTAAAACATAATAATATTACAATCTGGTACAGTGCAACTGATTGTGAATCCCATTCCAAATAAAACAGTTTAGATATTCATTTCTAGCTTAAACATCCAGGATTTACTTACAGTCTCTACATTTCATTTGGTTGTATTATTTGGCTATTGCAGACACCTGAATCAATATGGCACGCCTTGGAGCTGTATGTGGGCATGTGGTACTCTTCAAATAACTTGTTCAGGGAAATACAATAGGCAGTAAAAAGACAAAAACCAAAGCCAACAACTTAGTGGAATAGTTTATTTTCATTTAGAATATTCCATATGTTAACTGACCTTTTAAAATAACAAAAACCTGATTATCTGAGTTTGCAAATAGATATTTGCTCTCACAAGTGTAATTTTCTCTCCAGTATGTAATTTCTTTAAAAGGGACATTCCTGTTCCCAGTGGCCTTGTCGTGCCTGTCCCACGAACAAGCTCTTGCACAGAGAAAATGCTGTTCCCCAAGGTTAACAGTAGCTGAGAGACAAAGTCAATGGGATCTCCATTGTGGTTCAGTGACAATTCTTCAATGAAGTGTCAAGTCTCTGCTCTAGATAAGGCATCTGTCTGACGTGCAGGACTACAGGCTGCCCTCAGGCAAGTAAAGACATTTATTTAATACAAAATGGAATCAAAATGGATATTTGCAGATATTTTCCATTCTTTTCACAACTATCACTGTTAAAGGCTCCTACACTGTCACCTGAGCAGTTCCTGCAGAAAGTGAATAATAAGTCTGATTCTCATCCATATACATACATTTTGAGTTAAATTAACATTACTAATATTCAAATATGTATTTTATAGTTGTATGCACCTACAGAATGTTACTGTTTATGACACTCTTTATGACTATGTTAATACATGTTTTGCAACAATTTTCATATCTTCTTAAAGAAGATCAATTTGTTCCCTTTGGTGACGTGATCTTGTCTAATTTCTTCTGGCTTTCATTTTGTAAGAGAGATCCAGTAATTGTGTGTGTGTGTGTGTGCACGTACACATTTTAATCTCCTTTAAGCTAATTCAGAGTAGGGGAAGAAGACGGAGTTTGACTAAGTTCTGAAAAGGAAAGATTTAAAGTGTTATTCCTGTTTTGAAAGATAGTGTATAAATAAATGAGGAACATTTCCTTGAAATCCCATTTCTGGGATTCAGAAATCCCAAAAGTTTCATGCCAGGGTTTCTGCTCCCTTGACTCATGCTACAAAGGAGATATTGAACATTACTACAAGTTTTTTCAGAAACTAGATCTGCTAGTAGAATACTTGGTTTAGTGCTAATACTGAGAACTGGGTAGACTGAATAGAGATGGTGTTCCCTACCTACCTCTGAAAAAGGAAGACCTCCCTCAGTGCCTGTCTCAAGGGAGCTATTTGGAACAACACTGTCAATGAGTGCTTAGGGACTCCTTAGTGCATGCATCATTGATTTAAAAGACAGTTATAGTTCCTATGGAATCGTTTGGTCTAGCCTCATAAATGCACCCTTAGGGACACTAATGCATGCATTACTGGAACAATAGTGTGTAATCGCTATTCACACAGTTTTAGACTACTAATACTGTAGTTGAAGGTGTCATTTGATCTTTAGACAAAGGTAGTTACAGAATTAATTTGCAGTTCCAGCACTCAAAGCAGTAGTATTGTCCTTTGTGTTAAAGCTAAGCTCTGTAATATCATAAATCCTGAGAAAACCCAGTGACAAAATTCTGTGGTGAAAATGACATAAAATAGACTGGGTTAAGGCAATTTGAGTTGATTGAAGGAACTGTGTTTTGAGTTGGTTGTTGGGTTATTTTTTGCCTCCACTCTACAGATTGTTGAAGGGCTTTTTCTGAGTTTATCCTGTCCTTTGTCTATGTTTTCAGCCAATTACTATTTCTCCTTGTCCACATGTAGTTGGTTTTATTAGGTTTTATTTTTTTTTGCTATGGACTATATACTTTTATTTTAGAGTTAGTAAAGATGCCAGATTGCAGTTTCTGAGTATAACATTATCCAAAATTTAAAGTGTAATATGCCATGAAGAATTTAACCATAGGATGAAAAATCAGTGTTGGTTTTGTAAATATTGAAAACTTGTGCAGAGTATGAAGAGAGGTACATAGTTTGCTCTGGAAACTATACCTCTGACTTACTTCCATTCAAACTATGACAAATCCAAATAGCGCAATTTATGTTATTTTACACAGCACATTTTCAGCTGCAGAACAATATTTTCCAACACAGTCACTACCATTAGCAATGCATTTTCACCAGCAATTAACAAGAGCTGGCATTCCACACTTTAAATATCTGCTCCATAGATGTGAACAACTGTTGCTATAACCACTGCTAAAATGCATCCACTGCCTTGCTGTGCTCACATCCACTGTTTACCTCCATAACATTCAGCAAGCATCAGTGAATGTTAGTGGGTGCCACATAGAGGATTTCAGTTCCACACCTTTACTTCATTCTCACCTCCTTGTCAGATGCAGTTCTGTTGGACTGCCCCTCTGCTGCTATCTGTCACATGGCAACAAAATTTAATGGAATATTGGTGGGAAGGTTCAACCTCTACTGCCATACCACCAGCATCTGCCTCTGGTGTCATGGGCCAACATAATAAAATATAAGGCATTACTTTCAGAGCAGACCTTGCATTTGAAATTCACCTTTAAAAGAGATGGGGAGTTTTTGCAGTGTTTATTTTCCATATATCAGTATAGAAGTAAAAATAAAAGATAATTCAAACATGTGGCTTATTAACACACACCCCCTCCAAAATTACCCAACTTTCCTTCTGCAATATAAAAATGTATTTTAGGAGTCTCACACAATGGAATGGGTGTAATTGCAGTGAGTTGTGATGAAATGGAAGGCAAAGGTTTTGCTTGTAAATCTCTGTAGTTCCAATGACTGAGGGATTTGTCTTTCATTGATTTGTCTGAGAAAAAAGGCAAGCTGATTAGGTTTCAGAGGGAAAACCTTATTGATTTATGCCAAGGAAACACTGTCATATAATCAGGTTGTCTTTTGGTCCTTGGTATTCGTATCACATCAAGAAAAAATTACACTGATGCTTTGTAATTTACTTTATAGCAATGTGTAATAACCATCCTTTGAAAGCTTGGTTGGCTTTGGAAGACAAAAATTAAGGGTATAATACAGGCTATTAAAATTAGAAGAGGACAGAGAACAAGAAGTTCTTTGCTGTCTAAGTATTGGATCTTGGATTAAATTAATAAGGAAAAAATTAAGATTTATTCTGAAACTTATTTGTGCTCTAACTGAAGTGTCCATTATCTGACACTAAGTTCACCTGGGAACAGTGCAATGGCATCCACTTTATTAAGTCCTCTTTCCCCTGAAAAAGAGTAGTCTCACCCAAACTGTTGACTAGGAAAGTCTATAGCCTCAGCTAACTCTGGGGCCTTGCTCAGAATTTTTTGAGACCATTGTCTCGCTCCAATTTATAAGAGGGAGAGGAGGTTCTTTTATTATCTATATACCCGGTGTGAGATTAAGAAGCAACGGTTCAAATGTTGGTCCGACCAGTTTATTACAAATCTTAATTAGGGAAATGGGGAAGGGGAGGACGGACACTGTTATGAATTAGGGTGATGGGGGAAGGGAAGGAGGGCGATAGAAAAGATAGAAAAGAAGAAGCAAGGAGTCATTATAGGCAGCAAGAGGGACATAGTCACCACCATGGATCCAGCGAGGTTCGTAGTTCAGTCTTTGATCTTCAGTAGCGGTGGGTCGTCAGGCAGAGTTGTTCTGTTGACAACGACGACGGTGAGAAGGACGACGACGACCATGGCGATGATGGCCCCTTTTCAATGCTTTCAAAGTGGTGAAGTCAGCTATCTTTGGAGTGACAGCTCAAATCCAAAGTGGTTGAGTCAGCTCTCCTTTGAGTGGCAGCTTCTGGCTCTGGGATCTCAGCAGAAACTCCTTTGTTCCCATCTTCCGGGCCTTGCCAGCAGATAAGAGGGAGCAGGGGTGCCCATCTGCATCCTGTTTCTCACAGAACACGATGGTATCGTTCCCCAATTTTCCCACACCTAGCTGAAGCTGTTTTGTCACAGGCCAGATCTTCCGCCAGTAAACACTCCTGAGCACTCTCATCCGCTCTTCTATATAGAGCAGGGAGCTCTGGAGGAAGGGGCTTTCAAATGTTCCCAAAGTGATATCCATTGTCACACGGTTAGCACCCATTAGTTGCCTCCTCAACAAATCAATCAGAGTCTTATCACAAGAAATTCCTCAGGAAGCAAGATTTGAGCCAAAAAAACAGAGAAGGATTCTCACAACCATGCAGGTTTGACAAGCCAAGGTTATATCAAGGACCTTTCTAGCAGCTCCTGGGTCCTGTTGATGTCACTGGCGTAACCTCACCAAATGAGTAGAGAAATCTATTCTGCAGCCCAATAGTCTGTGGATTAATGACACATGATCATCTCAAATGATCAACAGTAGGATTTTTTTAATCCTATTTATACTTACAAAACATGTATCAATGCAGAAAGGAAATAGACATCCTATGAACTAAGCTGGGCTAATTTCATTGGACATCTGTCACTAGCAAGAATCAATGGGTGCATTAATGTGCATATCACACCAAGGCTTCTCCCCAGAAAGTAGTTTAGAATTAATGGTGTATTAATATGTGAATTCAGTAAATTCATGTAATGCTTTCCAATTTGTCCAGTGTAGAATTCATCCAATTTTAATTACCCAGACTGAAAACCAAGAGTGCGAATAAGTCTCATTTTATATTGGTCATGATAACATTGTTGTAAAATTGCATCTCTTCTTTTCTTAAGAAAAAAAAAAAAAAAGAAAGTCTTTGATGTGTTTTGAATTTTTTACCCAGAAATGTTAAGACTAGACAAGCTTGTTTGCATGAACTATTGATGGAACTTTAATGAAATTATTGGTGGTCACAGGGCTATTCTAGATTAGTATAATCAAATATCTAAATGTGTCTTCTCTTTGATTTTTGTGGAGGCCAAACCAAATTAAATGATAAAGGAAATAAACATGGAAATAAATGCAGGGAGGAGAACATTAAGCAATGAAAAAATAAACCTTTAAGATTTTTCTAACCTAGGGTTCACCTGCCAGAAATCACACTGAAACTAATTATATCACTGATTCAAAAAATAATGAGATGGATTCTAAATCATCACTAACAAAGTTATGGTAATTAATTACAGAGATGTTTAGAATAGTAAGACTTCTTGCAGCCTTCATTACATTTGAGCTCACTGAAAATAGAACCCAAGGAGTGAAAACAGTTAATCGGAAGAAATAGAAAGCAATGGAGTTGCTCTAATCTAGCTTTAATTTTCTAATTATTTTTTAAATTTTCGTTTTAATGACATACTTTTTGTACATAGGTATGTGATATTTCCCTACAAAGCAAAAGTCTTTGTAATGTATGCATTGTTACAACAGTGGACTGCAAAAGTAACATAACTTCCTGACAATGTAAACTCACTAGTTTTAAGTGTCACATCAAGGTGATTTAGATATTATTGATTAATAATACTTCATTAATTTTTTTTTTTTTTTTGTAAATATGCCATTTTCAGCAGTTTTTTAAGAGTTTGTACACACTTTCTTGAGGCACTGTGAATCTTAAAGCAAAATAAAACTTATTTTTCCTTCTCTACAAATAGATTTTTGAACAGAGAAAAAGAAATTTAATCTTTGTCAGCCCAGTTCTTCTGTTATTATACAAA
Source organism: Lagopus leucura (assembly GCF_019238085.1). Classification (NCBI taxonomy): domain Eukaryota; kingdom Metazoa; phylum Chordata; class Aves; order Galliformes; family Phasianidae; genus Lagopus; species Lagopus leucura. Next base: position 25,385,355 of record NW_024962263.1, read on the forward strand.
AAAATGTCTCAGATAAGTCTGATTGACTATTTCCATTATAGGATAGATCATACAGCATTACAAATATAGACATGTTAAACATAAACTCAAAACTTTACTAAAATTTTTGTATACTTTTCCCACCTATAATTATCAGTTGAAACCATCACAGATAAGGAAGAAAAGATGACTGTCATTTCAAACTGACTTTGTATTTGAAGACAAAAGAAAGGAATAATGTAATCTGTAATAAATCTTTTAGACACTTAAAAATGGTACATTTTTGTCAGCAACTTCCAAATATTTAGCCATGTAAGGAAAAGGCATATAATGTAACACAGTGAATTGACAAAATGTTTTAGATTTATTCAGTTCTGTGTTGTGTGTGTTCTTGGTGTTTTTTTTTTTGTTTGTTTGTTTGTTTTGTTTTGTTTTGTGGTTGTTTTTTGTTTTGTTTTGTTTTGTTTTTTAACTGGGGGGATTATAAGATGTCAAAATATTAGGAGAGTTATTTTGGTAACAAATTCAGCACGTAAACTACTATGCCAAGTTCACAAATAAATACTATCTTCTCTGCTCAAAAGTCTTCATTCTTACAGATTGTTCTGCTGGAGAAACATCTACTATAAACCTCATTTCATTATTTTCTGATATGTCAGATGTAGTGATTTAATTTTCTTCACATTCATATACATTTTGCTTTCTAGCTTACTGTATTTATTTAAATTACCTTTTTAATGAATTTACACCCAAAAACATTCAACATATACAAGCAGGAGAACATTCAATCTTTGTCAAACTGTTACTTCTCAATATATCCAGATGCTTACTGCTTGCTACTGTAAATGATGATAACTGTGAGAAGAAAGCAAACTTCCATGCATATTTTCATTCTCATATTAATGTAAAGTATGATAGCATGAATTTCAGTACAATCCATACTTACAGCTTTTGTGAATGTTTGTCTATTCTGAGTTTGAAATTGAGAAATTGAATTTCTGAAGTGATCCACAAGAGGTATTTAACTTTAGCATTATTCCATCATATGGTATGTCACTTTCATTAGATTGCAGGGATTTAAAGTTTAAAAATATACCAGATTATTAGGTCAGACTATGTCTTAACAATATAATAATTAGAAAGTAGTGAACAATTGCAATGAATAATTTACCCACACTCTCTTTTGGAGCTTTGGAGTATTGAGTCAAATCAAAATTTATTAGATTTAAAATAAGGTTTACCCTGAAAAAAAAAAAAAAAAAGACACTGGTAGATTTTCTTTCTGGGATGTTTGAGAAGTAAAAAAAGAATGAAAGGGAAAGAAAAATGAATAGGACAGATATAATAGAAACATGATAGGTTAGTAATTTATATCAATAAGTAATCAATTTTTGCGATTAATGTATAGTGATTTTAATACAGTATTTACCAGATGAGTTTAGTAGTAATCTGAACCATTTGTGCTGCACTTCAGATTTTGAGAAAACTCTCTGAAAGTCATGTTTTTTATTTTTCCATAATAGAAAGAAAAGAAACTTAAAGAGATTCACAGCAATCACCCGGAGGAGTCAGGGTACCAGAGGTGATCAGCAATAATTTTTACTTTGAAATCAGTCATGAGACTCAAAATGCTAGCCAACAGGTATTCCTAAGAAAATCTTTCTGTGAATTTGTTGTGTGGAATCAAGCTATGTTTCTATATGCATAAATGTCATTACTATTTCCAAATATTTTTATTGTGGAATTTCTTAAATTTCTTTTTATTTGACATCCTGTATACAAGGATTTAGGAAATCCAAGCTCAGTGGCCACTACAGCATAGAAAGATGGTCAGACCAGTGCCTGATAGAGTATGATGGCAAGTGGTTACCACACAGTAGTCATGCTATTGAGTGGATAGTACTTTATGAAAAAGAAATTAAGATGTTACTGATTATGAATAAACCAGTCAGCAGTGTACAAGATTTGGCGATCACTTTGGAGAGAAAGAGAGAGAATGGGACAAATATATCAACCCTCTTCATCTGAAAAAATCCTTAAGCCCAGTAAAAGAAGCTCTTAAGTTCTACATTGTTGGTAAGTGCTCTAGCTACTAGACTGTTCTACAAAATACCAATGTCTGCATCTTTTTTCCTCAAGTTATGTCATGTTACCCAAGCATAAGAGCAAAGATAAAATTCATCTACAGAGAAATTTAGGTAGAGAACTACCTATGGGGAGCCATGTCAATGGCCAAAGCTGAATTACCAGAAGAAATATAGGTACCTGAATCATAAGTTAAGGAACACAATTTTGAGTTAAGATGCTTAAATACCTGAAAAGGAGCGGGGTCTACATCAGAACTATGGGCATCTAGATTTTTGAGGATGTTTGAATGGCCATCATTGATGAGGATCTGAATGCTGAAAGTCTTTACATTGAACTATGATGAACATTTATTCAGTTGAATGGTGTTGCATTGAGGCTATTTCATTAATTAATGAGGCTTTTCCTTTTTCCTGAGGTTAAATAAAAATGCTATTTGTATTTCTCTGCTACTTAATCTATAGCCAAGAGAGATAATGTATTTTAATTGCTTTCCAAAAGACAATGTTTGTTTTTCTTTGCTGTACTCTTAATAAACAGCCTTTCTACTTCTGTCTTTCTCATAGGACATATTCATTAAAAGATAATGTATCTCTACAAATTATTTGGCAGCTGGTGGTAGAATATAATGTCCATTAAATGAAGAAGCATCTGACTATATATATTTTTTTCTAAATTATGCTATAAAAACAGAAGTAACAGTTCGTGAAGCATGGGTTTTGCTCACAATTATGGTCTATGAGAATGGTGGCATTATGTGTTCAAGGCTTTAACTGCACGCAGACGAATGGTTCTCTTTAGTTCTGCTTCACAACAGGAAGTCATTGTTATAGGATAAATGTGCCCAAAGTAAAATGTACTGAATCTCAGCAAATTGATTTGTGAAGATATAAAGCTACCCTAGGCCCAGTGGAAATTTCAGAGATTATTCAGAGCAAGCTGGAGCAGACAGCAGGTGGTGTTTCTGAGCAATAAAATAAGAGGGGCATTTCCACTGGAGATGTAGAATTTGATTCCATAATGACACACTTCTGACATGCATCTAAAAAAATACAGTGCCAGAAAGCTGACAGACTTCCACAGAAGAAAGAAGTTCAGACTTTGCACACAGAGGAAGGCTTACTGAAATGCTTATAACAGAACAGGCATGCCCAACCTGTGACCCACAGACTGCATGCAACTCAGAACAACGAGGAATTAGTCTTGCTCCCTGCTGTTATGCCGTCATAGTGCTGGCTCTTCCCCACTGAGTGGCATGAGACAGCTCTGGCAGCATAGCTATCACTCAACAAACATCCAAAACAATTGCAAAACAAGGGACCCTTGAATATCATCTAGTCCAACTACTTCTCTGCAATGAAGAGATATATACATATAAGATCAGGTTTTTCAGACACCTGTCCAGCTTGACTTTGAATGCCTCCAAGGATGAGGCAGCCAGTATCTATCTGGGGAACCTGTTCCAGGGCCTTACCACCCTTATTGTAAAAAACTTCTTCCTCTAACCGATCTACATTTTTCCTCTTTTAGTTTGAAAACATTTCTCCTTGTCCTGTCACAACAGACCCTGCCAAAGAGTCTCTCTCCACTTCTTTCTTATAATCCCCCTTAGATACTAAAAGACCACTATCAGGTCACCTCAGAGCATTCTCTTCTCCAGGCTGAACAACTTCAACTCTCTCAGGCTGTCCTCACAGATCCCTTGTATCATCTGCATGCACTCCAACAGTCTATGTCTCTCATGTACTGAGGTCTACACATCTTGATGCAGTGAGACTTCACCAGCACAGAGTAGAGAGGCAGGATCACCTCCATCATCCTGCTGGCCACACTTCTTTTGATGCAGCTCAGGATACAGTTGGCTTTCTGGTCTGTGAGGGCAGAGTGCTGGCTCACATTCAGCTTGCCATCCATCAGTGCCCCCAACTCCTTTTTGTTGGGGCTGTGCTCTATTCTTTAATTTTCCAGCTAGTATTTATGGTGAGGGTTGCCATGACACAGGTGCATGACACTGCATTTGTATTTGTTGAACCTCATCAGGTTCTCTGGGGCACTCTGCTTGAGCATGTCCAGGTCTCTCTGGATGACATTCCATCCCTCATGTGTGTCAACCAGAACACACTGCTTGGTGTCATCTGCAAATTTGCAGAGGGTGCACTCAGTCCCTCTGTTGATGTAACTGATGAAGATGTTAAAGAACACTGGTCCCAGCAGTGAACCCTGAAGGACACTACTTGTCATATCCAGACATTGAGATATTTACTACAATTCTCTGGGTATGATCTTGCAACCAGTTCCTTGTCCATTGAAGAGTCATCAAATCCATATATTTCCAGTCTGGAGAGAAGAATGTTCTGGGTAAATCATAGCAAAGGCATTACTGAAGTCCAGATAGACAACATCAGTGGCTCTCCCCTTCACTCTTCACTGATGCAGTTATGCTATCATAAAAGCCAATAGGTGTGTGAAGCAGGGCTTGCCCTTGATGAAGTCATCCTGGTTGTCTCATATTATCTCCCTGCATCTTACATGTGCCTTAGCACAATTTTCAGGAAGATCTGTTTCACAGTCTACCCCAGCACAAAGGTGAGGCTGACACATTGGTAGTTCCTTGGGCTGCCACATAATCATAGAATCATAGAATACCCCAAGTTGGAATCAATAACTGTTTCCATTAAATTTCTGCAGACATCTCTATTTTGTTATTCTGTAGGAAAAAATAAAATAAAATAGTGGGTGACTGAATCATTTAGGTAGCTTGAAGCAGTTATATCGTTGGCCTGTACTTGCAATGTTTTATAGCTGATATTATCCCCAAATTGTCTACTGTATAATACTGTTGTTGCACAATAACATTAGAAAATAATGAAGGATACTACTTACACAGAGTATGCATGTTGAAAGAAATGAACAAATAGAACACTAATGAACCTGTTTTTCTAATCATGATTTTAGAGACCCATGCAAAAGGAAAATTAAAGGATGATGGGTCAGTGCAGTAAGCAGGTTTTTTTCCATGAACTAATGTATGCCTGAGAAAAAAAAAAACCAAGAAAATAATTATGCATCAGAAAGCATCTCACTTGAAACTTCTACCAAAGCACAGTGCCCTCTATCAGTTGGAATAGGAAATGCCACACACCTTCTATGGAAGCTTTGCTTTTCTTATTGTACAGTTTTCAATAACATCCCAAAAGTAATCAATTTTTTTCTGATGATTAACTTTTCCTCCTCCTATCAGTTAGTAGAGATGCATTACTACCAAATCAGGGACAACAAAAGCCTAGGCCTCAAACACACACTGCTTTGAGACGCAAATACAATTTATTCTGTAGGATAACATAAGAAAGATAAGAAAAACAAATGAATAACACTTTAGTCAAAATTGTCTTCTGAGCTTACAATTTTCAAACATTTCTGTTTCCCTTTTAGAAATGTATTATAATAATGATGCTAAATTAAAAGTAGACACAACTAATTTTTCATTAAAAAAATATAAAACGAACAAAAAAAACCCATATTATTGCTGGTAGAAGAAAGAATAAGGGAAGATGGCACGGACTGCTTACTTTCAAATAATGCGATGTTGTACAAAGAATTATTGCAAATAAGCCAAATATATTTTCCATGAGCTGCTTGTCCCAATTTTGCTTTCTGTCTGCCAGTATACTCCTTTCTTTTATTATACATAAATACTATGGTACTGTGTGTTGTTAACTTCTATAGTTCTTTTTTAATTTTTTTTTTCTTTATTTGTGTAATTTCACTGATGTACATAATTACTGTCAAGGAAATGAAGAACAGCAGATATTTAAATAGTTATGCCAAATTTTCAAGTTGAAAAAAAAATCAGAAATTTTTGCAATACATTTTCAGAAATTATGAAAAGTTACTCCTAAGTGTTTATATGTGAGTTTAAATTCTTTCAGATTTCATGGCAGATGCTTTATTCAGCTTGGACTACTTGTCTTCTTATATTTTTTGGCAACATAGAATTTCACAGAAGAGAATTCCTATTATATGGAAACAATTGCATGCATCCCCATTGCCTGTGATATGCTCTAAAAAGACTTCCATCACAAACATGGTTAATAACTGATAATTGACATGTCATTTCCTTCTATCCTTGTTAGATGCCTTTATATTACACTGTCAGAATTTTAATAACAGAAGTATTCTGTTGACCTTAATATCCACTGTCTAATTTCTAGTGATGCTAGGTTGAACTGCAGTCCCTTGCTCCATACCTTCCAACTCTAGACGCAAGGGGCAGTACAGGGTGTAGCAGTGAGGAAGGGATCTATGCAAAGCTGCTGAAGTCTATCAGCCAACCAAATATCTCAGTGGTTAACAGGTCAACTGAGACATGTCTGAAATTTCTCATCCTGCAGAAACATTTTCAGACATTTATTTCTACTACACTTTCTATTATCTACATTCAGAATAGCACATTTATAATTCTCTCTCTGCTACAGATAACTGGACTTTGCAAGTAAATCAATTAAAAATTTAAACCGTTCAAGAGGATTTTAGATAGACCCCAATGCCCAGCATGGCGAATTTCATCAAAATTAGGAACAGATAGGAACAGGAATTTATAACAAAAAACTCTTGAGGAATGAAATAGGGAAAATGGGAAACTAGTTATACTTCAACCCAGTACAAGTAAAGATCAGAATACAAAAGTCCTAGCTGAAATTTTATCTTTAATGAAATAGCCTTCATAGCAATTAAATGCCAGCAGATTACTGAAACAAAACCAAAACAACAAAAAAAGCAAACCAAAGAACAAACCAACCAAAGGCTGAGAGAAAGATGAAACCTGCAATGATGTCTTTCTTGATGTCTTTCTTTGATGGGTAGGGATAAGGCTATTCAGTTGCTACGTATTATTCTGAAGTAGTTATGACATTCCTAAACTTTAATTTTCCCAAGCAATTTCATCACAGTCCATCCGATAAAGAACTTTATGTGCCACTTTGCATATTTCTTCAACCTTAAGCTGCAACTCAGTGTAGATGTGCTTTTTTTATTTGCATTTGTTTTATGCTTTAACGTTCTGTGAAAAGTATCTGAGTGTGTCAGGATTCATTCCTAAGGGATTCTTCACAATACTGAGTAGCTCCACTTACCAAGAAGGAAAAGGAATAGTAGAAAGCATGCTCCAAAACAAATTCATTATCTCAAAGGGATACAATGAAAGTAGACACAATATGGAATAAAAAGCAATCTCCTTTTTCCTTCACAAGCTTCTTTCTGCATGGCTTAGTGTATCAGGAGGAGAAAATTTTTTAGTGCTCTCTCAACCATACAGTGCATGTGCATAATCACTTTTCTGTACCATGACAAATGCTATGTGTTTCAGAGACAGGATTTTTCTCCATGTCTGAAGCCAATGAAGCTCAGGGATGCTGGCAGTGTACAGATTGATCAAATCCTGAATGTGTCCGCTTGAATATAAAATGGAATTAGTATTTATCTGTGTACCTCGATGCTAAAAGCAGAAAACAGAGATGCCCATCCTGTGTTCTCCTGCCACTGGGGAGGTGGTTTTCACAGCGCTAGTCATTTACTCATTATGGTACATTTGCAGGGAAATACAGGAGAAGATTTATCTGTGCAAGGGCTTCTAGTACATACTCAGCTTCTCTTTCGGACAGTGGAGAAGTGAAGACAGCAAGGGAACAGAGATTACTTTCACATCCACGCTTATTCTAGATTCTATCTTGGAGTCTAATATGGGAAGTAGTCAATTTGACGAATCTTTGTTTAGAGTAAGAATTCATGACAAACTGTACAGGCAAACTGGACACCAGGAATGCATCAGAAAAACTTCACATTGGAAATGAGGCCCTGATTACCTCATTGTGCTCACCTCTTCCTTTGTTTACTAGCTTAAAGGAATGTTTCCTCTCAGCTCTGCAGTTATTTTGGGCTACAATACATTACTCCTGGCAACTCTGAATTATCTAATGTGACAACATTAGCATATAGGATAAGATGAAATGTTTGAAAACCAGCAGCAGAGCACAAAATACAGGAAATGAACTTTAGAATTCTGCAGCTGGAGAATTGTCTACTGTGACCACAAGGAAATCCTAGACTTTGTAGAATGTAGAAAAAAATGTAGAATGTAGAAAAAAAAACAACCACCACCACCAATAGACAATTCAGAATCTGTTTCAGCAGGACCACTTCTCGAGCTGAAAGAGACTTAATAAACCCAATATTGAATACAGTGCTACATACAAACACTATGCATTATTCCAGTTTCACTCTATTACTGTAAAAAGAAGGCTCATACAAAAGGCATATGCTGATTATGTAAAGGTTTCTAGGTAAGGCAGGGGACAGTTTTCACTGATTGTAATCAATTTTTGAGGCAGAGATAGACTTGTACACAGTTAATTAGGAATGAATACTGTAATGAAACTCCTAGAAGATGCTGTATATCATTTGACTGCCTTTGCAGTATAAATGAGGCATTGGTATACCCAAAGCAAGCTTTATTTAGAACATATCAGACAGCTGTCAGTGATGGATAGCTGTTTCAGTAGTTTTCCTGTGCAAAGCCAACAAAAAGAACCTTATGCATACTCCCTTAGCAAAGAAAAACAATACTAAGATCAGAAGATGGTACTGTCATCTGAAGAAATTATAGCAATAAATTAAATGTTTGGAGTGAAGTCAGATTAATGTGAAAGAAAGCAGAAGACTTGGGAGGTAAATTATCTGATAGATAAAATATGAAATGGGGAAAAAATGAAATAGATTTTTAATGGTATAAAAGATATCAAGATTTAATATTGATTTCCAGTTAAATGATGTACCCTGTACAAAGCCATAACAATGAGAACATGATCTATGATTTAGGAATTATTTGCACCCAACACCCATGATGGAACCCTACCTGCCCTGTTTTGAATGTCGTCTGTAAGTGTCTACTATTTACTGCTACCAAATAAGAAATAGTCTGCGTGATGGACTTCCCTTCTGATGTAATAAATTATGTTTTAATCCTCTATAATGTAAGTAATACATTCCAAAATATACAAATAAACTAAGATACTACCAATGGAGTCTGAAATTTATAAGACAAAAAGATATCAAAATTATTAATTAGGAGAAGGACATATGAAGTAATTTTCTGAAGTTCAACATAGTTTCTATAAGTAGATCGTGGAAATTTACGTGAAAAATGAGCTGAGTATTTTAATACTGATTCTACTTAAAATAGTAACAAGCCTAGGGCTGTAACTAAAGAAAATGGTGTCGTACAGCTTACTCTATAATTAAATAAAAGGCAAGAGAAAATCAGCTGCTGACTGTCCAACAGAAACAAGGCAGAACTTATAATTCTACAGAGATTATTTTGAGAGTTTTCCAGGTGACTGTGAGAGCAGCACCTGCAAATTTTCACTAGTGATAAGCTAAAAGAGATTCTCTTTTTGTTTTCCTCTGCTATAAATGAAGGAACATTTTCTCTGAAAGGAATCAGTGTTATTTGATTTTGTGGTGATGCTTGGTGCTTAATTACCTGAAGGAGGTAAAGGACTCAGAAGGTAAGTAGTCAACTGATTATGGTACAGCATCATTTACTGTGCCTGTGGTACAGAATCATATACTGTGCCTGCAACCAAGGAAATACTTTCTGCAGCAACTGCATAAGTATTAATACAAAAGACAATCTCCTACTGTCTCCATGTTCCATGTGAGGTCTGGAGCACCTCACTCTGGAGCAATTGAGGGAACTGTGATTGATTAGTCAGCAGGAGGCTCAGGGGAGACTTTATCGCTTTCTACAACTCTCAGAAAGGAGGTAATGGTGAACTGGGAGTCGGCCTCTTCTCCCATGTAAGTGATAGGACTAGAAGGAATGGCCTCAAGTTGCTGCAGGAGAGATCTGAATTGGACATTAGGAAAAAATGCTCTGAATGAGTGGTCAGGTGATAGAAAAGCCTGTCCAGGGAGGTGGTGGAGTCATTGTCCCTGGAAGTGTTCAAGAAATGTTTAGATGTTCTTTAGTGGGGAAATATTGGTGGTAGGACTGGGATCTTTGAGGTCTTTTCCAACATTAGAGAGTATATGATTCTATGATTCTATGATACTGTTACAGCATATCTACTGAAGTATGGCCATTGAAATTTACTCTTTCATTGTCCATTAGTAATAACTACAGAATGCCTGATTGGTCTTGTACAAGCTATAAGACACTGAATTGAGAAAGTAGTAGAGTTATAAGAATATACCTAAATGGAATTAATTCTCTAGCTAACTCTGTGTGTCACTCTATGACTAGCTATGCATTCTAACCAGAATGCTACCAGTGTCATATGTCATATAATTTTTATTCATTTTCCTTAATTGATCATAATATTAGCTTATAAGTACCTGCTATAGATGATGCTGAGAGTAGAATCTCTATAACATAAAATACTATTTATGGCTTGAGAGGATGCAAGAGCGAGAATCACTTATCTTGGTTTGATATCCAGTACAAATCTCTGTATTTCATTTTAAAATGACAGTTTTCAACTCTTTATGTTGAATGCAAATTCAAATGGAAAATGTAACACAATACTTTACTTATCTTTGAAATGCTATTAATCATCACAACTAGTAGTACTTATGTTGCACTTTCCAGTCCAAAGCCTTCAGAACATCAATTCTAGTTCACAACTTTTTTTTTTGTTTTCCCTAGAGCAATAATAACATGTAGTATATGTAGGAAGTCAGATACTGTCTTGTATCTGTACGGTATTTATGTTGTATATGATTTGATTTGTGTATGACATGTTCATTAGAAGTGTTTTCTCTTTTTTATCTTAATTTCTTAGCATCAAATTCATAAGCTTGCTCACAGCAGTTCTGTATCTTTGAAAGCATAAACTGAAAATAAGCCAAATACGTTCTCTTGCTCAGTATTTCATATAAATTCAACTTTATTATTATAATTATTAGTGTACTGTAAAAGAACAATTGAAAAGATTTCTAACATGCAAGGTGAATCTGGTTAGTAATTGACAGCAGTTTTTGGGCCTGTTTAGGCTGGTGTTGTCAAAACACACATCTGCACTGTTTTTTGACCTTGCACATTGTTGCCACCATTGTAGTTCTTCTTGTCTTCCTTTTCCCATTTTTCCTTGATTAAACACTTCACAAAGAGAGAAGGGGAAAAACAAGCTATCAGTTTAATGACTGATAGTTAGCACTGCCATCTTTTTCCTATCAGCACAGCTTTGGTGGCTGAGCTCTGTATAATAATAATATGCAATGAAATGGCACAACCTGGAGAGCTAGAATGAGATATAAGAAGATATGAAAGATGAGACAGTTTATAAAATTTGTATATATCGAACACTGCAACACTGCAATCACCTTTCAGGTATTGGAAGAGAGCAATAAGGTCTCCCCTCAGCCTCCTCTTCCACAGACAAAACAGTCCCCGTTCTTTCAGTTGCTCCTCGTAGTGCATATTCTCCAAGCTCTCACAAGCCTTGTTGCCCTTCTTTGTACCTGCTCCAGCACTTTGATGTTCTTTCTGTATGGAGGTACCCCAGACTGAACACAGTATTTGAGGTTGGGCCTCATCAGCACTGAGTACAGGGGGAAGTTTTCCTTCCCTAGTCATTGTGGCAGCCTTGCCTCCATGAGGCTACCAGATTTGGCAATTCCTAGCACTTAATATTTCATGGAAGCCTTCATAAAAATAATGTCTAACTACACTTGTGTTAGTGCATCAAATCTGAGAGAAAGTGATAAAGAGTTTGTATCATGTTCTTATAAGTGTAATCAAAAGTGATCAAAAACCTTTGACACCATTGCACTCCAGACTGGATTAGATCTCTTTTACCTGCGCACTGTTTTCAGATTTATTTGATATCAGCAAAGGCAAACTGATCTTGTGCATGCCTGTTTAATACATGGCTCAGTGAGATGGAAACAGAAAGCGGTGACAAGTCATATGTTTAACTTTACAGTGTTTTGAATGACAGCAAGCTGGATATGGGCTATTATGCTTGGCTAACCAGAACTATGTGGAAACTTGAGAAACAATCTGGCCCTGCTTCTGTCATTCATGGTCAAATCTTCAAACTGTGCAATTCCTCATTATTCTGGTATAAGCTTAGGTCCTGGCATTCAGGAAAGAAGGATAATACCCTGGGTTGTTAAGTTAAAAAGAAGCTGGCACAAATGGGCACATACAGTTCACACAAATAGCAGTGTACCTGATAAAATTATAACATACATCACCTTCATCTAGCCATGTTAAAACCACACATATTAGTAAGCATTCGGAGAACTCACATCACATATAGCTGTGATACTACATGTGTGCAGACACCACAAGTGAGAGGGCTTGCCCACGTCATGATGGAGAGCAGTAGTGTACTCAAGGACTAGTGAGTGACAGTGTGAGTTTATCAAGTTACTAGCACTAATTACGGACATAATTACTAAGAGAGGCAGAGAGGCAGAATTGTGTGGTAGTTATGTGGTATATATGAAATCCAAAAGAACTGTGACATCAGATTGAAGAAAAAAAGGAGGAATTGTAAAACAACTTTGTTTTAAAGAGGACCTCAAAGAATCCTACCTCAAGGTTAATACGAATGTGCAGTAGAAGCACTGTCTAGCATGAAGGGACAAATGCAAAACATACAGAAGACAAGCTGTTTTACCCACCCATTCTCCTGCTCTTTCCCAAATGTCAATGTTTGCTGGAGGACTGATTCTCACTTCTTAAAAATTTAATGAGCTAATTCCCCTATGAGAGAGGAAGGGAGGGCATTTATTTTAATTAAATATCCTATACACTGAAGTTGTGAGATCACAAGAAACCAGATGCTCTGTTCACTCCAATTAATGATGCTTTGGGGTTTCTGATGTGCAGATAGGACTTTTAATAGATTGTACGTGATTATATACTTACCTTGCTCATAGTGAGCAAGAATAAAGAGAGCAGTTCAGAGACATGAACCGATACTGAGATTATCATCTGTCCTCCTATACTGTACTAAAAATGGAGGTAGAGCATGACAATTTCCCTGGTTGCCATATATAGCTACCATAATGACATAGAAAGATTAGGGGGAGTGTTGTAAAATGATTCTTACTTTCAATGAACAGTAGCTCTTTTTCTCCATATTCTCTCAAGAAGTGTCAAGATTATCTTGATAAACAAGAAGCAAAGAGATGTGACTGTTGACAGGAAATGGCTTTAAGATGAGCCAGGGGAAGTTTAGTTTGGATATCAGGAAAAACTTCTTTACTGAAAGGGTTGTTAAGTACAGGCATACCTGGAACAGCTAGACAGTCTTTGGATTTGCAGGGTTTTTTTGACTTCTGAATGACTCCATAACATCCCACACCGCAATGTTTAAGTAACAATGAAAGCATGAATTGAAGAACTGCACTTTTATGAATTGAATTTCTTGTCTTGGATTTTTGTTTTCTTTTTTCTGTTTTTACAGATGACGTGTAGTATTCACGCTAGGTATGGAATGTCTCTAGCAATTTTCTTGAAGTCCAGGTTTGCCATGTATCTCTGTTTTATTATTAATTACTTATTCTTAAATTCAAACAGAACATATCAGTTTTAGAATCATCTTTTTGAAAATAACACATTAGATTTAACCAAAAGTTTATTGATTTGAAATAATTTGGAATCATAACCATGGTTTATGGAGAGAAGAGTAAATATCAAAGATGTTGCACTACAATAAAATATAAAAGAACTCAGCTTTTTCACAGATCTATATTTTGATACGTGTTTCTGTTCAGTTTTACTAATGTTATTCAGTTTTTTGAGTATTAACTAGTTTTGGAAAGAATCATAGTGTAATTAGCCTGTCTTTCTTCTCATATCCTTGTCATCTCAGGAAGTATAGTAATCATCTCGGAGATACCAGAATCTTTCGGTCCTTAGTTCTTGGTATTGCTATAGAGCTTTCAGATACTTAGGAAGGCAATCTGCACTTAATTTGCTCAGTGAAAATCTGATTTAAGGCTGAAGAAGTTAATTCTTGAATCACTCATAACTGAAAGGTCATTCCATTACCACCACATTATACCTGCTGTCAGTATAAAACTGACATCATTACTTCACATACAAATTGATCGATAGCTATTATAGACATATCCTCTGTTCAATTAGGAGCACACACATGGCTAGATTATAACTTTTAACTGCTCCTGCACGTCTCCATATTTTAATGACTGGAACAATTAAATGAACAGAGGCAACATCACTACCAGTTGCTAATGCCTGCTGTGTTCTTCTCCTTTAAAAGGTTAAAGGCAAGAATGACATCTTATTCATGTTTTTCTGCTATGCAAAGACTTAGCTTATAGCTTAGGAATTATATTCACAAGAGTGTTAAAGTTAGCTATGCATCTCAATACCATTACAAAGTTATTCCCAACTCAAGGAACATATTTTGCCACCTCTTCTGCAGAATGAAAACAGAAGGAGCCTTTGCTTTTGATTTATAATGCAGCAGCTGAATAGTTCTCTATGATCCCATTGATCACCCACGCTCATCCTCATTAAAAGAAAACAGCACAGTGAGTATTAAATAGTACCTACTTACCAGTAAGTATTTGTTCTTCATATAATTTTATGACAAAGACATATCCTATTTCATTTACCTATTAATATGCAATTCTAAAATTTATTACTTTTTTGTTAGTATTAGACCAAATACTCTGGGAGGCTAAGTCAAAAAACTTCATTATGAATTTAATGTAGACAAGGAATATAGTCTGCTGTTAGAAACACAAAGGAGTAGTTTCATATATGAATAACCTTACCAGTTTGAAGAAGATAATTTAATGAATGTTGATACTCAGTTGCAATCATGTATAGTTGATCATTAGATTGGGACCACAGTTAATCTTCCATATTTCATACTGTTTATATTATCATTGTGGAAAGTATTTGGAGTTTTATTTATTTCTCATTGATTTAATCAAAGAATTGTTCTCTTGGGAACAAATAATTTATTGAATAACAAGTACTCTGATTTTTTTCTCTTAAATATATGCTTCATATTTCCTAATGCATTTCACTGTTTTGTACAGCTGTATGTCAAGACTTCAATTAGGAAAACAGAAGTCCAATAAGATGAATACAACTATAGCTGTGAAGCCTGCAGCTGGCTTTGTCTTTGAAGAACATATGTTCTATTGGGATAGCTCTACTTTTGGATTTTCACAGGTGAGAGAGTGCTTATTACAGAATTTAGAGTTTGTGCTGCTCTGCAGTGTTAAATCAACATTTTGTGAATTTCCCTTTCCAGAATATACAGTGTATTTCTTGTAGGTAATTGTGCTTTATTTTCCACATGCTGTTTAATACTCAGGAGTGTGGCAATGAAAGGTAAATAAATAATTCTCTAAATTTTGCTATGTGTTTTACTGTTGTTCGTACAGCAGCCAGATGTTATCTCACTCCAAAAATCTTTAGTTATCTTAGTTATTGCAGTATTATGCTTTGGTTTTTGTGTTACAGAAGCCAATGACCCTTACGCCATGTCCATTTCTTGAAAGTGCAAAAAAAAAAAAAAAAAAAAAAAAAGAGGAAAAGTAGAAAATATAGAAAATATACTCACTAATTTACAACTAGTTAGTGCCTCTTTGCATTTCAGAGATAAAGACAATTAAAGTGGCTCCTTTTTGGTTCCATTAGAAACATGTTCCCAATAGCATCAATTCTGCTTAATCATGTGCTACATTTTCAACTTGTCTACATTATATCATTATATATATATACATAATATACTACAGCATATCTTTTGAGTACACTTTTGTACTGGGCTGCACAGAGTATTTTGTTATATATAAATATCATAATATATCTGTTTATAACAATGTGTGTTTGCTTGATTATCATTTATGTTCATTCTGTATTTGGTTTTTCTTTTGCCTTTTTACACTGAGTTTGCTGGGAGTGGGGGATAAGTGGTTGTGTTTTGCTGAGGGTAAGAGTGCCTTGCTTTTGTTCTTCATTATATTTTCCATTTGTTTTTGTTTGTTTGTTTACTTTTTTCTCCCATTGTAGCCTTTCTTCCTTCCCCTACTCCATGCTTGATTTGATGCAGAGTTCAGATTCTGAGGGTTCTGATGCTCCCTCTTCTGGTTGAGAAACTATTTTCTTTTCGATTGGTCAGAAAAGTGAATGATCTTTGCAAGAAATTCTTTGTGAAATGAAAAGGGCTTTTTAAAATGTGCATGATGTTGAGAGGTTGGGAGGCAATAAGAGACAAGCTGTTGTTTCTTAGTGGTTCCTCTAGCATATCTCTTCACTGTTTTCCCATTATTTTAATTTTAAACTTCCAGGCTCATTTGATATAGCAAGTAGAAATATTTTAAAAATGTTATGTTGTGCTAAAATATCAGTCTGGCTGACACAAAATAAGGTTTGGAAATTTTTCAAGGAACTTATTATCAAGAGAATGGAGTTCATTTTTAAATGCCTTTCAACCCAAACAAACGGCAGCTTCAAAGCCCTTTGAATAATTTTATAGTTGAATGTAAGCCCAGATTTTGTCTATTCCAGTTAACACACCACTGCAAGCTCAAATAAGCACTGATTTTATCTGTTTCAAAATTTTGGATGAAAAGATTACTGAAGTCAAGATCTAAGAAGAGTCTTCAGCTCTGTGTTGCAGTCCTCTTGTTTTTGGAATCTGGCTTACAGCCCTGAATAAGCTGCACAAATCCTAAATCAGTGAAACCTAAATAAGTGAAGACATAGGCATGTTAGAATGATGTTACACAAACTGCAAACTGAATGCTACAGTGATGGTAATTACTCACTTTTATTTAGTCAATCAGCTGGTGGAGTCAGCTGATTTCAGAAGGTAGGAAACAATAGCTTAACTCCTCCCTGAAGAGATGCAGATCCCACCTTTCTAAGGAGACGTCCGGGCTAAGCCAGTCCAGCAATTTAGGAATAAGCTCTCCAATATGTACAGTGATACTTTTCTTATTCCACTGTAACAAAATGAGGTTGTACTTTGAATGTTTTGCTTGCTGCTACAGTTACACAGACATCTGAACCACGGCTGGAGGCATCTCAATACTGGAAGACTGGAATAAAAATGGTGAGGTTTTAAAGATAACAGTGGGTTTCACGTATTTGCCTTTCATTTCCCACCCTCAAGTTTGCTCATTTTGAAGGTGTCTTTACAGCCAAGAAGATGGAAATCTACCTCTTAAAATGATAAGTTCTGACATTTTTAGATGATCAAAAGATCTTAGAAGCTGCTTTTTTAAGAGGAAAAATAAATCTTAAACTAAATCAAATACCAAAAGAGAAGTGATAAAAACCTCAGACCTAACTGAACTGTTAATGTCAAGATGAAGGAATAGTGTAGAATCAGAGCTACTATCATCCACTTTACAGTCATTCCTTTAAGATTTGGAGCGTCTCCATTCATTTCACAAGATTTGGCAAATGCTACATGCATGAATGAGATCTTTTCAGAAGTCTGCATTAAACGTGTTTATATTATAAACAATACTGCTATATTTTTTGTAACTAAAATTTGAAGTGCATCCTATAATTCTAGTTAAAAAAAAAAAAAGTGCTGTTTTTGGAAATGTTTGTGTTCTCTTTCTTACAAAAAATAACATATAGTGTTTCCTCACGTTTACTTCTGGTTAGACTCCTAATTTCTTTGTTTTAGTCTAAGACTGTTTTATAGCCAGTCTGTTTTGACTAAATAACAAGTGAAATTCATCTTATCTCTTTCACTGCCCAAAAGTTAAGCCCTATTCTGTTAGTGACATGCAAACTCCTAGTTAAGATATGTTTGAAAAAGAAGAATGAAAAATATTTATTTCTATCTTTATTTGTTTCAGAGAAATAACTGCATTAGATTAGAGGCTTAACTGTTAAACAAGTGAAATTCCGTGAGATGAACCTCATTCCAATTATAATTGCAACTTTTATGTACTTATTTAAAATATGAGTCTATTTAAAGTTTTTCTCAAAATCTGTAATGTGTGTGCACAAAATAAACAATTTTAGTCAGATCTCTCAAACTGTTGCACAGTTTTTAAAGAAAATTGTATAGAATTGATACAGTTTTTAGGTTGAACACATTAAATATATTGTGCTGTAAGCTATCTGACAAGTGCTAAATTCCACATCCAAAAACACTGCTGATAAGAGAAGTTCAGACTAAGACACACATTCTTTTAAATCTATGTTTTTATAATAAGTGAAAGAACATAATGAGTCTGTTTGGGCTCAGTTATGTTTGATTAAATTAATCAACATTGAACTGATCTGCCTCTGACTTATGGTCATGTGTGGAAAAGATTGTACCAGTGGTTTCATTGCAGTCCATTCCTCATTGTGAGGATGGTGGGAGACGTTTCTGGGGGTGAGAGGACCATTTGTGTGTACTTTTATGGGATGTAGTTAGGTTCTCTCCTGAGAATTTTGCAAATCTGACCAATGATTTTTAGCCAACTGAAATACAAATGCTTTACAATACAGGGGAGCTTAATCTTAAGCCTCTGCAATAATTGCAGAATAGGAAGGCTACCTCTTAAAGCCATTAAGAATATACTGTAGTGGTTATAAAACTGATTAGTTACACATTGCTGGGAGACACTACTGAGAGACATCCATTGCAGTTACTGCTGGAAATGAAAGCCATAAACGTTAAGCTAGCTCTGTGAATTTCTTTCATTACATTAAGAATTATTTTGATGGAACTATTCTGAAGTTCCCAGTCTTGATCATTAGTGAGTAGGTTAACCTAAAGGGGAGAATGATGCACTTGATGGTGAGTGTAATTAAAGGATAAGTGGCCTGAAACTCTTCATATGGTGCTTACATACGTAGTGCCATATACCTGAAAATGAAAAGAGAGTGAAGCTATGACAATAAATATTTCATATGCATGCTTTTTTCTTTTTTAATTTGAAACTTTTCTGTTCAGGCTTAGCTTGATATACTTATGTCTTCTAAAGGAACCGTAGTTAAAGAAAACATTGTTTCTGCTTCACTTTTCTGTATCTGTCATAATACTAAGATGAGTCCTCCTCTGAAAGTCTTGTATCTTGACTAGAAATGCTATAAGAGAGCTGTAACTTAGGCTTCCACTACTTTTTCAGAATGCTTATATCTACCAACTTAACCAAATTTCACATCCCTCCTAAGTTGCCCTGTTTTTTTCCTTCTCCTCGGTGCATTATATTTTATGATAAGCCAGTAAAAAGAATAATTTTTCTGGGACAAAGCAAATCAGGAAATATTTTTTGCCTCATTTTTTAGACCTTTTGTGAGAAATACATGACTTTTGGCATTGATAGCCACTTGTCATCAATCTTTTAATGCATGTGTTCATCTGTCAGGATACCAAAGCAAGAATTTCCCTAACCTGAAAAAAACAGTGAAACACATAGGCTTAGGTCTTCTGTCTCATTGGTGCTGATGCCAATGATATTATGATTGTTGGTTGTAGACTTTGTGTTAAGTCATTTACACAATTTATTTCCTTTTAAAATTGTGTGGTATATGACCATTCTCATCCATCTTTTAAATCTCATAGAAAATTTACTGTTACTGGCGTTTCTTTCCAGCTGCCAGATTTGGTAGAAGTGTACCAACAGATTAATATGGGAGAGTGACTCAAGACTTCACATGTATGTGGCGAGATTATATGAATTTAGCTTCCATTAGAAATCAGACTAACAATGTCCCACATTGGTATGTGTATTAAAAATATATAATGTAATTTTAAAAATAATTTTAAAAGCATGTTTATTAAAATGAGATTTACAAAAGGATGAAGAGGTTTTTTTTTGTTTTGTTTTAACAAACTGGAGACCAATATAGAAATTTTAATTTTGATCAAAACATGATTTCTTGGTTTAAAAAGATCTCCAGCCTAGGCAGAATTGATGTGCTATAGCATTATTTCAGAAAAATCCCTTATCCAAGAAAAACAAACAAAAACAATTTGATGAGACTTTTATGTACAGATGAAGGCTTGCTGTTCTCTGTTCCACATGCCTGGTAAAACCTAAGCTCATAGAAGTAATCAGCAGTGTGAACTATATTTATTTTGCATATTTTAGAACTATCATGTCAAATGAGTGGTCAAGTGTGCAGGTGCAGATTATTACAACCACAAGACACTTGGCTTATGAATAGGCTAATTAGTTGGGCTGTAGGAAAATATAGCACATTACAGTGATCATGATGTAGAAATCTGATGTTCAAAGCAGCGTGAAACAGGCATTTCTAGTCGCAAACTCATCCAAGAATAATAAAGAAGAACTATTTTCCCCTCCCCTCTGATTTTTAAAAGCAATATTTTATATCAAGTTCCATAGATGACTCTCCAAAAACAGCCTACATCTATGTTTCAGTGGAATTCCAGAGGCTTTTTTCTTGTTTTATGATTAAAAGTTGTTGCTGAAGCATTTTCAAAATATTGTAATTAATTTAATTTGTCTACATGAATAGACTAGGTAGTGCAGCCAATTAAGACCCAGTACTTTGGCCCTAGGGCTTCAGTCTGAAACATCATTTAGACAGGAACTAATGCAATTATCCTTATCTGAATGCTCTGAAGGAGATAGGAAGCAAATGCCAATTTGGTCTCTTTTCATGGGCAAAGAGACACTTCTCAACACATATTCAAAGTGGAAACATTTTCAATTATATATGCAGCATAATAAAAAGTTCAATTAAAACAACTATGACGATCTTTACAGATGAACTTTATAAAAGACTGTTTTTATAGATAAAGTTTAGTGCTCTTGCAGAAATGTAATAAAATTAGAACAGTTATATATAAATTATCTTTTAAGTTATTTTCTTGCAGCTACTTAGACTTGCCACGTTTTTTTGGAAAGAGAATACTATCTCCTTTTTTATCCTATCAGTTCTTTCAGCATGGCTGTTTCCAGACTACCACCTGAAAAGTTTTTAAAGTGCCTTTTATGTACTGCAGCCAATGAAAATGTTCTGCATTGGCACTAGGCTGTAGCTCCATTTCTTCTTCCTTCTATAATGCACTACTCAAATCTAGCATAATTTCTCCCGGATTCTTGGAATGGCTCCTAAAGCCATGACATTACTGCAGTAGAATTCAAGAAACAGTTTTCTTTGTTGAAGTATAAATAAATACAGACTTCCACATCCTATTCCAGCTACAGGTGTGTACATAATCTGAAAATGCAGTGCGATTGTATGGAAGCATGAACCAAGAAAAACCAAGAGCAGCATTTTCATCCTTTTTATATTCACTTCAGCGTTTAGTGCACAGGTTCAATAGCTGATGTGAAGATTTTTGTATTAGTTCATCTCTTAGCTGTAAGCAGCCCTGACGACTTCCAATTTTTAAATCAATACACTTTACTGTTCCATCCTCATCTGTTTTGTTGGTGGGAGCACTAAGAAACTTTTGATTGATAAGAAAAGGGATGGTGATTAAACATAGTTTGAAAGACTGTTCAGCTTCCTCTGGACAACAGACCAAGTTATTTTTTTGTTTTTTTCTTTGTTTTTCTACTTTCACTGCTTGAATCATTAAGCGTACATCACACACAAAGAAACTGCAAACTTTGTCTTTAACATTTCCTCTTTGACAGAAGCTTATTTTAAGAAATTCTAGCGTTCAGAGTGTTTCTAAACTCCTGAACTGTCTTCATTCTAGGCACTTGTTTGATTGGCCTGATAAATTGAAGACATCTATGGAAGTATGAGAGTGGATTCAAACCTCTCTAAGGCTTTTCTTTCTGCATTTCTTCTTCTACAGCTTCTTTCCTCTTCCATTCTCATGCCCACACTTTTTCAGATTAAATGAAAGTCACTAAATATGTGGCTGTTGATGTTCATTTTTGTTTACATCAGCCCTCCATCTACAAGCCTTGCAGTAGGAAAGAACTTACTTGCTTTTGTTCCATCATAAATCTGGATACATGCATTTATTCACTCTTGTTCACTCTTTCTTCTCTCTAGACTAAAATATCTGAATCATTTTGTCAACACATTGGTATAGTTACAAGAGGAGAGTCTGGATATGCTTTCAGTATATTTTATACTGTCAGAATATCAGCATAATGAAAGTAAAATACCTGTGCCAATTGCAGAGCATATCTTTCTGTCTGGACACTCACAATAGGAAGGTGCAACTTCCTTTTTCCAATAGGGAAAGCAACTAATCAGAGGATGCTTCATAGGCACACTAATGAATAGTTCACTGCCAAAACTTTGGTGTTTCTGAGACTTTCACAGAAGGCAGCCTTGAGAAATTCCAACAGTTCTATGGCATTTAAGTTCTACTATAGTTAGATTCATCTGGGGTCTTTGGGGGTCTTAGCTTTAAATGTGGGTTTATATTCTAAGTAAATTTAAGAACACAGACAAGAAATGTTTGAGAAGTAAAATATCCACTGAACAGTTAAGTCTGAAAAATCCTACAGCAGTTTTAGGTTCTTTATTGTGGTGCTATGCTTACAGCCATCTGAGCAATTATGTAAAAATAATGATCCCCTTTTGATGAACAGCTTAGGGTCTGAGTCCAAAACCAAACACATCTGGCTTGTACAATTGAGAACCTTTCCTGGCATAAGAAGAGACTAAATGCTGGAAGCAGCTTATGTTAATCAGAACGATCACATTAAAATCAATAAAGATTGGCTACATTGCACCAGTTACAGATTTTTTTGTTTATTGGATTTATTAATGTTGCTATTATTTCCATGCAACATGTAAAATACACTAAACCATTGTAGGCACTGTCAATGAATTTTAACTCAGAAGGTTAATGATCAGAGTTTACAGACTCATATGGTATATTCAGGAGATGGACTCATCCCCTGTAGGTCTCTTCCAACTTGAAATATTCTGTGATTTTATCCAGCAGCCATCTCCTCTTCAGAATTTCCCACTCATTAGTTATGTTTAGCATAAAATAATTTTTTCTTAGCTCCTTTCAGGATCTTTTACAAGCAGTCGACAGATTCACTAGATATTAACTACAGGTTGGGAATATAAGTTATAGCCATAAGACTAGACTTACAAAAAAAATTTGACTAAAATATCTATTTGGCAGATGCAATAGGTAGTAGGATGATAGCATATAATAGCGTGTTTTTTTATTGATGAAGAGTCATAATAGGAGTCCTGATGCTATTTTAGCCAAGAAAGCCCCAGTTCTGTTTTGAATACTATAGCATAATGATAGATAGATTAACTGACATATGTTGTCTGCACATTTACTGAACACTAGGTCCTATGAAAATTTGTCATTAACAGTGAAAGTGCATTAAGTCATAAAGTGTCATACAGGTTTGAACACCTTTATCATCTTCCTCTTGGACTCTCATCAACAGAGCTGCTAGCACTTTACGGTGGATACTTTAGGTATGAAAGACCTAATATATTTTCTGTGCTGACTTAAAATAAGGCTATTTAAATAGATTCTGGCAGAGGGACAGTAATATTTTATTCTTTCCAATTATGCAGATCAGGATTTAAAAATTCATCCTCCTGGATGTACTGAACATTATATTTTCCTGCTAAATCTTGTAGCTTTTCTTTTCTCATTTAATTTTAATTTTCTGAGGAAAGAGTCAAATCATCATCCAGCTAGCCAAAGGGAATTTCATTGCTAAGTGACAGTGACAGTCCTTAAGAATTGCCTGAAAATCTGCTCAATTTTAATGCTCTAATGAAACTTCCTGTGAAATCTGAGATAATTTCCTTTCCCAGACATGTTTTATTAAAGAAATTTTTATTATTTTTGCTGACCAAACCATCATTGATGCACCATTAATCCCCTGCCCCCTCCCTCTCCCCTGCCCAACACACACACACCCCAAAAATATATATATGTTTTTTGAAAACATTAAAAAATAAAAATGCATTGCTCATTCTGAACGTCTTCCTGAGTATCTAGACATAAGGATTTGCAACAAGAGAGGATAGTACATACTAATTGAAAAATGTGGAAAATCGTAGGTCTTGATGTTGAAAGGCTTGCTGATGCACAAAATGTATTTTACTCTGGTGGAAACAGATATACAGACAGTCAGCCTAGCAAAAAAAAAAAAAAAAAAAAAAAGCATCTCTTCTCTGAGGCAGAAGTGCACCATTTTCTTTTTTTTAAGAAAATGCACTGTAGCACCTAAGACACACTGAAATTGCTTTTTTTTGAAGAGCCACAACATTACAGCTATGATAGAAACACTGTGCATTCATTACTCCACAGACATACAGCTACAATTCAAATCCATCCCTGAAAAAGCAAGGGGGCTAATGTATCCCTAGATGTTTATACACACTACATATGCTAGATTGAAAAGCAACACACACCTGGGGAAAAACATCAGTAGAATTTTGGATTTGTGTTTTGGATAATTAGCGCTCTATATCCACTACTACTTCATCTGTAGAGGTTACCCAGACACGTTACCTTTAACGTGCAATTGGAGGAGTTGCACATCCCGATGCTGAAATCACTGGGTGTGCAGCTTTCCTGGGGCTGAGTGGGGAGAGAAGAGAAATGCAAGTGTTGCCCAGCATCTGCAACTCTGCCAAGCAGAAAAAGATTATCCTGCTGCTGCACAGGACCACAAGGCTGGATGAGTTCTCACCTGTTTCCAGAACCAGCTGCTGAAACTGCATTACAAAATCATTACCATTTCTACACTTTTCTCAGATACACTGAGCATAACTCAAGAGCACACGAAGAGTAGGGCTGCAGCTCTACCTGGAAAGCATGACATGTTCTTTGCTTTCAGTCACCAAGGAAAACCAGATAACATGCTACCAGGACATTACAGAATGGTTCTGAAAATTTTGCAGACTCACTGCTGGTCACACAAGACCAACAAAAAGATCAGATGATAATATTCACAGGCATTCCAAGCCAGATTTTCAGTTTGCCAGCTTTGAGCAGTTTGCCTGTAGCTGAAATTATAGGTGCTCAGTACCCTTGCAAATTAGTTCCAGCTGTTTCTGGTTTGATATGCAAATACAAATGCACCAAATACTGCGAACATTTGGGCCTATAATTTAATGACTTTTTCTTCCAAGAGCCTTCTAGATCTGGAAGCTCTTCTTTCATATAATTTCTGAATATGCCCCTAAGAAAATTTCTAATACTGCTGTTGTCACTGTGAAAAGTGATTATATCACATCAAACACAAATTGAAAAAACAGATGAGATTTTTGTATAATGCATAAAAAGGTACTTTATAACAGAGTTAAAGCCTTGTATTGTATCAAAGATCACATGCTGTTCCATGAATCATTTACATATGTTTCACTTGAATGGAGGGTGGGAAGTTCTATATCACGTACTGTACAAGTGCAGTGACCTCAGAAGAGGAACTTTCATCTTCAGTTAGACTTTTAAAATGTATTTTTTAAGTATGAGTCATTTTCATTGTTGTGAATTCTCTACAAGGTGACCTGGGAAAGACCTGGGGCTCTATTTATCATAAATGTCATCAAGCTACAATTTAACCTCAAAGTTATAAGAATTGAAGTCAGAGGAGTTTTGAAACTCAAGACTTTTCAAAGGTTTGAATAAGCAGATTCAGACATACGCAGTGCACTTTGCATCAACTGAATGAGAGAATTATTATGTCTTTATCCATTGGATATAAAACTAAGAATGCTGAGCTGTATGTGTCGATAGGATTTTCAATACTGGGCT
The DNA here is from genome assembly GCF_019238085.1 of Lagopus leucura. Classification (NCBI taxonomy): domain Eukaryota; kingdom Metazoa; phylum Chordata; class Aves; order Galliformes; family Phasianidae; genus Lagopus; species Lagopus leucura. Next base: position 25,411,115 of record NW_024962263.1, read on the forward strand.
GTGAATTGAATGCTACTCTTCACAGAATACTGTATTGCCCAAACTAGCCTCTCTCTTAGGCTTGCCTTTCTCTGATGCTTTCTTTGACAGTTATGCTCCTCTTATATAAAATAATATCAGTAATACTAAAAAATGTGTTTTTCACAAGTTACCACATTTATGCAAATGTATAATTTCATCTCAACATCTTCAGTATCATTCTGCTTTCTTAATTAGGGAATCTATGTTGACTAATCTTTATAATCTTAATGTTTGTTCATACTACAAATCTCCTGATAGCTTTCTGCAATTTAAAATGGATCTTGGGATTGTCATCTAACAGGATGCCCAGGAGATCCTGGGTTCCACCCTAAAAGGAACACTCCTTTTTCACAGCTTTTCTGGATAATATTAATCAGCAATATGTGTCAAACTGTTACAGGATGCTGCCTTTAAAGTTAACAAGTAACCTACATCAGTATGCATATAAAGACTTTATCAAGACTACAGTGGCATTGAAACAAAGACTAACTGCATTTTGACTATAATTATGCAAGTTAATGACTTTTTATAATCCATTATCTGCTGCATATACTTCTCATGCATGTCCCAGAAGATTAATATGGAGATGTAAAAGAAATTACATTCAAAACTTTGCTTTTCTTTCTGTTTTGCTGTTGTTTTTGTTTTTAATTCATATTGCAGTCTTTTTCAGCAGATGGTTCATTCTAGTCCCTTTCATGTTTGTACTCTGTTATGCTTGTAAGAGACTCAGCTGCCAACTGATCATATTTCATTGCTGAATCTATCATGTGTGATATAATTGCTCATTATGTGCTTTGGAATAAACTTAAAGAACTATAATAGAGTTATTTCTAACTCCAAACAAATTAAGAATATAGTCAATTTTAATACCTATAGTTGTATGCTGACATAATTATTTTACAAGTCTGCTATGCTTACATTCTCGTATTCTATTTTGCTTTGATTCTGCATTGAGAAACATACTGAGCTTATTCCTAAGTCTTATGTACCTGTTTTTCTATATAGGAACCTTTGGTGATGTACCAGTTTCTGAGAAAGTATTATTTTTAAAGAATTGTACTCTAAGTCAGAGAAGTTTAATTGCAATACACAGTGATCTAGAAAGCATTACTGTTTGCCATGAATCACTAAATGCTAGCTTTTCTTTTCCAGCACTGCTGATTGATTTTAGAAGGCAACAAGAATGTTGTAACTACATTTGACATAAAACACTACTACTATTATCAGGAAATTGTATGGTATATGACACAGCATACCTAAATTACAGAAGTCACTGTTAATATTTCATGCAATTATAAAGGCAGAATTTCTTGTCCACAAGTCATATTATTGTCAAATGTGTTGTTACCTATGATATATCAGATAGTTTTAGTCAGTAGAGTAAAAGAAGTGCTGCATTTCCTAAATAAACTTGAAGTAATTGATGGCTATTACAATAGCAATGCCTGATTTTGATTTTGTTGGCCCTTGATGTCAGAGGCAGATGTTGGTGGGATGGCAGTAGAGTTTGAACCCTTCCACCAATACTCCATTACATTTTGTTACTGTATGACAGATGGTAGTAGAAGAGCAAATGGCATCTGACATGGAAGTGCAGATAAAGCAAAAATGTGGCACAGGATTCCTGCATGTGAAAAAATGGCACTCAATGGCATTCATCGGTGTTCGCTGGAGACCCAACAGTGGATGTGAACACAGTGATGTGGTGGGTGGTGTGTTTCAGCAGTGGCTACAATGACAGTAAGGACAAGCCATGTTCTACAAGCATGGCATGCAGACTCTTGTTCGTTGCTGATAAAAATGCATAACTAATAGTAGTGACTACATTGAAAAATAGTGTCTTGTAGCAGAGAGTTTGCTGTATCAAACAGTGTTCTTGTGTTATATGTATCTGTTGTAGTTTCCATTAAAATAAATATGGGGCATTACTTTCTGAGAGACCTATGTATATATAGGCATTTGAATCAAATTCAAAAGGGTTTATTGATTTAATTTCTGAAATTATGACCAATTCAGATTATTCTGCTTCTGTTTCTGTCATATCAGAAGGACTGTACCATATCTTCTCTCTTCTCTGCTGCCCTAAACTCATTTCTTGTAACGGCTAGGGGTGTAATTCAACTTCCATCAATTTTTTGGACTTTTCTTCATTGAACTCTCTTGAAAAAGTCTTTGTGCCTGGATTGTAATGTAACATTGAATTCGTGAGAGAATGTTTTAGTCATGACTTGTTTTATCTGTTCCTGAAATTAGAAGGATCTGCCAATCATCCCTTCAATTTCAAAGATATTTCAATATACTTCTAAAGACAAGAGAATACACACTTGTGAATCAGGCTTCTTTGTGATTCACTTTTCCTGACAAGAAAAATTCATAACTATTTATGTTTAGAATTAGAATAAGAGTATTAGAATTCATATTATTATGTTTAGAATTTCTCTTCATGCAAGATTCATTAAAGTCAGAAGACCTAACACTTAGGTTACTAAAATAAAACTAAAAGTCAGGCTAGCATCGACATTAACAGCTGAAATTGAAGGAGTAAATTGAGATTAAGTGGCCTACTTCTGTCCCTTCAGGAAGCATATTTCAAGACTTTGAAATAATGTCCATCCTCAGTATTAAAAGAAGATAAAGGCTGAAGTATGTTCAAAAAAGCCTCAAGTGCATCAACTGGACCTTTTATGTTAGCTAATCAAAAATGAGAACTTCATACCAAATGCTGCAAAGTATTTACTAAAAAACTCACATCTTACATTGCTACTTTTCCACTACTTTGTCAATTTGTTCAGAAAAGACAGTGTGCTATAGTTAATTAGGGGCATTTCTCAATCACTTATTCTTGACTGCTTCAAAATCTTAACTGAAATTTCCAACTTTTATGTATTTGTACCTTCTAAATGGGTCAAGGCACTGGTATCTCCTATAGACAATATTAAATATTAATATTACATTACTTTTGATACTTTTTTCAGCAGCCCTACAGCATTCATTTATATGTCAGTCTCAGCAGCTTCACGGACAAAAAGAAAATAGATTGCATTATACTGAAACTGAGATCTTTTATTTCAACTTTTTCCTGTGCGTTTTTATTTTATGAGAAAAGTTACTTTATATTTCTTCAATCTATTTGTTAAATTAATCTTATTTTATCTTCAGATCATCAGACCTATATAACTAGATGAATTCAGATGATTTTATGCATGTATATAACAGCAAAAAAAGTCCATGAACCTCCATAAACCTTGATTGCAGATTTTAATTTTGTTAATTTTTTTTTTTTATTCTTCCTTCTGTTAATAGAACTAAGGGATAACATAATGTACATACAAAATATATAAACATTCAGAAAGCAATACATCTTCATTAGCACTTATTGTACATATGAGAGACTAAGTAAACTGACCACACAGCCACTTGCTTACTGCTCACTGAATGGGATGAAGGACAGAACTGGAAAGATGAAAATTAGAAAACTCGTGGTTTGAGATAAGAGTTTATTAGGTAAAGCAAAAGATGTGTGTGCACACAAAGCAAAAAAAAAAAAGGGGATTCATTCATTTCTTCCAATCAGCAGGCAGATATTCAGCCATTTTCAGGAATACAGGGATTTGTCACACGATAACTTGGGAAGACAAACACTGTAACTCTAAACATCCCTCCCCTCTTTTTTCTTTAATCCCAGCTTTTATTGTTGACCATTAAATACATGGTGTGGGATATCCCTTTTATCTGTTTGGGTCGCTGCCTTGGTTCTATTCCCTCTCAAATTCTTGTGCATTCCTAGGCTCCTCCTTAGCAGGACAGTGTGAGAAATTGAAATATCCTTGTTTCTTTGTAATCACTACTCAAGTGGCAATTGAAACATTGGTTTGTTATCAGCAGTCCTTTACATTTTAGTCATAAATCCAGAACACCATACCAGCTACTGTGAAGAAAATTTAACTCAATTCCAGCCAAAACCAGTATAGTCTCAAAATCATGTTAAAGTAGTAATTGAAAGCGTAGACATTTTTAATATTAGAGATTGAAATTCCACTATCAAAACTCCAAGGAAAATTATTATTATATATTCTAATCTTGGAGAAATATGGAGCCACCAGATTTGTCTGTCTCTTATCTGTTAAGTGCATTACTTAACAGTAAGTTAAGTACAGACAAAATAAATAAATTAAATAATAATAGACAAAATAAAAGATTTCTATAAAAACCTTATCATAGGATGCATGCTACATAGCATAAAACATTATACTTAAGGGAGGAGAAGAGTGATATTCATCAAGACTGTAAAGTGCCTTTTATTCCTCAAGAACAAAATATTTTGAAATAGTATGAGAACAATATTGGATGGTTGCAACCAAAGGGTTTTGGTCAGCAGCTCTGTGATCAGGTGGAGGCTGGTGATGAATGGTATCCCAGAAGGGTCTCTCTTGGGACCAGTGCTATTTGACAGTTTTATCAATGACACAGACAGTAGGATAGAGTACACAATCAGCAAGATTTTGGACTACCCCATGAAGAACTGTGCAGTTGACACAATAGAAGGAAGAAATTACACCCAAAGGAACCTGGACAAGCATGAAAAGTGGATCTATATCAACCACATGAGATTCAACAAGGACAAGGGCAAGGGACAGAACTTAATTAGATCACAGATATCTGCGATCACAGATATGTGTGCAGTCTGGGAGAAGAACTCCTTGAGTGTAGTGCTGCAGAGTAGGAGTTGTGGGTTCTCGTGGATGAACAATTTAACATGAGCCAGAAGAGTACACCTGCAGCTAAGAAGGCAGGGAGTGGCCAGCTGGGAGAGGGAGGTGATTGTCCCCCTCTGCTCTCATAAAGCCCTACTTTGAGGTCTACATCCAGATCTGGAGCCCTCAGTGCACAGAAGGACCTGAAGCTGTGGAAGCGGGTCCAGATGAGGGCCATGAAGATGATAAGAGGTCTGGAGCACCTCTCAGACAGGCTGATGAAGTTGGGCTGCTTGTTCAATCTGGAGAAGAGAAGGCTCTGGGAAGACCAATTGTGGCCTTACAGTACTTAAAAGTTGAGTTCTTAATTAGGAGGGAGACCGACTTTTCACACAGACGGATAGTAACAGGAGATAGAAACAGGAATGGTTTCAAAATAAAAGAATGGAGATTTAGAAAAGACAGCAGGGGGAAATTTTTCTCAGAAAGTTATGAGGCATTGGCAGAGGCTGTCCAGAGAACCTATGGATGCCCCATCCCTGGAGGTGTTCAGCACCAGTTTGTATGGGGCCCAGGGCCACCTGATCTAGTGCCTGATTTAGTGTAATCAACACCACCAACAACACAGGATTGGTATCTTTAAGGTCTCTTCTAACCCAGGCATTTTTATGACTCTGTATTTCTATGGCATGAACAATATTCAGATATAAACATAATTAAGAATATATATCTGTTTAAATTAGTGTAAGAATAGTGAAAAGGAGGAGTAGTAGATAAATGTATACCAGAACTGCTGGTAATTGCAAAGGTCACTAGTTTACCTTAAACATTCCTTTGGCTGTGGTGAAGATTCTATTCTGGGTCTGTGGTTTTCTTGATACTATGTGCCCACAGTACACAGGAAAATGTAGAGGAATTTAATAATATCACAAGGAGAGCAAACTCACTGGTTTGAGTACCGAAGGGCAAAGTTGGTAGTCTCTCCTCCCCAGGAATGATAAAATCCTGAATTCTCCATTGTACCCCATGCTCCTCAACCAAGCAACAGTTCCAGAATTACAGCAGGCAGCCTACGGAGAAGGAAGTACAATGTAATGTAAAACAAAGAAATGAGAACAACAGCATCTGAAACTCTATGAAACCCTGGCTATAAACTTTCATCTCCTTCGTGATTTTGAGTAGTGTATGTAAGTTTTCTTTTAAAGTCAAAGTAAGGACCCGTTTAGTCTTTTCAAAAGCCATAAATGAATAAAGTGTTCTTCTTGTCCTATAAGCTTGTGATCTGACCTTTGTCTTAGAGTACTGACAAAAAACCCCCTCTACGTAAGCAGTCTTAGTCTTCCTTCATGGCACATGATTTTTTATGAGAAATAAATAAAAGACAAAGAATCAAAGGGAAATAATAAATTCCTATTGAAGTAAGAATACAGTTAATGAGTCCAGTATCTAAGAGAACACAACGTGATATAGCTCTCCTGTCATATTAAAAGCATTAGAAAAAGACCTGAAATAAAAGGAAATAAGCTTTAAAACTGAAATCCTGTTTTTAAGCAAATGTCATAAATACTGAGCTATAGAAACATGAAATAAAATACTGCTGCTATGAAGTCAAGCATACTGCAAAGGAGAACTAGGAGTAGAATTTGAGCTCTTAGAGGGTCTTCACTGAAAAATAATAATAATTAAAATAAGATGATATATATATCATCTAATAATTATATATAATTATTAATTATAATTTTTAAATAATTAAACATAATTAAATATAATAATTAAATAATTAAAATAATAATTATTTTATATAATTAAAATATAATAATTAAATAATTATTATAAATAAATAATTAATTAAAATTATATTTTAATAATAATAAAAATAATAATTAAAAAAAGATGATAGGTTTGATGAAAGCTGAATAGGCTTTTTAGGCAGCAGTCTTGGACTGCTCTGAAGTGTATTTAGGCATATTGCTACTTCAGCTTTAAAGTTCAAGTGCTTCCAACATCCGTAATAGTAAAATTAATGAAGGCATTAGTCATTTTGAAAGCAAATTTGCAAAAACAGAGCAAAACAGTGAGCTAGATTAGAGAAGACTCGTGGTTTTCTGATATGTTTTCAGACACAAACCTTGCATAAGGTTTTCCTATATTTGGTTTGTGGTTATGTCACTATGGAAATGCTTTCCATACGTGCATATAGATAGCTGGTGAGACTGCAACTCATGCTTAAGAATTGGAGAACCTAAATACATATGAGCTTAAGAATCATGACATAGCTGAATGTGCATTTGGTTTAGTGATGCCATATGGAAGTACAGAGGGCACAAGAGAAGCATAATGATCCTACTTGTGATAAGCATGGGAAATAGAAATGCATCTTTACAATTGTAACAATATCAAAAGCAGCAGATGCTATGTAAAGAATTAGACTCATATTCCTGGCTAGGAAGGAATTAGACCTTTGTGAAATCCATCAAATTTTATGACAATTTTATCTGAAACTGAATTCTTAGCATCAGTTGGTGGCTAGTACAGTGCAATGCAAAATCACAGAATCATAGAATGGCCCAGGTTGGAATGGACTCAAGGATCATGAATCTCCAACCCCCTACCACAGACAGGGCCACCAACCTCCCCATTTAATACTACACCAGGTTGCCCAGGGTCCCATCCAATCTGGCCTTAAAATCAACAGTCTGGTAGTCACAATTGGACACAATGTATGCTATAAGATCACGCTATGTTATTTGACAGCTTTTTTCATAAAAGCTTCATGCCAAAAATGTTATGAAACATAACATAGAAACATGAATACTAGCCATAGGAGAAATAAGTCAGAATGCATCTCCAAGCAATTCAGGACACATTCACAGATGAAAATGAAAAGCTGATCAAACAGGTAGAGGAAAAAAAAATAAGCACGGTACAAGTGCATTTAAATAAAAAAAAAAATCAAAACAAACAAACAAACAAACAAAAACTTGTATACAAGAAGACCTTTTCTCTCATCCCATTCAGTGGGTTTTGAGGGACGTGAATCTTTTTCTGTCTCCCGGGTTATACTTCCCCCAGTCAGCAGTGGGTCACTACCGCCATGGTGTCATCCAAGACTCAGGAATAATACACATCAATTTATTGAGAGCTTTCTTAACAACTAACAGCAACTAGTTGGAGGTAAAATTGGCTAACTAGCTAATTATGATTAATAAGCTTTACAGACAACTTTAGGCATTGGCTGCAATGAAGAGTTAAAGAATAAAAGAAGATAAAGAGAAAATATAGAAGAGAGAGACAGAAAGATATATGAACACAGCAACGCAAAGGGGTTCACCACTTCTTGATCCAGCGACCTCTTGATGTCAGCTGCTGATCTTCGGTTGTTATGAGTCATCAGAGGTTGTGTTGTTCAGCTGACAATGACGAACTACAGTACAAACCCTTAATTATACTCCAGAGTGCTCGAATCAGCTTTTTGGAGTGACAGCTTCTGGCTTTGGGATCTCAGCAGGCACTCCTTTTTTTCCCTTCTTTCAGGCCTTGCAAATTTAATACAGCAGATAAGAGAGAGCAGGAAGATTTCAGCTCTATCAAGTCTTTGCAGGATATAATGGTATCATCACCCAGTCTCCCCTATCAAGCTGGAGTTATTTGCTCACAGGCCAAATCTTCAGCCAATTAACACTCCTGAGCACTCCCTTTAGAAGGCAAACAGCTCCAAAGAAATGCTTTCAAATGTAAAATTGACCTCAAAGTGATGTTGGTGGCCTCGTGCTGATTTGAGACACTGCTTACCAGTCTCAGACACCTGCCACTGGCAAAAACTTTAACTATTAACATTTAGACTACAAAACTGGCTAATAAAGAAGCCCATGTGAAAGAGAAAATGTTCAATTTCCAAAGCTCTGGAGATGACTCACCACATTTGATGTTGAGCTAATGATGTAATAGAAACATTATAAAAGTCCACGTATTTCCTTTTAAGATTAGTCATAGAATACATTGTGACACCCTAAAAGCTATTTTTAAAAGTTAATCATAAATTTTTAAAAGATAAATATAAAATATTTCAAAAAACTTAGAGGGTATAATGGAAAGCACAAATATGATGGATACTGGTTTTTTTTATAGAAAATGTAATTTGCACATTTAGGAGCAATGAAAGGCTTGGCTCAAAGACTCAAATAAACAAAAATAAATCTGAAAGAAAAAATTAAACATGAAAGCAAGAAAAATATGTCAGTGAATTATATATTAGCTTATTTCTCTGATAGGTAAGTTGTCCATCCATCTGCCTAGTAGCTTACACAAAAACACATCTTCCATCCCAAAAACTGCACTCCAGGGTGCAGGGGCAATAATGATAATTTCTTTATAGAGCTCATAAAGAACAGAAGAAACTCACTTAGGAGATCACATCTTGCATTCACAGAATAATGTCATGTTGCATCAAACTGTATTTATTTCAGAAAATACAATTGTGCTTAGTCATTTATGTGACAAACCTTGCTAGAGGCTGGTGTCGCTCTGGCTTCTATTACTAACCAACTTAATTACATAATTAATTGAAAAAAATCTTGCAGAAGCAGTAGAATTTTACTCTAATTGTCAACGAGAGAAAGAAGGATCACACAGTTATTCATAATTCGTTGTTTAAACACATGTAGACATATTTGAACAATACCTAAAGAACCATGAGATCATTAAAAAGTAAACATCAAAATTTGACCATTGAAGACCCTTCAATGACAGTGACCCTTCTGCTAAAGTTTCTAAATGGGGCTATTTAAACTCAGATACGTTTGCAATAATAACTCAATGTCTCCTAATTCCTCTTCCTTGAATAACCTGTTTGGAGTGCCCTCTTAAACATACTACAGAGAATCATAAAATCATAAGCTCATTTAGATTGGAAAAGACCACATTGTCTTCTGGTTCATATGCTTCTATCACTTACTGCATCTAAAAGCACAAAGGGAGTCAAACAGAACATTGGGCTTTGTATGCTCCTAAGTGAAGCTGAGATGTAATGAAGGCATGGCTCTGTCTTAGATAAGTATTTTCTGATCCAACAATATAGATATAAATGTTATGATCTTGATAGGTTTATTTAGGCATGTACTTAAAATTTTGTGGTATTACAATGTGAATTTTGGAAATACATGTCATAGCTGTGCATACAACCACTGGAAAGTAAACCAGAAAATCTTCTTCAGTGAAAACTCTTACTTTTTTCCATGCATGTGCATTAACATTTTTACGGTGAAAGAGTATTTTTCCTGTATTTATACAGTATATTCCAGGAGTTAAAAATACACACATACACACATAGATGTATGTATGTTTTGTTTTGCTACTGATGTTAATCATTATGAAGGTCTATTGTTAAACATTTCACAGAATCACAGAATCACAGAATCACCCAGTTTGGAAGGGACCTCAAGGATCATGTAGTTCCAACCCCCCTGCCTAGCAGGGCCACCAAACATACACATTCAGATCAGGTTGCCCAGGACCCCGTCCAACCTGGCCTTGAACACGTCCAAGGACGGGGCATCCACAACCTCCCTGGGCAGCCCATTCCAGGGCCTAACCACTCTCCTTGTAAAGAACTTAACTCTCCTTGTAAAGAACATTTCAGTGTACAAATTATTAAAAAGGTTTTAATAAAATGAGTTTGTTAACAAAGTTGGCTTTAAATCACTATTTTGTAGATGTAAAATTTACGCTTTCAAAAAATGTTTGGAAACGTAATAATGGTATATTAAAAAAAATAACGTTAGAAGTTAATATTTTATTTTTATTAAAAACATTTTCAGGACAAAGACTTTCATGGGATTTTTTTTCTTTCATTCTTATTTGAAGTTTAGTAATGGTGAGCTAAATAGTTTGAAAATAAAAATGTCTGAGACCAGCAAATTATTAGCCTTCCCTCCGAGAGATAATTGGAATTTACTTAACAAAGATTTATCTGCTTTTCAGGCTAGCACACACATTTGAGTTTCAGATGTTTTTACAGAACTTTTCAACTCATCATGTAAGACATTTGCACAGAAATTTCTAAGAAAATTGTGTTCTACAAGTTAAAAAAACATTAATAATATATATCCTTATTGGTGATCGTATCAGTGATTCTGTATTTTGTACTAGAAATATTACAGAAACAAGGATGCTGATAGTTATTTTGCTGGAAAATCATGTTATTAATCCATAATATCTCCCTAACATTTTCTGTGATTAGAGTAGAAAATTAGCAATTTTTTCATATTCTAATTTTTAAACAAATCTTTTTTTTTTTTTTTTTTTTTTTTTCCCAATTATCACTCGGTTTTCTCTGCCTTAACAATTTCAGGTTCATGCTGAGTTTATTTAAGTTCCTATATGGAGGGAGACCTTAATTAATTTGCTTTTACAGAATTGTATTTGTATTTACACAAACCCCATAAGATCTATTTATTCTATATATTTTTCTCAGAGAAGATATATTAACACCAAAATTAAAGTAAAATTAAATAGTTCTTCATCAAGGCAAGGAAAAAATACCATAGAAGATTCTTCTATACAATAAGACAAATGTAGAGGCCTACATTTTTCTCAGTATGTTAGCTTCTTTGAGCAGTATTTTCAGCATATCAAGTCATTGACAACATAGCTCTAAGACTTGTGTTAATTTTGGAAGGTCACATGTTCAAGGAACTTGTGTCACTGTAAGATTCTATAGGATGAAAACCCAGATAATACATAGGGATGAGTGGGCCCAACCACAGTTTGTGAATCTTGCTTCAGAACACTTGGTAAGTTTCACATTCAGAGAGAACACCACTAAACAGAGAAGCATTGAAGCTTTTGAAAAAATTATTTTGGGACAATCTTTATCCAAGTGTTCTAATACTCTAGTGTCATGCCTTCAAACAATCGTATTGCCACCCATTATCACATTACCCTTTCTTGTTTTAATTTTAATACAAGTTTCCACCTCAATAGAATTCTTCTGAAAATTAAATACATTTTATGTTGTAAGGAAGCAAGTGTTATATTAGACAGTCATATTGATAGTTCACTGAACAGGAATGTCCAAATACAAAAGTACATCCTGTATTTATTCAGTACTTCTGATTTCCTCTGGCTATGTAGGTCAATATGGAAAACTGGTTTTCCATGATATTTTTCTAGGGCAGATGACTATCCTCCCCTAATGTCAAAGATCAGTGACAGAGTTGGAAGGTTAAATCCCAAGGTCTTTCAAAGCACTAGACGTACCTTTAAAGTTAAATAAATTTCTTATGTCTAAGCCTTGAACTACTCTGATTCTTTAATTAGTTTTGGGGACATTCTTACCAGAGACTATTCTGAGAAAAGGTCAGGACAGGGAGACCTGTCCCATACATTTTTAGCAGACTATTAATCTGTGTAGGTTATTGTGGAAAGTTTCTTGTGCTGCAGTATTCCCTCTGAATAAAAAATCTATAAAGACACTGAATATCCTAGAACAGACTTCAATTGCTTAGTTCAATTTTCTGAGAAAAGAATTAGAAATCGTGTGTTTTAGAGGGAACAGGATAATTAAAATGTAGCAGCCAAAATCCTGCATATGAATAAATCAGAAGGTTTGAAATCACTAGCAAGATTAATTCATTCTACACTTCTCTAGAACCACCAGTTAAATTTTTTGGAAGTTTTATTTAAAATAAAAAGCGCGTTTTTATGAATTCTACATGGTAAAAAAAATGCCTACTTCTTAACAGCAAGGCAGAGGCTTTAATGGTTAAGACTGGAAAATTCATAAATACATTATGAATATAATAGTTATAAATAGTTGATTAAATATTCACTTCTAGTTGTCCTGTCTAGACTTCATATAACTCAAATTCATAAACCAGTTCCTTTCTTGGATTTCTTTGAGGTGGATTTACATGATCTCTTCTAATGTAGAAAGCACAAAATTCATCTTAAGTTTTTAAGATTGTGTTTATAATCAGTGTGAAATAAGAAATAGCAATTGTGACAACTATGAAGAAGAAATACAGCCTGATTCACTTTTGTCACAAAGATACAATTGATTACTTTCGTGGTCATTTATAACTACAAAAAAAAAAAAGCAAATATCATAAAAAAGCCTATGGAGCCAACAGTTTTATTGTGATAGCATTTTGCAGAGGGCTAAGTGATTGTAATACGTAAAAGAACACGAAAGCCCTGAAATTTTCTCTGCGCATGGTTCTCCTAGCATATGCTGTTAATCCTTCTACTTTATTTGCGACAAGTAAAGAATGGGTAAAAAAGCATTGTAGTTTCAAAGTACTGTAGTTTCAAAGCATTGTAGCAGAAACCTGACAGGGCATACATGATGTTTAAGTCAATTATCTAGTTTGCATTGCTCACCAGTCCTTTAGTTTTTGCTGCCTCTTCTTGATCTGAGACAGCAGAAGATGTTAACGTGGACTGCGTTTGGAGCAGGTAAAAATGTGTAGTTCAATCGGCCTGCTGACATGCTGCAGTCATTTCAGTTTTCACCAACTGAAGTCTCAGTTCTCAGCTAATCCAGTCAATAATCCATGAATAAAATTTATTATGATGCACTAGGCATGGACTGATCACATGGTTATTTGCCCACATATCAATACCAAAGAAGTTAGATCAGCTAGGCACGTCTGCTAATTCTAAGCAGATCTTACTCTTCTGAAATCTGAAACAATTTTCTGAGGCTTTGTCATTTTTAAATTCATTTATTAAAGTTACCTAACTCACTGCAGTTAGTTTTCATATTCATTTTAAGGTCCTACTAGTTCATCTAGGAAAATAATTATTGGTATCCCCTAAGTTTTGACAGGAGAAGGGTAATTACACACTTCAGATTTTATATGATCTTAACTAACATAGTACCTCAATCTCTTAACTTCTTTAATAGATTTAGCCTATAACACATCTCAAAAATTGGAATAACTGTAATTAATTGGGTAATAGAAGTGACTTGCCTTAAGTCATCAGTGATTTACCCAGACAGTGGTGGCCGCAATATCCAGATGAAGATAAGTGACAAGTGGTGCCCTTCAGAGGTTACTGATGGGACCAGTGTTCTTTAACATCTTCATCAATTAAATCAACAGTGGGATTGAGTGCACCCTCAGTGTATTTGCAGATGATAACAAGCTGTGTGGTGCAGTCAACATGTCTGAGGGATAGGATGCCATCCAGAGAGAGACCTGGACAGTCTCGAGCAGTAAGCCTTGGTGAACCTGATAAGATACAACAAATCCAAGGGTAATATCTTGTGCCTGGGTCATGGCAACCCTCACTATCAATACAAGCTGGAAGATTAAAGGATAGAGAACAGCCCCAACAGAAATGACTTGAGGGTACTGGTGGATGAGAAGCTGGACATGAGCCAGCAGTGTGCCGTCACAGCCTAGAAAGCCAACCGTATCCTGGGCTGCATCAAAAGATATGGCCAGGAGGGTGAAGGAAGTGATCCTGCCTCTCTGCTCTACACTGGTGAGGCCTCACCTGGAGTACTGTGGAGTCCTGGAGTACAGGAAAGATGTCGACCTGTTGGAGCACATCCAGAGTAGGGCCACAGAAATGATTCAAGGGATGGAACGCCTTCTTTTTGAGGGCAGGCTAAGAGAGCCTAAGTTGTTCATCCTGAAGAAGAGAAGGCTGCTAGATGCCCTGATAGCAACCTTTCAGTATCTAAAGGGAAGCTATAAGAAAGAAAGGACAGGCTCTTTAGCAGGCTGTGTGGTGATAAGACAAGGGGAAATGGTTTCAAGCTAAAAGACAGAAGATTTAGACTGGATATAATGAGAAAGGTTTTTATGATAAGGATGATGAGGCTCTGAACAAGTTGCCCAGAGATGTCTAAGCACCCCATCCTAGGAGACATTCAAAGTCAGGCTTGATAGGTATCTGAGCAACCTGATCTAGCTGTAGTTGTCTCTCATTGTTGCAGAGGAGTTGGATTAGAGGATATCTGGAGGCTCCTTCCAATTCAGATGGTTCTGTGATTCTATTGTAAGTCATGTTAAGAAAGTTGTTACTGAACAATTAACTGTATTTGACCAGGCAACCTCAGGCAAACACACGAAACATTATGCTAGAGTCTGCTTGTGAAACAAACAAACAAACAAACAAACAAACAAATATGTTGTTTTCATAGCATATTTTGAGCTAACAATGTCTAATGTGATTATTCTTATTCATGTGAGATATTCCCTTAATAAATGGCTAAGTATCATGATGTAGAAAAATTGCTAGGTTATTTGAGAAAGTCAAAGTTTAACTTCTGTCAGTTTGTCTAGGCCTCCAGTAAAAAACTGTAAACAGTTCATGTGAAAAATGCAGAAAAGCGTTTGCAACACCAAGATGTTCTAAATGATTTAAATACAGTAGAGAAGCAAAATAAAAATCCAAACCACAGTTATTTTTCTACAGTTTGTTCTATTATATTGTAAATAAGTCACTGCATAAACACTAACTGGAGATACAGATTAAATATGTGTATATTTGAAAAAACACTTAAGTAGCAAAATAGTTTTTTAATTGAGATTCTATATTTTGATTTTTTACTTTAAGTGATATTAATTGTGCTCTGAAAGTAAGGAACAGTTGTACACATTTATTACATCATCTGTCTCTGATTTTAGGTATAGCAGTAAGAAAATCTGAGTTAATTGTTGGGAGCTGTAGGACAGCATCCTAATATCACAGGATTAAATCTTATGAATTATTTTCCTTTGGGTTAAAAACCTAAAAATATACATTTACACATGGAGTGGAATGCCTTTCCAAGCTCTTCATGACAAACTGGGATTACTTGAGCATTTTTTACTGGGTAAGATTTTTCTCCATTAATCTATTTATAGATGAATTTAAATGCCTCTCAAATTCCCCTCCTGAAATGAAACAAAAAACACTGACCTTGAAATATTTGTAGATACTGCTGTAATGAAAATTTATGATTCACAAGGGATATAGTTTTATTGTCTATGTTTCTAATATAAAACCTCTTCAGATGTCAACTCACATTCTCTGTAATACTGAAAAAAACCTGACAGTTCCGACTTCAGTGCTGCACAACATTCAAAATATTAATAAAACACCTAAATAGACAATTAATTCACCACTGGGAAAAAAAAGCAAGAAAGAAAATCTCCAATTGGTACAAATCCCTTAGCACAACCTTCTCCTTAGCAGATACTCACTGTAGAGGGATACAAAAAATTGCTTCTGAGCCATACATAATAGAAAACCAAGGGTCACAAACTGAAAGAAGCAAATATAAGTCACAACATGCAATGGAAGCTATGAAATGAGTGACAGTACAATTAACATGACAGAGAGAAGATGGAAACTTGTCAGAAATTGTTGCATGGCTGGTCAAATTTGATGGGAGTGTGGAATTGATTTCTTCACGCTATCTATTAGAAAAAGATTTCAATCAAAAAGTGAGGGAATGAAATAGGAGTGTGTACGCACTTATCCAGGTGTGTACTTGTGTGTGTGAGTCCTTCTACAGAGGCTGATAGCACAAAAAGGAGCTGAGCAAATCTGTTAGATCACGCAGACCACAAAAAAATGTTCTACTGCTGATCCTGTGAAAAGCAATTGATTGCAGGAATGCTGCAATGTTAACTTTGGACTGACTTCTGGCTGTTGAAAGATGGCTTTTGACATGATTATGAAGAAGTTCCAGAGTTAATAGGAGATAAAAAGTCTTCGGGCATTGGGACAGTTGGCTGAGGAGGGATCAGTAACAATTCACTTTGGGACTGCTGGAAAGATAGTGGAGATGGAGATCGGAAGCTGCTTTTGCATGTGCTGTGAATCTGAAGACGCTAGCTAGTCTGATTAAAAACAACAACAAAGCAAACAAACAAAAAAGACAAATAAACAAAATAAACTAAGCTGCTGTATTTCCCATGGTTAAAAGAGATGTTACTAGCCCACTACTGGAAACCTTCAGGGAGATAGAAAACAAAAAGCCTTAAATGAACAACTGCAGGAATTTGATAGATAGAACATCTTTACTGAAGTTTTATCAGGGTGGGGACATGCACAAAAATATATGAAAAAATGATTGTTCCAGCAGTCAGTCATTGTGAACTGAACTTCTACACCCTTCTGTCTCAGTTCATAGAGACTATCAGAGCAAACTTCACTGGAGTAAAACTCACTTGCTCTTTATCCAACTTGCAAAAGGTGAGTTCAATATTTCACACTTGAACTTGCTGCATTACTGAAGGTATTTAGCAAGAATCAACTTCTTGTGATTGTCTAATCTGTACCAGGTCAGGTACGAAGTGGAAGACAACATACTCTCTGGGAGTTTTTGGTAGCTGAAAGAAAGTGGTAAAGAAGATGACTACTCATTAGATTAGAAAATACTGAGCCCAATAGTTCTTGGTTGAATGCCTTGCTTAATGCTCTCAGTTGAAGAAGAAGGGAAATGGGAGAGGAATGTATGAGTTCATAAGTATTTATTCTTTGAAACAGAGCAATGGGATTCACTCCTTCATAATTGAATATACATACCTTCCAGATTTCAAAAAATATAATATCCTAATTTGTGTTAAAGGAGAATAAGGATTGGAATAAGAATTGCAAAGAGATACCACCTCATACCATGTAAATATCATGCACTTTATCCAAAGACAGTGTGTATGATAACAATACTTTCTTAAAAGCTTCCAGAAATAACTAACATGGTATAATTAAACAGTTTATTTTTATAAAACAACCAAAGAAAATCAGAGAGAAACAAGACATTCCTTATATTAAGAGGCAAAAATAAGGGTCAGGCTGGAGCCACGCTTTTGAATTTGACTCATCTTAACACCAGTTTGTTTTCACCAGAGCTCACTTTCAATTCATTGTGGGCTTGGTTTTGCTTCATTTTCTTGGTTTGTCTGTTCTTTTGCTTGTTGGTTTATAGAGCAGAAAGTGTATGTTATGCTTTGATGTGAATTATACTCAGAATGTACAGTTCAGCTTCAATTAAATGGCATCATATTTCAACAAGTCAAATAAATTGCTGTTTTTGTTGTACTTGTTGTTTTCTGTTCTGTCCAGGAACACAGTAAGAAGTTACTGTATTTCTTCCTTAAATTTTGTGAAGCAGGTTACGTGCTTCCAATTTATGCTTGCACATACTCATTTTAAATTTTACAGAAAATGAATTTTTGCACTTAAAGTAATGTTAACAGAAAATATCAGTATATTTGCTGCTGCTTTAGAGATGTCTTTCTTAAGATTTTTTAATGAAACTGTATTATTAAGATCTGGAATTTATGAGGCTCTGGACAGGGAAATTTCTGTTTGCTATCCAAGATTTTTAAGGCTTTCAATTTATCTGTAGTCAAAAACTTTTGCATGGTTTCCTGAAAAGACAATGAGGTTGTGCCATTGGCTTTTGGGAAAAAATTGCTGCTCACATTTGAATTCAAGCACAAACTGCACTTTATAGAAAAACTGTGTGAAATCTCCTGCAATCTTCCTTCTAACCGGGTAATCAGTATCCAAGAAAACACAATAATCAATTAAATGTACATAAGAAGGGCTAAATGGTTATGGTAACAGCAGTGTCTTCATCTCTCTCCCTAAAGATTTCTCTAATTTGTTGACAGAAAAAAAAACTATAAATCCTATATGTTTATAAACATGACATACAACAACTTAGATTACATTACATTCTTAACAATAATTTAATATATAGCCTGTTTTAAATATTTCAGTTAATTTAATGGAAATATGTAATTGCCTGAATAATTTATACTTAAAACCCTTTGAGGTGAAGAACTGACTGATCTATGTGCTGAATTTCCTAAACCCTGCTTTAATTCACTTGAATTCATGAAATAATTAATGGATTCACCACAAATGCTCAGAAAAAGCATTCCTTGAGTGAAGTTTGTTATTTTTTTTTATAGAAATTAATTATTTTTTTTCACTTATAGATCAGACTGGAAAGTGCAGAGCAGCTTTGTTATTGTTGTTTTGTTTTTCTTCTGTTATCTTTGTAATATATAGTCAACTTACAAAAGCATCATAACTAATTGCCCTGCAGTAAAGCATTAGCCAGCACCAATACACAAATTTTTCACAACCCAAATGGCCACAGAAAATTGTTGGTATCGTGGACATTACAAAAAGATGACTTTCCCAAACTTAAATCTGAATAAAGCTGTCCTGCAAAATGTTTTCAATAGCTGAAACAGTTAACTGTCTGCTGCCTGAAAATTAAGCAAGATGTAAAGCTGCAGGTGTAAAGTCTGAATTAAAAAAAAAAAAGGCAAAAATATTTTTCCAAATCTATGGCAAGTTCGTCAGTCATCAGCCAGAGAGATGACAAATAAAACCATTCAAACTATCATTTCCTCTGTAATCAAGATAAGTGTTTGTCCCATCTTTGTTGTTGACTACAACCCTGTTGGCATAAGCAGGTTTCCTTTAACTTTGCAAAGACATGCCAGGGGGTGAAAGAGTGGTGTTGTATGAAGCATGATACAGATGCGCACATTCACTCCAGCTATTTGTCTCTTATTTTCATCAGATTAAATTTTCAGTTGCTCTTTCTGTATGAAAGGTAAAACTATTATATGAAAAGTGGATTATGAAAAATGACATGTAAAATATGAAAATAGTTCTTCAATAAAGCCAAATTGGTATTATTTTGTGCGCTGCTTCAACTGCAAAAAGATTATGGCACAACTGATAAATCAATAGAGGTATGCAAGCAGCATTAGTGACTACAGATGATACCTGAGAATTGCCTGATATGTTACTGAAATTTTCCTTCAAGTCTGAGATTTTGTAATAACTAACAATTGTTGGATTCCCTTGGACATCTCAGATCACATTAGAGCAAAAATAGATGTAGCTTTGGAGAGTATTGTAGGTTTGTGCATTTCTTGGTATTACAAGGCAGATGTACATCTTGTATGCTGAATGTTTGCGTTTTCTGAGAGACTACATTGTGCTTTGTAGAAGCTTCTGTACTTTGAGTTCAGAGCTTTGAATCTGAATTTTACTCTACATTGGAACTCAGTGCTGATCTAAGACACAAAGAAACTGGCTTACTTAGCTTATAAACTCACAAGTGTAATAATTTGCTTTAGCAATGCATGAAGTAGTAAGTATTGTTCCTACATCAAATTTACACACAAAGCAAGAAAAATAGTAAATCACAATCTCCTGACACTTCAGAGGAGAGGAAAAGAAAAACTATAAACAAAAATATTCAAGTAACTTTCCTTCATTTGAAAAATATATTAATAGAAAAATTTCTTCCAGATATAAATCTCTCCAGTTTCATAAGACTAATAAGAGATAACCACTTCAAAGTGAACAAGAACAGGAGGAACATTGTCACCTCTCATTTTTGGCATCAATGGATAAAGCCGAATGGAAGCTTACAGATCTTCCCATATCTGAGGTCTAACACACCAATCATTCAAACCTCTTTTTTCTTTTTTTTTTCATTAGCTCTCCAAAATGGAGTTAGGATAGACCTGAGTACTGCATACATTCAGCCTGATCCTGGGTGGAGTATCACAACATATTCCCAATGTAATGTAATTCCTCTGAATGGTTTTTAAAGGTCAAATGTGAGACAGGCTTGTGTGTTAAGTTTGTGGTGTGAAGGCTAGCTGGGATTATGGTGCAGTGGTGTGAAGACTTTGAGATGGAGGTCTCCAGTTGACATACAGTCAATAAGTAGTGGTATCAAGGCCAGCTGTGCTCAGAAGTGGATTTTATTATCAATTGTAGATGTGTTCTTTGAGTACGACTTGGATTTTTTCTGCTGAAATGTATTCAGATCAAAGCAGTTGTTATGACTAGAAGCAAGGAACATTATCTTTCCAACTACCTCCCATTTTTCCTCCAGACGTCATTAAAAATGTAAACTTTGATCAGACATCTCATTTCACATGCAGCTGCTCATCCACTGCTTCAGTGGCTGCATCGAGAGAGATTTACTCTTGCTTTTTGCCAACTGCCACAATATGTAGCAAGACTGACAGGCAGAACTGGACACAATCCTTTTTTATCCAGTAGAGATACTGGACCTTGACAGCCATTCTCACCATGGCTTCTCTCTCCAGAGGAGAGAAAAGACATGTCTGAGCAGTAGCAATCAGCAGCAGCTCTTAGTTCAAAGGATTCAGTTCTCTAACTTGTAAAGTACCTGTGTCCCTAGACAACTACGGACTGTCATTCTTGCAGTCCTAGCAACTTGTAGGGCCCTTAACCAAGTTCCGTGACAGCTAGGGACATAGATATGTACCTGTTGAGGAATTGTCCCTTACAGAGAAAGCAAACCCTGCTGAATTTTTTTTTTTTTTTTTTTTTTTTGGATGATACATTCTTTCTCAGTATTTCCAGTAGAACATTTGTCTTCTAAGCTGTAAACATTTCATATCATCACGAGTTTGGGAGCCTTTTGTGTAATAACATATGTGATAAAGACTGGACTAAGCTAAATAAAGTGCACACCCATCTCTTGGTCTATAGTTTTGATTGTCTAGCTTGAAGAAGCACTGTGATTACTCAGTCTGAAACTAAGTACTGGATAGTGATCTGATCTGAGGGTTAGAAAATGAATAAAAATCTCTATCACTGATGAATTTAAATGATCAGACTTTTTAAAATCAGGCTTAAATCTATTTTTTTTTTTTTACAAACAAAAAAATAGCAAACAAAAAACAAATTAAGATTTATTTATTTATTTATTTATTTAATCTTTAGTTTAAATAGCAACTTCAGGAAAGGAGGTGCTGGACAAAAGAAAAATTAACCAAAACCTTATACTAAATTTAAATGTCTGCTTTCAAATATAGCACATTTTTGAAAGATGAGGTTGATGTAACTTAAAAAAATATCCTGCGAATTAATTCCTTATTTTTAAATGAAGAAAATTTTCAGTTTTTGAGAAGGAAAACTTTTGGCATCACTGAAAGAAAAACTTTGAATAACTAGAAATGACTTTTAAAGCTTTTTTTCAAAGGAAAATCACACTTGTTTATTTCTCAGCAAACTAAATGGAACTGTGACAGCCCTGCTTTTTGTTCTGCCAGAGTTCAGTGTTTTGTTCTTGGTAGAGAAGGGAGATTAAAAGTTGGTAGCAGCACTTCAAAATCCAAATTGATATATGAATAGCAGAGTTTTCCTGAAGAGAATTTTATTCCAGAGTTTACCCTTAGGCTGAGCTGAGTGTTCATTGGAGCTTGAAACCTGCAGAGAAAATCCAGCATTGTGGATATATGTATGCCAAATTTCAGTAAATTGTTTTAAAAAATGACAAACAGAATGAATACCAGATGTTTTAAAGCAATTGCTTTTTGAGACTTAGTGTTAATAGAAACCCAAAGCTCAAGGTAATATTTGAAGTAAATAGAGTTTTGCCAGCAGAAAGCAGTGCTTCATTTTTAATAAAATTCTGTGTTTTATGTAAATACTGTATAAAGAAAATGGAGTATTTTATATTGCTTTATCTATCAGAGTATCCTTATTATACTAGATTGTACATAATTAGTAGTAATTAGAGGTTCTTAAGTTCCCCTGCATTTTAGTTGGACCTTTCTGATTAGTTTGTTATTTCATGTAAGTGAATACTTTGTTTACACTGCACTTTTATTCTACAACACAAACAAATGAGAATCAGTAAAAATCAATATTTTAGAAAGATATGTGGTAAATGAAGAAAACAAACCTGTGCTTATTTTTTTATTTTTATTTTTATTTTTATTTTTATTTATTTTCTAGAAGACCATCCAATCTTCTAGATTTCTAAAGAACCTGCAAGCAATCTACAATTTTATTAAAACTTGTCCTAGAAATAACAATTTCTTCCTTTACCCACTGGGCCCAAATCATAGGTTTAGTCTCAAGGAAAAACATATCGTCTTTTTCACAGATTGCAACTATAATCAAGGTTTTATCAGAGATACTTTAGATTTTTTATATTGTAAATGAGCTTAATCCATTAGGCTGATTATGCAAAGCATAATCCAGGGCCCGTCTTTAGAAGTTCATTTTATAAATGGAACACGGCAGTCTCAGTTTTAAAAATTTGTTAAAAATGATTGTCAGTTACACTCATTTTGGCACATCTTTGATGGGAAATGTAAATGGAGTTGATAATGATTGCAGAATGTGGTGAAATTGCATGAGGCTTTTTATTAACTTTGATAAATTGTACTACCTACAGATGGGCTACTGTGTTATCCCCATACTTTCTTAACATGGGAAAAAAAAAGCTTTCAGAAGAAAGATATATTAATGGATTTTTTCCTTTCAAAAAGAAAAAAAACCAAAAACAACGCTCTCTAGATTTTCATATATTAAAAAGTAGTCTGTTTAGACTTTTACAATTTGAAGATATATCTGAGTACCGATTAAGACAGGGATGCTTCATACAAAAAATAATATGCAAATAATGCTTTTTTCTATGCTTTTATATCTATAGAAATAAGCATGAAATATGTTTGGTCTAAGGAGCGAATCCTCCCTAAGTACTTTCGAACTATATTGCAGTACTCATTTCCTTCTTCCCTTCATCCATAAAATACAAATCTACAATATGCATATGAAGCATTTGAAAACAATAAAAACTATTTGGACAATGGCATGAGCATAAAATTTGATCCATTTTGCATGGAAGAGATGTTCCTGTAGTAAGATTATTCTAACATTGTTTTAAAAGTCTACAAGAAGCATAAATTTCTTTCAGTGCTGCACTTTTGTGCAATGTTGTTTCAGATATTCAGGAGCAAAATAACATAATTTTTGGGAAAGTAAATGAGGGAAAATAATTACTCTGAGTGAACATACTGTAGTGGAAATGCTAAGTCATGGCTTGAAGCAGTGATTAAACACCTGGTGGGGCCAACCCCAAGGAGCTCAGCAGTGCACCTGAGTGACCAGAAGGAGTGAAGCCAGGATCCACCCCTTCCCAGACCTCATTTAAGGGCTGGCAGTGAAGGTGAGGGTATCTCTTGCTGGAGATCCCTCCCTACCTGAGGCCTTTCTAAGCTTAGTAGCTCTTTTCTTTCATTTCTGTGTTCATGGCTGCTGCATTTGGGCTTGTTCTCATTTGCTGTAGCCAAAGACTTTGTCATTCCACTATTATTGCAGTACATTCTATCCTATTGTAATATTACACATAGAAAGATGATTTTATACTTCACTATTTAGTCAACTCATTGTACTGGAATAAAGAATGTGTAATAAAGTCTATGAATACTTTTGTTTATGGTGTGTGCAATAGATTGGCTAGAAGTGATGTTACGATCTCAAGATGATATCTCTGCTAGTGCTACTAAAGTAAAAATCATATTCATTACCTGGGTGGCAGCCTATAAAAAAAAAAAACAAGCATTTTAAAAATTTAATTAGGATAATCTACAAATAAATTTTTAAAAAGGTCTGGACTACCATTTTCTCTGAAAAGGGAGACTCCTTACTCCATGTAAGTAAGGAGCCTATGCACAGAAGGAACCACTTCTAGTTCCAGGCTTGTTTAGTGACGTATGTACTCAGTTAATCTAAGATATAACATTAGCAAAACTAATAAAGCATAAACTACTAGTCAGTTATTGAGGATCTGTATCAGCAAGACATCTTGGCATTGAAGTATGAGAAATTTTTGCAGCAGGAGGTAAAATTGAGATCTTATCATGCAGCCTGCTGCTATTCAAGAGAACTCACAGGGCTCTTGGGCTTCTCACTATTTATAGGGTAAGATGATTGGCTAATAGTCATGGCATGTGCTGACTTGGCCTTCAGTTGCTGAACCAAATATTTGCTATCAATTCTTTGAGCACTCACTTGGAGCTGGAGCTTTTCAGTCTATCCCTCCTCTTTGTTCCTTTTGCTCCTCCTTCACTCTGCGCACCCCTTATGGATTTGTAAAGCTCTGTACCTTCCAGCATTCATCCCAGTCCAGGGACCCTCTCGTTCACAATGTTACCAGCTGCAAAGTCCATCATTCCTGTAAGTTTTGCCTGTAGTTTGATAACCCACCAATTAATGAGAATGACCAGATACAAAAACCACATTGTCTCCAAATGTAGAATTTCTCAATCAGATAGCCCTGCTTGAATTGGAGTTCTCACATCTCATGTGCCCTCATCAATTACTGTGGTTGACCAGAGTTGCTTCCTACCACTGCCTCCCTTTCTTAATATCCCTTGTTGCCTTCAAAAAGGTCCTTGACCAGGTACTCTTAAAGGAGCATACATTCTCCTACATACCCTTATAGTAAGCAGGATCTAAAGCATTTGGCTGGAATTTAGGAGGAAAATGAAACCATGTAGCTTTTATAGTTTGGAACTGTTGAATTTTTCATAAATTGTCTTTTACTGTGTTCCAGGCAAGGAATAACAAATAGTTCATGAAATTCAAGGTGATCTTTAAATTTGTCTTTGATCATTCTCTTGAAAAGAAATATAACATTTCAAACACTGCAAAAAGAAATGTTATTCACTCCAAATTAAAAAAATATAAAAATAAGTGGAAGAATGTTGGATGCTCTCATATCTAACCAAAACATTTGGTCAGATCATGCGTATTTTTCTATTCACATCTACAATCAGATCTCCCTCCAGAATTAACTGCTCAGCAGTATTGCCTTCCTGTGCATATTACTGTCTTATCCTTTGCTCTGTTTTTAAAATCTGCATGTGAAAAAGAGTGAAGATAAAACGGGAACATAGGAAAGCTTATGGATTTGTGAATCCTGCAATAACAGACTACTCAGAATTTAGAGGCATATCATTATTGTTATTATTTAGCTCATCATTGTTATAATTGTTACTATTATTACTATTTTGGTTGGACTCAGTTTAGGCTTAGCTGTTACTTACAGATGGTCTTTTCTTCCAAGTTCATCAGACCAAACTTCTGTGAAGTAGAATTATGGGAGTCTAGAGTGTTTTTATTTGTGCTTATAAATTTAGACTTATTTGATATTCTGATCCTCTGAGGAGAAAGATTTTGGCTTTGTTATTTATAAAAGTTGCCTGTCTTCTCTCCTCCCTTCCATCACTTTGTGTACAGATTCATCCACCCACCATCTGCCCTACTGGACTTTAAAAACATGAAAAAGCAAAACACCTCAGAAAAACAGGGTCAGAGGTTATTTTAGCCTATTGGAGACTTATGGTATGGAAGCAAGGTTCTCTGAAGCCTTATAGATAAAACTTTCAGTACTCATTTGCTCTCAGTAGATACTTACAAGTCTTATACTCCCAAGACAAGTAGCAAAAACTGGTACAGTTAAAAATATGGTGACACTTAAAAAAAAAAAAAAAAAAAAAAAAAAGTAGCAACTCCTTTTTCATCCGCTTCCAATTAGTTATTGGACACAAGCAAGAGCAGACAGCATGAGAGTTTAAAGGATGAAACTATGTTCTGTCTCTGACAATGTTTATATAATATAAGGGTTTAATATTAACATTTTCAAATTTAATTCTGTCAAACGTGAAGTAAAATAGGGCAACGTACTCAAAGTGTCTTTGGCACTGCTTCATTCATTTCTATGCATCCATTGCATTCATGTGTTTGGAAGACCTTCAGAACTTCTCAGAAACAGTGTTTTTCAAAAATACTTTTCAGCAGCTTCAGTTGCATGACGAGTGCAAAATCAGGCATTCCTTCTACATCTTTTTCTTCCTCCACATGAAGACTTTTCTTTCCAGCACATTTTGATCAGTATTCATCTTATTCTTGACATATGCAAAAGCACAGTAATCTCTTGCTGTACCTCCTCTCTTTCCTGTTCATTGAGCCAGTAAGTTTGCCAGCCTTCCAGATACAGGACATTCATATTTTGTCTGGAAGAAAAATCTTCAGAGATGAGATACAGAATATACATACAATCCCTGCTATTTATTCCTCTTCATATTGCTAGCTATAGGTCCTACATCTGTATATTACTGACGTTTTTTGTCTATGACAGGCTATATATACACACAGTGAAGTGTGCTATTTCAATTATATATTATTGATATCAGGAAGTTGCAACAGCAGGTAACTTGATTCATTCTCTGTGTGGGACTACAAACAGCTAAGACTATACTCACCATGCATGTGACTATCAGATTACAACTGAGAAAGAACTTATAAACTTATACATTATTGGCTACCTCCATCACGGCCTGGTTTTTCTATGAAGAAGCTATAGCAGCTGCTCCAGTTCATCCATTTGTTCAGTCATGTGTACTGGTTTTCTTGGCAAATTTATTTTATTCTGCAGCAGTTTGATCTTTCTATCAAATAATGAGCAATTTTACCTGGAGTCCAAATGATTGATTGGAAAGTTGAGTTTATAAAGGCTGAAACAGTGGAGGCTGTCAACTTGACGAAGTTTCCAAAAGACCTATGAATACAATTAAGTGTGTCTGTTTGCATTTCCCCACAGACAATTCAAATACCATTCTGTTAACAGTGTCAACCAGATGCTTCTATGACCACACTCTAGAGTTGTTTAAGTGCATACCAACTAAAATTTTTGGAGAAAAAAATTTGACCCCATTCCAGGTGATATGGACAAAGGTATAATATTTCTACTATTTTCAAGTTTGTGTCTTTACTTCGTCACAATCCTGAGATATTTTGCAGATTCAAATTTGCTCTTCTAAATGCCCCAGAGCATGAAATGTATACATGCGGGTTCACACTGTGAAAAAATAAAACAACTGACTGGTGAACAGAAGCACAGCTATGCATTATTTAATTCACTAAGAAATGTAATAATTATAGTAATAATACCAACATTATCCTGGAGCACCATATATGTCCCAGGGGCAATTCAGAGTTAGGCAGTGTGACTGCAGACAGCATGTCCCCTGTGGTCTCAAGACTATAGAAAGTTCCTTGGTGTTTTATATTTAACAGTGCTCAAATGCATATACTTATAGTCAGAATCGAGTGCAGGGTCTAAGATCAGAGAGGCAAGAAATTGCTCACTTTTAGGCTTTCTAAACTCTCCATCGCATATATCATAAAACAGCAAAGACTTCCTGGAATTCTGAGCTCTCTGTCATGAAACAAAATGCACACAAAAAAGGGAACCTTTCACTTAAAATATCTTTTCAAACAAAGTCTTCTATTTCCCCTATTCATGAACTTCTAAAATTCTGCATTTTTTTCCAAAGTAGGTCCTTCTACCTAATTAGTGAAATGGACCTGTATGGCTTACCATTACCTGTATAAGTATAGTAGGGCTGGATATTTTGTTTTTGTATTTTGACTTATTTGTATCTTTGTCTTGCCCTCATGTTCCAAGAGGTAAGTATTTCTTCCACCTATTTTGGTCAGTTTGCAATGGAAAATACCAAGACATACTTTGCTATTGACTAGTAATGCTATTACTTTTTCTTCAACAGTCATATCTATATTTCTGAGTCTTGGTGCCTTGGAATTATACTCTGGAATGGTGCCAGCCAGATTCCTGAGAACATCATTTCCATCTCCTTACTCCTCCCTTTTGTCCATTAAAAATTATTTGGCAATACTTTTATGATTCAGTAAGATTTATGTAAGACTTCTACACTGGTGACTGAAAAAAGTACTGCAGCTGTTCAAACTACCACTGCAAATTTTTCAGCTCAATGAGATAAGCACAAACTATATTATCTTGCTTGCACATAATGCTGTAGTAACTCCAGTGTTCATCATACAGGTCTTTTCAGCACTTTGTCAGCTCAGGCTGCTCCAGAGAATGAGAATTATGTAGACCATCTGCAAAGTTTAAATCACACCACACAGATAATTAGGTTTCTACAGAAGCTTATTTGCTATATCTTTACCACTGTTTTTTAGAGGTGTTGCCTTAAGTAGTGGAAGGATTCATCTTTTTAATCTGACTTTGCCCTTAGATACACAGGATGTACAGTTTTCCACACTGACATGGAATAAAGATTTTGTATAGCTCACTTCCTGCTCTCCAGAATTGGGCAGTGGTAAGAGATAAGCAAAAGAATATTAGATATTAGACATGTATAGAATATTTTCTTCACAAACCATCTTCTAGTCTAAGACTTCCTGAATCACCTAATACAGTTGTTATTCATAAAGCTGCAGTGTTACCTATTCGTAAAACTGTAGGTGTTACTGCTGAATTGTTTTAAACTGATGGCAGTTCTTTACAGGTTTTGCCAAGTCAGCCTTCACTTAACATACTTAGGTTCAAAGACTTTCAAGTACTGAATTTTTAATATTAACTTAGGATGAAGTTACCACTCTTTAATACTTCTGTAAATGATGGCTGCTAAGTCTGATAAGATTTTTGCAGATGCTGTGGGAGTGCTTATTTATGTTTACTCTTCAGAGAATACCACGGTCAAAAATATATATATATGTATATATATTTTGTCTCCCGTAGAGATAGCATATTTGAAACTGCTTAAAATATTTGGAGATGTTTTCATTCTGCCTCAGAGGGATGACAGAAACTTGCAGTCTGCACTGCATTGTTATGTTACTGCCTTCAAGGCATGCTCTTGATTGTGAGATACTCTGTAGGGCTAAAACAAGTCCTGGCAAATCTTGGAGACTACAAATGCCTACAAATTAGAAGACTCTCAGATGCAATCTGTTTTTGTTTTCTCTTGTAAAGGTCATCCAGGGATCACGCCATTTGAAGATAAACAAACAAAACCTTCACTACATCAGACTTCAAAAGACGATGTGCTGCTTCTTAAAACAGCCAATATATATTCTGACGAAAGAAAGGATTTTTACTTGTAGCTACTATTTTTTGAGGGCAACCTTGGAACATTTATGGCTTAATCCACACACTAGATTAATTATTGACATAAATCACTGATTATTTTATGAAATCTTGTTGATGTTTCCATAACTTTTGTGACATTAATAGCCTGAAATATGAACCATGGGTTAGAAAACACACAAAGCAAGCAGACAACAAAAAAGCAAGCTAAAATATAGAATCATAGAATCATAGATAATATCAACCATCATACAATCATAATCATAGATAAAATCAACTGCTGATCCCCAGTTGTTTCCTCCTGGACAGCTACTGACAATAGGTTCCCAGCCAGCTCTGCATGGATGGAACCATGGGTCCTGGTCCCATGACTGAAGGGAGCTGGGTGAAAGCAGTCAATGAGACCATCACCACACCTGTTGGGTGTCAAAGGCTGTGGCCTGCGGATGAGAGTAAGCTTGGGGGTAAACTGTGTTGTCCTTAAGAAATAATAAAGTCTCAGTAAATAATAAAGTCATGAAAAAATGACCAGCACTTACAAAAGGTCTTGAACTTTTTTCATTGAATTCTTCATGCAGGATCACATTTTTCTGTATTTATGATCTCTTATTAAAGCATAACTTATTCCAAAACGTGGAAGAAATTCACCAAAATATAGGAAATAGAAAATAAAGCTTTTTTGCTCTATCTAGACTCATTTATATTTATATTTATATTTATATTTTTCATTTATTCACGTCATTGCAAATATATATATTTTCAAAGAGACCTCAGGAAGTCAGCCAGTGCACCCCTCCATGTCTTATGAGGAAAAGCATAATTATATCTAGGGTTATTTTAATCTGATTTATAAGCCTCCAGAGAGACAGATCCTGTAGTCTTTCTAGACAGCCTAAGCAAATGCTTCATTTTCCTTAGCCCGGTTTTATTTTGATGGCATTTTATACAGAGCTCTGTTGTACTGAACATTCTAAATTCTCCTACTGTCCTACCACGCTTCTATCAAACTGATCTTTTAATTTTCTTGTCTTACTCCAATACAAGTCTTTCAGGCTCCTTATCTTTTCTGTCACAATTTTTTTTCTACTACCCTGAGTTTGTGGTATTAACTTTATGAAGCAAAAGAAGGATAAGTCCTTAAACTGTTCACCACCGATCTCTCATTTAAAGCCTCTCAGTATTATCCTCCTTCACTTTCTTATGAAGTATTTACATTTTACAGAAACTTTAATGTCCCAAACTAGATAACATTACTCAAGACTCTCTCTTAGCAAGCGACAGACAGTGACACAAAGTAGAGAGGAATAATATTTTTTGACATTTTACCCTTATCTCCTCTCTGAGGTTTAGTCATACAGCTCTAGGCTGTAAAAGTATATCCATTTTCTTTCTGGTTCAAAGCTATTTCTTTTCTCTAAGTGTTGGAATAAAAACAATTTTTATTTTATTTTATTTTCTATTTTTTATTTTTAAATTTTTCTATTTTTTTGTATACAGCATCAGAACAGAGGAAACTCTATTTCAGCCATGTGGATTTGAATCTCAATGCCAGTAGGGGTGTCCCAGAGCCTATCTCGTGTTTTGAACGGTCTCTGCAGGAATGTGTGGGCTTACAGCCTCCATCAAACTTTTTTGAAGCATGTCCCATGTGTCTCTGCTGAGGGATCCAAGTGTCAGATATGTCTGGCTGTGTGAAAACTCACCAGAAAAGGTGAAATACTAAAATACCAATCTAAAGCAGGGTATCTAGGCCAACAAACAAACAAACACTTTCAAAGGGGATTTTCTACTTCTCAAAAAAGCAATAACATTAACTGAACATATATGAAGATGGATCACAGAATCACAGAATCACAAGGTTGGAAACGACCTGCAAGATCATCCAGTCCAACCACCCTCCCATTCCTATCAGTGCCACAAGCTACTAATCCATCTCTCGTAGCTCCTCATCCAGGCACCTCTTGAACACTACCAGGGACGGCAACTCCACCACCTCCCTGGGCAGCCATTCCAGTGCCTGACCACCCTTTGAGAGAAAAAGTTTCTCCTAATATCCAACCTAAACCTCCTCTGGTATAACTTCTGGCCATTTCCTCAGGTCCTACTATTTGCCTGGGAGAGGAGGCCAGACCCTTTTGCACCACAACCTCCCTTCAGGAAGTTGTAGAGTGCAGTGAGGTCTCCCCTGAGCCTCCTCTTCTCCAGACTAAACAATCCCAGCTATGGTAATCCCAGGATCAAGCAATGAAAGGTCTATTAGTAGAGAAGTACAGAATTGATCTTTGAAGTATCTGATTTTTCATTTATCCTAGTTTCTTCTTCCCCAAATTCAGCTGAGATTATGACATGACATCTTTGGTGAATGGGAATGGATACACCAGGGAGCACCAGTGAGCACATATACACTAGAAAATAATGCAATATGATACAGATTGGGATGCAATATCAAAACTGAAGGGAGAGTATGACTCAGATGCCCTAATATGTGCCTATGTGTCACTTTTGTAGCTTTCACAGGAATTTTTCTTCATAGACACATATCAAATATCAAACATCAAATATTCAGTATTCAAATAATTCCTATAATAATAGGAAGTACACTTCCCATAATGTTTTAGTTTTATTAATCAAGGAAATCTGCAGTACTGCTGTTTATTAAAGAAAACATTTACATTGCTCACAGAAAAGCATCAGAAAAAAATAGTTGCAGATACTCAAATTATATGAGTAATGTGTTGACCAGAGAAGATGCTTTTATCTCTGGAATTTGAAATATGTCTTGATGATCTGGATTTTCTTGCTCTGGAAGAAGACTTTTTCTCCTCTTTATTTCTCTCTTATCACCCATAACTTGAAGTATAATCTTTATTAGCTGAATTGATATTTAGGATGTTATACTGGCATCAGCAAAAATTGAGGATTCTTCATTTTCAGCTGTTGTGCTTTAGCCAGTTTCTTTGCCCAAATGCCACATAGAAGAATCGTGAATCAGAAACCATGGTCTCTAAATAGGGGTCCAGGGGGAGGAAGAGATTAGTTCTCCCTGGTTTTAAAAAGGTATTGCTGACTACAACAAATTGAATTTTATACAACATACTCATTTTTCCAGCAATTGTATCATTCTAGGTTTCATCAAACTGTATATTCAGTAAAGTTTCGACACTCTAGTCTGGAGTATTCAATCAATAACTTATTCAGTGATTCATGGTTAAAATTTTAAAAGCAACTTTTAAAAGCAACCTAGCTGCATGTTCAGCAAATACAATGCCCTCTGAACAACTTAGAACATCTTTGGTTACTGCATTTGATACAAAAAAAGAAGTATCAAGAAGGGATCCCAGCCCAACCTTCTAGAAGGCCCTGATGATAAGGATTTAATGCAGATAAATCTTTCATTCTGAATTCATACCTGGGAAAGTATATGGAAAATATTCTTGTCTTGTGGGCAGACAAGCAGTTTGCATCTAAAAGAAAGGCAAAATGCAATGCTTATTCTAAAGTACTATACTAAATATATAGATATTTTCTGCTAGCAAACCGAATTTCCATTTAAAATCAGAGTAATTGTTAGATAAGATTGTTATTATTGGGATTTATTTGCATTATATCAGTTACATAAAAGAAACTACAAGATAAGCCATTTTTAAGCAAGGTTTTGATAAAGAGAAATGAAAACATGGCTCCTCTACTTTTGCACCCATATGTACAGCTTGCCTCCCTAAAAGAATGATCTGTACTAATATGTAAGCTCATTTCATGGTCCTAATGCCCTGATATTTATAACAGTATTAATTCCTTTAGGATTATTCTAAGTAACTGCTAGGAAGTACAAAACTATTTTGAGATAGCAGAAGACTCAGGCCGGTGATGGTGACATGCCTTGCTGGAGAAGATGATAAGTTTAAGGCATGAGGCATGGAGTAGGTTCATACATGATGAGTAACACAAATCCTGTTGGAATTCAGGCATGGAGGTTTGGACCATAAGCACTGCAAATTCCGCTGGAGCTCTGGAGAGCAAAGCAGAGAATTCTGATCTCAACCCAGTTACAGTCTCTGCGTCTTGGTATCTCAACTGTCAGTGATCTTGGTTTTCTTGTTTGGATGAGGTTTTCTTATCCATGTTTTTGCTTTCTATTTTAGGACTTGATGAAAGCTCCCTGTTTATTGTTAAATTTATTACCTGAGCAGGAAGCATACCCTAAAAATAAAAAATACAAAAGTATACCCTATATAATGGCATTTTTAAGTTTCACAATTATCTGAGTGACTTTTTAAAGTACTGCCAAATGTTAAGGTTTATAAATAAATCTGGTAAGATGAACTTTAGTTCACTAGATTAGCCATTTTGAAAATGATGATTGTTCTTTTATCAGGGTCTCAAATTGAGCATTCTCTGTGTGGAAACGTCTTTCATACAGTATTATAAAATATTCATATTTTCAGAGAAAATATACAGCAGTGTAATAAAGAATGAATTTCTATATAAAAGTTCTATATAAAAATATAATTTTAAGAGTAAATCATTAGGTGATATCCTTTTCTTTTTTTGTCACTCTTAATAGACATACTCCTGTGTGTGTATTTATATATTATAGGCTCTGTGACTCTATCTCATCAAACAAAAGACATTTCACAAGCTTTCAGATAAAAATGTGAATAGTCTCACTTAAGTTTTTTGCTTCAAGTAATAAAATATGATTGTCTTTAGGATTAGATTATTACCCTGGAAATACTGGCAGAGCTATGATGTTCATGAGGGCATCACTTCTCCACTTCGATTCTCTATTCTTCTCCTAATTATTTGTCTACTTCATTTACTGAAATTGTAGACTGCTCAAGAACATCATTGCCTGTCACTATTTGCACTTAATGCTGGTAAAGTACCAAGTTAATAGGCTAAACTTGGCAGGAGTTTCTTAAGGTTGCTGTGGTACGAAATAATGAAGTTTCTTCGATGACAGGAAGAGATTTGTAATGAGTTAGATACCTTTCTTTTTAGGTAAGGTAGAACACAGGATACGTATAGGCAGTTATGACTGAACATCATCTCTTCAGATAAAATTCAGATAAACGACACAAATGCATAAAATACATTTAAATCAGTCTTCTGCTGTGAGACTGGTAGTTAGTAGCAATTATATATCAAGATACAGAAATACAGTTTTGAGATCAAGTTTGACAGTGTTTTACCTGCTGACACAGAAGAAGTGCTGTATTGCCTTCTCTGACAGTGTCACTTGTAATGAGTGACTTTAATATCTATGCTAATACAGCTTGCTGCATCCACTGGTATAAGCCCCAGTGGCAGAGAAGGAACAGCTATCTAAATTAAACTGAATATGTCTTGATTGAAAATGAATAAAATTACATTAACCAGTCACCTGTGGGTACATGTCATGCTACCCTCTGCTGAGTTTGCTGGTATGTCTACTATACTAATGTATTTTGAGCTTGGACATAACAGATAAGGAACACTTTTACATAGTATGAGGAGAGAGATTAGCACCCTGTCTTAGCAGTTCACTAAAATCTTTCTTTTGCTCCTGGCAAGATGCTGTACTACAGAGGTTTTTTTTACGAATTGTGTGTCATGTGGGTGACACCTGACCTATTGATTTCTGCATCAGTGCACTAAAGTTCATGACAGATACAATCATTTGATAGCATAAGAAAATCTATTTAAAACAGAGGAGTCTTAGGCAAAGCAAATCTAGTGTACCTTCATATACCTATCAGTAACTTGAAGCAAATGAACCCTGGTGCTACAGCATAAAAATAAATATTATTTTCCATCAGCTCCTTTATTATTTAGTTAGAAACTCTCGACTCAAGAGAAATAAACAAGAGAATTTTCTCAATTATACATTGATTGGTCACGTATTGTGTTATTTATGTCATTTCTTCCATCATGTCTTATCTTGTTTTCTGTGCAACATGACATCCTCAACTTTCCTTTTTTTTTTTTTTTATTTTTTTTTTGCATCTCAAAAAATCATAGAAAAAGTGTAATTTAAAATTTATTTTTATTATTCACCCAGATATTGTTCTTGAAACATTCTGATCTTTCAAAACAGATAATTTTATTGCTTTTTACAATATATCAATTTTGCTGATTTATTATCCATGTATTATTGCAAAGAGTAACAAAAATTAATGATTGAAAATTTTAATGACTGCTAACATCTAGAAAAATTTATTAGAAAACTTTAGCAGGAAGGGTAAAAAGACAAGGGATATCAGTTATGCTGGA
Source organism: Lagopus leucura (assembly GCF_019238085.1). Lineage (NCBI taxonomy): Eukaryota > Metazoa > Chordata > Aves > Galliformes > Phasianidae > Lagopus > Lagopus leucura. The sequence goes on from NW_024962263.1 coordinate 25,446,812, forward strand.
AATATACAGCAAAATGAAATTGAAGAATTTTTGAATTATCAGCGCAAAGGAATTCAGCATCCAATGCAAAATATTTGTATATTTTATTAGATGGGCAGAGAAAGGCATATATTTTATTAAAACAATTTCTGATTTTGGCTATTCTTGATGAATTGATGTTGAGACTTGCTTTTGCACCGCATTTCAACTTGTATTTTTTTTTCTAAATAATTTTAAGGGTTCTGATTTGAGAAACAGTATTTGCAGGGTATTATGACAGTGACATGCTCCAGATTTTTAAATGAAAATCCAGTTGGGACGTTATCTTCGTCCTCTGTTTTACCTCTGTGCATTTCAGTTATAATGAAAACATTCAAGCTATACCTCTGTGTCTCATAAAGTGACAGTTTTTCTATTTCATTACATGATGTGAAAAATAATATTCATGTTTACTCAACTCCCTTATTTTCCAGACTTCCTGTACACTTAATTGCCCTAGTAGGTGCATGTTGACTTTAACATAATTTCTCTAAAGAAGCCTTGTAAAAAGACACTTTTTCACTGCCTGCCAGTTCTTCCCTTTATCAAATGCAACCCCTAACTTTATTTCTTGACCAATTGCTCATTTGAATTAAGATATCCAGCAAATAATTAAGGCGAAACCAAGTGCAAGGCAAGCTCAGTTAAAAAGTCAAAGAGTCTTAGTTACTCTCTGACAGCAGTCTATGTGCTAATGTTTACTCATTTCTCACTGGCTGAAAATTTTCATTAATTTCATGCTTTACATTACCTTATGCTAATTAATTCCTTGTGGCCGTCAGTCTTTCTATACTGTGGAAAAAGGATAAATACAAGTCTTCAGAAACAATTCATCCCACAAACTATATGTAACATTCAGGCCTCACTAATTATTAAACTCAACCTTAGACAGTCTTTGTCAAAATCTGATTTTTTTTAAGTGGCTTTTGCCTTAAACATTAGCAACAAAAAGTTTCTGCAAAGTTCTCTGAACATAACTTCATCTTTAGCTACATGCGGAACATATTAAATTGTAAACTGGTTGAAAATTATTTTCTGAAAATTATTAAATTGTATTAAATTAATAATGTTAAAGTCAGAATAGGGAAACTGTTGAGAGAACTGCTTAACTGTACAATAGAAATAACACACAAAGTACTATAAACTCCGTCCATTGTAGTAAAAATGCTAAACTATATTGTTTATAAGATGAAAAGTCTTCATTCAGGAAATAGGGAAAATAGACAGGGTTAATAGAAAATCTGGGAAATTTTCTGTTTAATAAAGCAAATATGGCAACATCAATACTTCTTGTTCTCTGATACTCTTCCCTGCCTTTTTGGAATTTGAAATTGGAAATGAATTTTGGAATTGGAAAAGAAAATTTTGGAATACTGACAGACATTTAGATCACCACCATTAAAAACACAATAGTTCTCTTTGTTGTGGTGATCTATTTTTTCCAATTTTCCTGTTTCTGTGATGTATTTCAGGGTATATTTATGGCTGATTCACACTGTAAGTATTATTGTCAGATTTAGCATCACAACAGAAAGTGAGGATACTGGCTAACGCCTTCAAAGGTAACAAACACACATCAGAAGTACTGATAAAATGGGAAACCTATATTTAATGTTCTCTAGTGGTTTACATGCGATTAAAGAAATTACTCCAGTTTCCTGGTGTAATGTAGTCAGCTGCTCTCATGAATCAATTTTACTGGAACCCAGCAGAACATACTGGATGAGCATTTGATTTTCACCCTAAGAGAGGGACATCTGTTTGAAAGGGACACTCAAATAGGAAGCAGGACATGGTTCCAGCAAATCATTCCTGACTGCTAGATATATTTGACTTCAGTAATAATGAGAGATAGTCAATGCTATTAGTGAAGCTCTTGAAATCAAAGAATTTCCAGATGAGATTTTTCTTCTTGTCATTTACCACTGTAAAATGCTCATGTCAGAAATAATTGTCTGAGTGACACAAAGGTGTTTTCTCTTACTGATGGAAAACTGAGTTGTGGATTTTTTTTTTTCAATCCTACTTTTTGTTAAAATAGTAAGACAAAATTTTAGGGTACAAACAAGTAAGTTATAAAACAAATATTACAGGAAGTGCAAAAGTAAATTAAATTAGTTAAATGCCAATAACATCATAGTTATGAAAATCTTGTCCAAAAATACCTTCTCTGTGAAGCTACATCTACATTGCTACGGCCAACATTGTTACTAGCCTTGAGCAAAGAATGAGAAGACCCAGTATCTTCAGGAACGGCTTGCGCTCCAGGTTTGTAAGTATTCTCAGTGCATTTTGCAGTATTACTGAAACAAAGAAGGGTTTTTTTGGTCTCAGTAGCTGTCTTCTGTGGCTTATAAATTTTCAGTTCACATCTCATTTGTTGTAACCTATTGATCTGTCTAGGAAGAATTCAGTTTAGGAACAAAAAGGGAAAAACAGATCAGTCTTTTACATATGTCTTTCACCATGTCTAAAACAAATATCAAATGAAAAGAAACTACGGAAGAGAACTGCAGATGTTTAACTTTGTAGTGATGTGATAACTGTTGGAGTCCTCAATGAATAAACCATAAATACTGAAATTGCTTCTTCATTAAAAAAAAAAAAAAAAAAAAAAAAAACTCTTAAAAATACTCAGGAGAAGGATTATTTTTAATTCCTACAATTAGTTTGCTACTACACATCAGTTAACATATTCAAACATTATTTTCCAGGTATTCAGTTAGTGAACAAATGGTCTAGTACCATTTTACTGCCCATAAATTTAAAGAACTCCATACAATTTGTTGAACTGTCCTGTGCAATTCATATTGAGCTGGAACTATTTTAAACTCTACTAATTAGACTGATTTTATAGATCTTGAGTCCTCAGAAGATTGTTTATCATTTTTAAAGGCCTTCTGCTTTTACATGCCTTTATGACTTAATCAAATTGACATCTGTTACCCTTACGTACATTTGAAATTCCCCACATTTGATTTGCTGTTTTGTTTTTCTAAATGTTTCTTGAATACTTTTCTTCTCTCTCTCTCTCTCTCTCTCTCTTTTAAATTATATATGGAAAATAAATCATGCATTTAAAACCCCATTTCTATTTATAAACATCAAGAATACATAAAGATGTGCAAGGTTTTTTTCTTAATATTCTATTTCCTTTGTTTGTAAAACTCAACACCATGAAATTCCATATGATATGAAGTAAACTGGAGATTATTTTTAAGTAATATGCTTTTCAGAGTAATATCATAATCTCTATAGTCTTAACAGAGTGTATCTACACAAAAGTTATTAACAAATCTCTATTAAAGGAGTGTTTCACCTTCCTTTTTAAAGTAACAGTGTTTCTGCAGTTCAAACTTCAAGAGGATAAACATATCTCTCCTGCAAAAACATGTTGTCTGGGTTATGTATTACTGATGTTCCTGCTGAGTAACTAACTGCATGAGGAAATGAGTGTTTGCTTGTTCCATGCTTTCTAAGTTCCATGTCATGAGTTTTACTTTTTGTAGCTGCGGTCAAGGTATTATCTAGAGGTTGTGCTTGAGTGGGGTCTAATTATGTTGAAATCTGGAGCCACCCTGGCTTGATGTATCATGAACAAGGTAGCTGCACCCAGTTTTATTCCCGAGATTTACACCAGTCTGGCCACTTTCCATGCTTCCATGAGAGCACAGAAATTTTTCCCATCTGTTGCGCCATGTTACTGTGTAACACAAATTGATAGTACACATTCTCTGGAATCAGAAACAAATACTTTCTTAGAACTGATCAGCTTTTCACATACAACTCTTCTACACCACATAATTTCTGGCAGTTCATGTACCTTACTTTTCCATGAACTTTCTGTATTTTATTGATCCTGCTCAAAGAAAGTTGTTTTACAGGCTAAATGCTTGGTAAAAATTTTATTATTACAGGTACCTGTTCATCTGAATTTTTTATTTTTTTTTACTTTCTTATCTTTCACTTCTATGAAATGATGTAAGCAAAACTGCTAGATGAATTTCTCTTCTGGGATTTCATATGTTTTTTGTGGCAGACCTTGGTAATTTTGTCATCAAATACTAGAGACTTGCCAGTTCAGAATGCTGCAAGTCACCAGGAATGTTTTCCAAAGAGCTGTGATTTGCAACAGCCTGTACTTGGTGGACAAGCAGGGTGCATCCTGTCCCCATGAGATTTCTGTAACAGTGCTGAACAATATTTTTTTTCTTATAGGCTTAGTTTTATTTTGCTACTAACATTGATTTTGATGGCACTTGGTTTCTTTCTTGCAACAATTCTTGTTTTGCTTTATTGTTATCTGATTTTGAGGTAATAGTTCCCACTTGAAAGCAGAATCCTATCCAAACAGAAGCTACACAATTTTTCTTGTTTCTTCACCTCTTGCTAACATCATATAATTTTGCTAATATGTATACTGGCTAAATCATGTCTTTCATGACAATTCTGATTCCTGTTTAATATTACAATACTTTTCCCTCTTTATTTTGGTTTATCTTATGTCTATAGTCTAAGCAAAGAACATTCAAAGACCAGTCATTTTCTCATCCAGAGTCAGAGCTGGTAATATTCAGATTGAGCTGAATGCTCAATCTAAGCTAAGATTGAGATTAACTAATCTAAGATTAACTAATCTAAGCTCAATCAAGCTAAGATTACATTCCCTGCCAAAACATAAAGTGAGTATACTGCTTTCTTGTCTGTATCACAGGAGCTGACAAGTGGATAAACTGGTATCTTTCTTTTCCACTGCAGCTATAAAGTTAATCCATGCCAACTGCCTCTTAACTTTTCGGTTATACCACATGTGCTACTTTGGATGAGATTCTCAAGTACAGTCATGGTGGTACATCCACTACTGTCTTTGTATGTGTAAGCAACCCATTCTGCAAGGTTTTGGTAGGCATCCTACATCTTCAAAGAGATCAGGAATTCACTTCCAAATCTATTTTGAGGGAAGACATACTTTTGTTGACCTGGGATGTAATCTGTCTGTAATTCAGTTTGCTCTCTAGATGACAGTAACACTAACATTCCAGACTTTTTTTTTTCCATCTAAGTCAATTCAGTCTGAAAACTCTTAGTATAGAACATTTACCGATTTTTGACATCTTGTTAAGGATTTTTTTTTCTTTTCCTTAAAATAACCAGTCTGTCTATGAAAACACAGCGATTATAACATCAGAAGAAGAGGAGAAATTGGGATCCAAAGTTAAAACCTAAATAATCATGGACTGTTGAGGTTGTATAATTATTATTGTGTATTGTATGAGGTTGAGTCTAGTCTTCCACTTCCACCAGTCTAGTCTAGCACTTTGAATAATATTTTTACAGTGAGTACATTTGTTATTTCATAATATACCACAGGTACATAGATTTTTTTTTTCTGTGAATCAAATAATTCAGCATAATGCCTATCTACTTGCAAGTATTCAGAGTGCAAAGAAGAAACAGAAGAAAAAAATCTTTTCTTTCATACAGTAAAACTGTAACAAGACTAATAAGCATAAGATTACAGAGTAAACTGGAGGATGTAATCTACATGAGTGAGACTGTGTATCTGATCATGTATTATTATGAAGACAGAAGGGGTGAAATGAAGTAAGCAATATTTGTGCAAATCAACTGAGAACTTAATGGTCATTCTCTGTGTCTTGTAGAGACATAACAATGAAGTGAAGAATGAACTTTATTTAAAATTGCAGCTGTATTGGTGTTAACACAGGAGAAAGGCTACTGTTTATTTTTCTTGTTTTCTCAGATTTTTCTTTTTACCTTTGAGGAACGTTCTTGTGCTGTTCCTGCAGCACTGCTGTGGATCAGCTCAGGATAATTGTTATAGAAAAGAGAAACTGTTTCATTTTTTTTTTTTTTTTGTCTCTTATCAAGGGACTGAATAGCTGGCAGCAGACTTGGGGGAATGGCATAACATTATTTTCAGTTGTGAATGTTCTTGCAGTATCTATACAGTTTTCATTTTGCTTCACTTCTTTCATTGCACTATATTCACACATTGGTATCACCTCCTGAAGAAGACTTTTTTTTTCTTTTTTTTTTTGCAGGTATTGGTTTTGCTCAGAGACAGAGCAGCTGACATATTCTGTACTGGATCATTCAGAAGACAGAAAAAGATATATCCAAGAAGAACTTGTTTTGGAAAGAGTATTTTCATCATATTGAGTTTAAATATGCATACCTGAGAATATATGCTTTCATAAAAGAATTCAAAGCAGTCTGCATGTGATTCAGTCAGCCTTATCCTCTTGCTAAGTCAGTGAAAAGAAACTTCCACTTGCATACATTGTTTCATCCTTCCATTCCTTGATAATAATAATAAAAAACCCTATATTTTTCTACTGACTGAGAAAATTAAGCAGGTAAAGGATATATATTAGCTTCCTGCATGCAATTTTTTTTTTCTTCTAAACGTAAATTGTTTGTGTTCTCATTTTTATGGTAAGATTTAAAGCTGTCAAATAAATTTCAAGTCTGAACTACCTTAAGATTACAATAATGCATTCATTTCAAATTACTTAATTCCTAAGAAATGGAATTAAATTTGTTTGTACTACTAACCACTTTAAAATGTTATAATTCTACTGTACCCAAACTTTTGAAATACTACAATTAACTGTAACTAAACAGAAAAACTGACTGTATTTCTCCTTCCTCTCTCTTTTAAGTTGTAATTTAGTGTAATATTCTGTAATAGCAAAATAATGAATTCAGTGCTTCTTGAAATTTTCCCTCTTTCTCATGTATCTCATGACTGCAGATATTTGTGTGGAATTTTGGAAATTAATGCTTTTATCAGTAGTCAGAACTGTAAGAAACAATATCACAACAAACCTGGCTGAACATATATGCATACTTGCAGAAAAAAAATGCTTTTACTCCACTGTGAAGTGCTCCAAGATTTCCTGGCCACAGCTGTATTTGTCAAGAGCAGAATGCACAAATCTTGACAGACCTTTGCTGGGAGGTCCAAAAATATTATAGCCTGCCATACTACTAACTTAACTTATTACAGCAGTTAAGTCCATGTCCTAGCAACAAGCATACTTTTTCCTTCTATTGACCGCTCAGAGAATAGTTTAAAAACAGTATCATAGAACTGTCAAAATATTTTTTCTTCTACCGTGACAATCAATTAAAAAAAAAAATCTCCTGCTAAAATGTATAATTGCTACATATATAACTGCATGGCATATTTTCTTTATTCACATTTTCAGATGCATTTACATTTAATTGATACAAGTGCATTAAGCAGCTTCTTTGCAAAATGGAGGTGAACAGCAAAGATAATATACTTTTGCCCTTTTGGTAAGTGCAAATATCTTAAATTGAAAATCTGAGATAGAATCAAGGAGGGTATGAAAGTCTGCACTGAATTCTCTGGACCTGATTCAAAATCTCCTAACAGTACTGAAGCTGTAGTCAGCAGTCCCCAAGAAATCAGAAATCATAAAACGATTCACTAAAATTATTCTTATACTGTTGGTATTGTTGTAATGGAGGTATTTTTCTTCTTGAAATATAAGATCTTTAGAGAGTAGTCAGGTGTATTACTGGAATTAAGAGTTAATCACAGTTGGTTTTATTTTGAAGCTTTTAGAAAGGTAAAATTATTATCATCTTGTTTGTGCAAATGAATTCCAAGTTGCATTTATATTGCAGATTATAGTTTTGATTCATTCGTCTCTATATTATACAACAATTTCTTTCTAGAAAGGGCTTAAAAATAATTTATGTCTGCTTTTATCCTAACTAGCGTTTGCCTTCTGTTTTTATTTTTGAGATGGACTTTTCCCAGATAGAATATTAAACAGTATCAACGAGTTATTTATTAGATATGGCTGACTCAATTCACTTAAGTGTTTTCTGTGCAGAATCATGCAAAACAGTTTCAAAAAGACTTGAATAATTGCATATTCAACTTCCCACTCAGTAAAGGTGATTTTTGTTTATTTTCATAAGGATTTGTTTTTAAGTATCTTAAAAGCTGATTAGCTCAAACACTTTACTGCATATGATTATATTTGTTTTGGTGAACAAAGTAAAAAAGGGCCATAAATCTTCCATTGATCTTGCTAGGTTAGAGCATCTGCTCCAGTAATATACAGCTGGTTGGATAGCTTTGACATCTGGGAATATTTCAGTTGATGGACCTGTTCTTACTGAACATGCCAGCAGAGATGATGAAAACATTATTAGATCTATTTCACTGTCTTCTTTTTGTAGCCCTGTGTAACTTTGCCAAAGCTGTAGACTGCCGCTGTGACTCTTATGCACATTTTTTCTTCTCTGGACAGCTCTAAGCTTTATTTTGTAGCACCTGCCAAAACCAATACATATTTCTGATACTCCCAAGAAAACCCATGAGTGATATGTAGGCTTCAAGGAAGCCAGAATATAAGGAAAGGTTGGCAGGCAGATGAACAGCAGCTTTCTTTAAATATGTATTATGCTCCCAATAAGCACGATTGCCAAAACGGTTTGTAGCACCATTCTGACAAGTTTCACTTCAAGGGCTACATCCCTTTAACACAAAAAAACAGAGTGGAAGATGATGAGTTTCAGTCAAAACTGTATCAAGGATTTAGGGACAGTTTCAGATAATAATGATCTATGTCCAGAAAGCATGCAGAAAATATGGAAACAGGAAAAGTAAGAAGGCTGTATTCCTTGTCAAGATTGCATGTTTGTTTAGCATAATGCCATCTCAATTCTCAGCAAAGATTTGCAAGGCAGTCTGAAAAGATGCCAAGCATGCATTGTAGCTGTCACTCTGGGAACTTTTACTTTTCCCTGAGGAAAAAAAAAAAAGACTTTTTCTCCATCTAATTCTGAATTGTTGATGTTAATTGATGTGTAATCTGTGGTTCCATCTATTATTGAAATGCAAGTATGTGTGCGTGCATTTGTCTGTGTGCATATACAGAAAATGAGTGGGCTACATAAACATCTACAGATAGGTCTTCATATGCTTAAGTAGAAACATACAGTGCCAACTTCTGCATTTAACTAAATCAGTATACAATATTGTGGTAGTTGGTTCATCTTTATTATTTTCGAATCCTCTAGTTAATGTTTTTTGATTTTTACATTAATAATTAATCCAAAGAATTCAGCCTTCAGACAGCAGTGCTCTGATCCTAATATCAATGTTATCTGTGCAGGTTCTGTGAAAATTAAAGGTCTTGTTATTACACAATTAACTCAAATTTGGCATGATTTTACTGTATCTCTTATGAGTAAATGCCCAAACATTTGCAAATTTAGTACCAACGAAAAGTAAAAGGCAATCTGCTTTTCTTAAGAATCATTCCATTTTATATGCTTTGATGGTTTTTTATGAAGCTGAGTACAGTGGTGAGAGAGAACAGATACAAAGCCATAAAGGATTCTTTTTTTAATTAGTATTTTTCAGGGGAAAATCTGCAGAAACTGCAAAGACAACCAAAACAGCATGCCTTATTAAAATGACACAAGCCAATCATTTGTCCAAAGAGATGAGCAGGACCCACTGATTTTTTTTTTTTTTAAAGTAAGTCCCAAAGGGGTTGTGTAACACAATAGGTAATGGTTGGCAAGAATCATGAGTTTCTGGCAGTTTCCTCATTAAACCCATCTGGGCATTACATACTGACGATACGTATACAGCTGTGTATGTATACCTACTTACTCATGTTCTTTTATAGTTAACAAAGATATACAGCTTTAGAGAAAAAACAAGTAAAACGAATAAAAGGAAACAAGTAACAAAAAAAACCAACAACCCCTCCCACAAACATTCTCTCTCTACAAACCAGTGTTAAGCTAAAAAGATTAGAAATGGTTAGGTCTCAGCATGCCTATCTCTCTATGGAAGGTGACTTTATGACTAGTTTAGATAGCCAGCTCATACTGACTCTACGCTTTATGGCTTATCTCAGGGAAGATTAATCTACTGACTATTTTTTAAAGGTTATGAAGTAAATTTAAAGCATAGAAAAGCTGTGAAGTTATGAAAACCTCTGGGATTGATGCCAAGATTTTTGACTTTGGAGATGTTTATATCACCTGTTCCTAAAACAAAACTGTGAAATATAAAAGCAGTGGGATTTCGGAGGGTGTGTGCCTTGCTTTTACTTTTATTGTTTTTAAAGCTCTCTCCACCAGAGACATTATTATATTTGGTTCTAAATGTATAGCTATAACAGAAAAAAGATCCTCTGACATGTTTTTTAGGAAATGTCTAGCCCAGCTTTATGAGCAAAGTCAAAGTTAAGCGTGCTTGAAAGAAAGACTGCAGATTCCAATGTACTTAGTTTTGAAGGTAAACATCAAAGTAAGGATTCACTGTGTTATATAAACATTATTTAAAAGATGTTTAAAAGTTAACTCAAATTTGAGGTGTCTCATTATCTCAAAAACTACTGCATTCAGTACAGAAAACCAGGCCTTCTACAGTGGCACTTCCTCTCATCCTGAAGGAAAGCTTCAAACACAAGCACAGAGGCATTCACTGGAGATTTGTCATTTTTTCCATATACTAAACATAACTGAAGTGAGCTAGATGGTACTGAAATTTTAGATTAGATGAAATGAATTCCATCAAGTCAATACCCACGTATGTCAGGTAAGGATTTGATTGTAAATTTTCAATGATGGAAAGACCTGTAATGTTCTTGCTGAGGCTTTCACCTGAAAAATGAGCATTTATAACTTAAATTGGTAGAAGTTTGCCCTCCTCTGTGAAATGAACGTTCTCTACACTCAAATCTAAACAGTAAAGATACAAAGCTCAATTAATATTACCAATTTCAGTAACATAATAATAGTGTTAATTAAAAATATGAAAGTCAATTAAACAGAAAATGAAAACAACAACAAAAAGCCCTGGAATGAAGCAGCCCTAAAAAAGGCAGAAACAATGAAAATAATGATATTAATGAATCATTTCAACAAAAAAAAAAACCTCACAGACACACGTATAAATGTTTTATTCAAATGAAGGAAATACTAATATCTTAACCTGGGAATTAAATGGTTTTACAGAGGTGGATGCTAACTTTTTGGCCAAAATATCCTAATGTTTTTAATATAGAGTATGCAATCATATGCAGAGTAGCAATTACACTAAAAGTATGTTTGTTTTTTTTTTCAAAACCATGAAAGAGAATAAACTGTCAGAGCTGAGCAAAGAGATTTATGTAACATCCCTTTCATTAAAGGTATTAAATCACCCCAAAATATCATTATGGCTACCACAGCAATATTGCCAATATTATTTTACATCTTTTTAAGGAACTTTATCCTGTACATCATTAGTATGTTCCAATTAGCCTGCACATTTCTCTTTAAGCACTACCAAATATGTCAATATTAATCTTAAACATATATATTATGGTTGAAGAACTCAGGAAAAAAATCCCTTCCTAGGGATATTTTGAAGCTTACTGAACAAAGAGCACGCTTATCACACAAAAATTATCCCCAATACACAGTAAGCTTTATTCTAAAATATGGCTTGATGAAGAAGGAACAATTAATTTTCTGGAGATAAAATAGCCTAGTGCCAGATATAATATAAGCAATAACATTAGGATTCTATATTGACCTCTACTTGTTCTATTATTTAAACCAGAAGTAAAAGAAAATGTACATCTATCTAAAGAAATAAGAAAGAAAATTATCGTAGTCTAAAAGATCAAGTGATCCTTGCAAGAAGTACTGCAAGATCTTGCCAGTAATGATTCTGTTATACAGATTCATAACCCTGCTCAGCTGCTCAATTAGAAGTTATAAGTATCTTAGTAAAGCACATTAGAGATTTCTTCTTTCTTGCAGATGGTGCCTATAGTAATGAATTCTAACTAACTTAATTCTGAATGATTCTTTTTTTCAGGTGTAAGCAAAATGAAAATTAATATTTAGCAGAAGAAATTTGTCATTCACTTATTTTTCAGTATAGAATTAATGAGGAATATAGATGTGGTCTGGAATTTGGCTTCTTACCAATGGTTTTATGCTACAGAAATGTTTGCTAAAACTGTCAAATAAATGAAGACCTCTATACAGCAAATTTAAATAGAAATTTTAATGCACAAGTGATTAAAGAAATTTAAACTAGCAGTATTCTTTTATGATTCCCTTATATTATCATTCTCATTCCTAGTTGAAATTAACAAAGTATCTTGATCATATTGAAAGTGTGGACTAGTGACAGATACTCAGTCTCTTTGAAACAGAATCAGAAAAAGGGGATTAAAAAATACTGGAAAAAAGCATGAGGAATCAAAACTATAAGACAAAAGGTAAACATTCTTGTAGTATGTATTTTTATAAATGTAATGACAGCCATAAACAGGAAATCATTGCAGACCCTATCCATAGCCTCTTTTATTGACAAGCAAAAAAAACCTCTCAAACCCAATAATAATAAAAAAAATCAATACAATGCACCAGGAAGTGTGCAGATATCCTATCAATAAATGACTAAAATAAAGATTTTGCTTTTTCAACCGTATAATACATTTCTTTTGCAAACAACTGCTAGAAAAGAAGCTAAGCATAATAGTTGAAAACATGCATTGATAATAGTTCTGTGTGTTTCTAGCTGATGTTATTTTGCAATGAAATAGAAACTGACAACTAGAAGATATGTGTCACAATACCAGAATGATACTCAAACATTTTTAATTGCTCTTCCTCATTTTTGTCCTTGAATTTAGCAATTTCTTTTACTTCTCAGCATATTCCTGCACTCATCTTACTCTGATTTCCACTGTGGGCACAGAGTGAAAAAAGTAAGTAGCTGCCAATTGTAAACTACCATCACTGAGCAGCTATCGTGGGTAGTGAGTGTGCTGTGTTAGAGGGTATTTGGCCATTATTCATATGAAGCCAAACAGTAAAATACAAATCAATTCTTGCTGCATATCATAGCCTATGTCTTGGTACAATGGCCTCTGCTCTAATCAATATTTCCAATTGCTGGGTTCCTATAGGTGACATTAAAGTGAATGTGCATTATTTGGGAATATAACAGTATTGACCAAACAATTCTCTTGTGGAATCAGTGGATCATTACAACCACTTTTCTTATTAAATGATTAATTCAGCATTTGAAACATGACCCTATGGCAGTCTTGCCACAAATGCCTTCCATGTTCTCTACGAATCTTCTTCATAAAAGCACTTTTGCTTTCATATTTGAAACAAATATACTAAGTTTCTAAATTATAGTTACATTGACAACTTTTCAATCTGCAGTTTACTTCTTAAATTATTACTAATTTTGTACCAAAGTTATTTTTTTGGTAGCATCTTATTAGATTTGCTTTTATTCTACAGTTAGATTACTGGATGGAGCTTTCAGAGAAAATTTTCAGATGTGTTACATTTCTGGAGCATTAAGATGTGGCATCTCCGAATTATTAACTGTTTTGAGGATAAATCTTTTCACAGATGCATATCATAACCTTTCACCTAATCCCTTTCCATTGCAGAACTGGAAAACCAATGCCTTTTGGAATTTACTGAACTCAATGGGAAGTGCAAACATTTGACTTATCTGAGATTCAGGTTTTCTTACTGATGAAATAGTTTTACAATCCTAAAGCAACCTTCCTTCCCTTGCAACTTTTACAGTGTAGACAGAGGCTTTACAAGTAGGAGATTCAGAATTGAAAACTACAAAACAATGTTTTATTGGCTAATATACAGAGAAGATAGCTAAGATCGATTAGCTACCAGCTGAAGCATAAATATTCCCCTCATCAACTCAAAAAATTTTTTTTCTGGTTAGGTAGTTTCCAGGGGGAAGAATGAGAGCAAAAAGGGTGACCTATTGTGCTTTGGAGTTGTCTGATCTGCAGTGTTTCTAGGTTGCAGCCCTTTGATTCCATTTTTTTCATATCAATATATTTCCCTCTGCACCATTCACTTCTCAGTCTCACCAGTTATTCCTCTTTGTTAATTTACACACTATACCAAAATTTTGCTAAGTAAAATTCCAAGATCACTCAGCACAACCACACTAAACCAGGACTTGGATCACAAAAACATAAGGCTGAAGCTCAAATTAACTTCTACAACCTCAAGCTGGTTTGAACATAACAATCTAGATATCCAACCCTGCTATATGCTTAAATATAACTGAGCAGGAAGGGGAGCATGAGCAATTCATTAGCCTATAGGTAGAAGTCTAGTTGCCATTTGAATCTCCCAATTTCCAAGTGCTTTCCAAAAGTCTTCAGGGTTACAAGGAAATTAACATCATGCCCGTCATTCTCTGAGGGTATATCCCAGTTTTCCTATCTATCTTTAAGCATATAAATAATAATCTCTGTATAATCAGACAAAGTCTAACAAAGTAGGTCAACAATTTTACAGTTTTTTTTTTTTTTAGTTTTATACATCCCTGTTTTTACAAAAATACATTTCAAAATCTACATTTATTTGCATACACTCATACAATAAATATTCTTGATGAGTCCCTTGTGGCAAGAGCCAAACAGTTATTTGTTTATCACAATCCTGTAAGCATTTTCTGCATATCTAAAATAGTAGTGAGGAGTTGACACATTTTCTCAGTCTGGTCACAGATGAAAAGACAAGCTCAAGCAAAATGTTTACATCAAGTAATGTCACTGACCTCCATAGAATTTAGAAGCTGCTATTTGTCAAAAAGCAAGAATTATCTAGCAGGTTTTCTTGTTCTAACACCAAGTGCTGTACTGCTAATTAGAAGACAGTGTGCCCAAGAACAACCACAGCAGAAAACCAAATTTATGTGATATTGCAGTGTATAACCAAGATGTTATAATCACAATATAATTGAGTATAATCAATAGATATCAAGATGTTATAATTGCAATATAATCAAGAGAGTAAGGTAAAGCAAACAAGGATCACAAGAGAGAATAAGTGGAAGAGCTTACCCTTGGGTTGAGCTCACCAGAAGATACCAGAAGAGGAGATCTCCAGAAGAGATCCTTTCCCTCTGGTAGCCAGCTCTTAAATAGGTCCAGGAGGGGTGCAGCCTGGCTCCACCCCTTCCAGCAGCACAGGTGAATTGCCTTCACCTGTGCTCCTCTGGCTGACTCAAGGCTCACCTCAGGTGATTAATCAGAGGTTCAGGCCGTGACTCAGCAGTTCCCATACATGCAGTGACATACCTTAATTGGGTAAATAAATCTCCATGAGAAAAAATTCTTCTTCAGATATCAAAGAATTTTTTGTTTAGTTAGGTTGTGTTTTTTTGTTTGTTTGTTTGTTTTGGGGTGGGTTTTGGGGGGGGTGTTTTTTGTGTTTTTGATTTTTATTTTTTATTTTTTTTTACCGTGGAGACTAGAAAAGGATATTATATGACAAATTAAGTGAGTAACAAATATGAAGGAAGATAACGATTGGTTGCTGGAATTTAGAAGAAGAAATGCTGTAACTAAAAGGCAAAACTATTGCTTGAGAAAGATCCATACCTTTAACTACCAGAATCAAAACAGCCAAGATTTATCAGGAAAGTACCTGTGTTTGATCTTGGATCCAAGGAATATTACAGCAAGAAAATGACTTTTCTTTTTGTTCAGTTTCCACATGTATATGTAGTTTTTTTTTAAGAAAAAAGGAAGATTAGGAAGACAAAGTCATGTGGGCAATATTTAGAGTATAAATCAATAAATCACAAATGCTCAGAAGCTATTAAATTACATTAAAAATGTCTTGTACTATCTGCTATTATACAATTCATTCAACTTTCCCCACAAAGTGACAGCTCTTAATGGAGCTTTTTTACAGAAAGAATATTAAACACTTAATAATAAATATAAGCATATAAATTAAAAAAGAATAAAAACACAGGGTTAAGGGAAGGGAATGTAGGTAGGACAGGATGTAACAAATAAATACTGAAGTTTTTAGTGCTGTATGTAATTAAAATGCAAAAGAATACTGAAAAGCAGACTTGCTGAAGAAGCCTTTTCTTCAAGAGAAGGAAGGAAAAGTATATAGAACCTACCTGGGGAGAAACACACTACACATATTTAATCTGACAAGTTGATTAGCTCTCAAATCCCTCCTCAACTCTATAATTTCCTGTATTACAGAGTCAGAAGATATAAAGAGCTCGCACTACGCAGGAAGTTTCTACTAATCACCAGTTGGATCTCCTTTCCTCCATATGCCCTCATCTAAAAAGTAATACTCAAACAAAGCCAAAAAATTCCCCACCAACTCTTGTGCAGTTCAGAAACTCCTAAAGTAACACAAAAGTAGTAAAATACTGGTTTTTTTTAATAATGCCCAAATACTTCTATTTTCAATTGAAAAACAAAACATTTATCAGTTCAGTGGTTCCAGTGTGGAAAAAATGTGAATGGTTGCTTCCTGTTGTTTGTGTCTGAAAGCAATCTGTTGCTTTCTTTTGTTTATTTCTTGGCTTGGTCCTGCTCAGGGGCAAATGCATCAGTGGATGCATTTTTGGGCCAGGCTGCAGCAGCTGGGCTTCTCCCACCTGAGCAGTGAGGGTGCCCATGATTTGCCCTTCATAAGCGTGGTGGCCTTAATACTTCTCACTGGGCTTCTTTTTTGTGACAAAGCCATGAACTGCGCAGTCAGGAGGGACTTTTTCTATCCATTTTGAATCTACTCCTCACTTGAACCATCTAACCTAAGCGCCATTCCTTCACACAGCATTTTGTTTCACGTGCTACGTTACACAGGTATAAATCCCTTTCACTGTAGGTTCCATCCTCTGAAGTTTAATCCGTTTCTTATGGTTGTGGTGATTCTTAAGGTTGGATGCTGGAGATTATGGATAAAGAGTAAGTATGTTATGTAAATTGAGAAAAAAAAGGAACGAAAGAAGACTTTGTTGTTGTTGTTGTTGTTGTTGTTGTTTTTCCTTAGTTTTTGAGCTTTTCCTCCAGGATCTCTATCACTTATAAGCCAGATGGTAACACCTTTGCATGACAGTGATAACAGTGATGTAGACTGTCATGCACAAAATTTGTTTTCTTAAAATCCCTATATAATCATATTAAACATCATATACATGACAATTACAATGCTTTAGAGAGAGAAAAGTGTAAGACAAAGGCAGGAATTAAAGAAACACAGAACTAGACTAAAAAACCACAGGGTTAAAGCAAGGGAACTAAATTCCTCAATAATGAAGCCAATAAAAGTTTAAAGTAACATTTCCATGCTTCCAGGCAGAATTAAGTGTTTGAAAAGTTGCATGAAAAAGCAAACTTAATGGCTAAACATTATTAGCAATGGGACTACATGCAGCTCACACAAAGGAAGATTTATATCAAATATCCTACATTTTCCAGGATATCACAGACAGATGACAAAATCACTATATGTCACCACGTATGCTGTTGGGTGAGTACATTTTAAGTACAGTCAGGTTCAAAATGCATGGACAGTAAGGTTAAAAACATTGATTATATTTTAAATGAGATTATCACTATAACAGACAATTAAACTAGCCCTATTGAGACATTTTCCCACAGAATACTTCTAGACACTGGAAAATTGAAATTGATAATGGAAATAAAACTATGACTTTTAATTATTTAGATAATCATATGGATAATCAAATAATGATTTCCATACATACAAGTATGCATTAGTACACATATACGAATGCATATCATTACATATAGGAATATTTCCAAATAATTAAAAATATAAACACACATTTATGTGAATATGTTTTAGATTGTTTTTAAAAATCCATTTTGCCTTAATAAAGTTTTGGATCAGAAAAAAAGACAAGGGAAAAATTACCTTCTTTATCCCTTATTTGCACTCATTTAATCTATTTTTTAACAATACCCAGCCTTAGAGAATTATTTTTCATCCATATGCTGAGGCTTCACCTGTTGCTATTGATGGGAAACAACATGGTCAGTGTTCCCTTCCAATGAAAACAGAAGTGCCTGACGTGCTCTGCTATTCCTAGCCCAAACCTACAAGTAACCTGACATCTTCTAGGGGATTAGCAAAGCTAGAGAGCCCAACCTGGCTTTGTAGAACTGTGCAGATTAAAACCACATGAAAGAAAACAAGATGTTTGAATTTGATTAAATACAACATCACTCATTTCAGTACATATGTCTGCCCACCACACTTCCAATGCTTTGTCTGCAGCATTACATGCTGTGGGGAACCTTGACTGTGGCAGTGGGTTGAACAGTGCGGCAGTAACCATTTGTTGGTTTCTCATAAGCTCTAATGCATCCTGGTAATCTATCCAAGTCATCTGTTTTATTATCTTTTAGTGATCCAGGAATATCCATCTGCATTTATATGTGCTGGAGCCACACAGCAGCAAGGCAGGTAGCTAATCAATCAGTTATTCATGGGGAAAAAAAATTATGTTCAAGAAAACTTAAGAACAGATCCACTGCTAGGAGATAGGTATAGCTCAGATATGCATATAAAAAGAAGAGTCTGATGCTGTGTTTATTTTCTGATGTGCAATTGATTCTTTGAAAAGGTTTGTACTGTGTAAATCTGAAAAGAGCAAGCACCACACAAATTGCAAGTATTTATTGACAACTGGAAAGATCCAAACAATGCCTGGCAGAACTTTTGAAAAGTACTGTGAAGTAGTGATTTCAGTTCTTTCTGTGACTAGAACTCTGCTATTTCTCACACACATCAATATTTCCCGAAATTGATGTAAATGAAGCATAAGTGAGTGAGCTTAGTACTACAGGACACGTGATGCCTGAGTTGGCTGCTGTTGCTGTCTCCAGCAATATTGATTCTGGGCAGTCTCATTCAGCTTATCCAACCACATAGCTGACATTTTTGCTTCATCATCTTCAAGAAACATCACTGTAAAATTATATTACTTTTTCAGACAGCTAACCAGGACAGTTTCAGATTAAGAAAAGTGTTTATTTTTGGAACATTTGGTATAATGAAAAATGAATATCTACAGAAGACTAGCAATGACTTATGCCTTCTGTTCTTTCAACTAGAGAAACTACAAGGTGTGGTTTTCATCAGATTGGTTCATTGACAAGCGTGGTTAATGGTGTCATTATAGACAATTTTCTAAGCAATTCTCACCTTAGGAAGCACCTAACAATTACATTAATGACGTATATAGCCATCAGCTGTTGCAAGACAGCTTCTGATGTTCTGTTACCAAGCTCCCACAGGAGCAGAGATCATCCAGAGAAAATATATATTTTCAGCAGGTGTCCACTTTTTTTTCTCCAGGATACCGTAAAACAAAACAAAGACAGTGAACAAGCCATGATAATTCTGCACTACCAAAATGGATTTTCATTTGGAAAGACATCCATTTTCGCCACACTGTCAAAACAATAGGCACAAGCATTCTGTGCAAAGGTGGCATGTGATTGCCACAGAAAGCTTCTGAAATCTCATGGACTCTGTTCTGTTTGTTAGTGTTTGATTGCTTGTTAGTGTTTAGTTTTCCTTAGTTTGCACTTATGCAGTAATAGGTTGTATTCTACATTCAGACTGGGAGATGTCCTACAAAAATGCCTTTTAAGATCCTCCATGGTTTGATTTCATGTGTTTGATCAACCTGCACTCTGCTTATTGTGCAAGTTTATTCCTCACAGATAACAAACACTGCGGCTGCAGGCAGATTCAGCCCCATGCTATGGATGTTTCCAGTAGCTGAGAATTAACCAGCTGCTCTGGTGAGAGAAAACCACTCTCAGCTCGCAGAGCAGAGCAGCAGCAGGGTGAGACTGGGGCTACCCTTAGCTGGTCAGATCGGTTCCCATTTGCTTTGCAATACAGCGGTGTGCGGGGTTTGGCAGCCTGCGCCTCTGTTCTCTGCTCTTATGTCTCTCTTTCTCCTGTGTCTCTCTTAACTCTACGCACTGCTACCATTTCTTAAATATCGTTTTGCAGTGGCACCATGTATTCCTATCAGGGCTTCAGCATGATGGCACAGGGTGTCCATTTTGGCCACTGGGGAACCAGCTGTGATTGGCAGTCCCAGGTGCCACTCCTGCTAACCAAACCTCGCCATTTACTCCCAGCGTGGAAGCATACAAATATCAAATTTGTGACATGGAGAAAGACAAAGCAGTGAGCAATTCCTTGAACTTCTCTGCGTCTTTGTCCCGGCAAGCGGCAAGCTTCACCCTGAGTGACTGCTCAGTGAAGATCCAAAGCACTCCTGTATAGCAGCTGAAAGTGTGGCAGGTTCTTCTGTTCGAAGCCTCTGATTGAAGCATCTGATTCCCCAAAGTGGAAGGCAATTTTCTCTGGCCTGACAAAGGAAGAAACTGCAAATGTGGTGAGAAAGTTTGTCCTTTGTAGAGAGCGGAGGCAAGGGTGAACCCTTGCAAGGAGGGGGAGGTGGCAGGGGTGCTTTGGAATGGAGGGCAGACGGGAGTTGTGTAGATGACTGTGTGGCCCAGGGAGGGTTGTTCCACAAGGGTCCTGGCAGCTAAGGAGGATACTGTGCCTATGCTGGTCAGCATTGTCTTCTTGCAAAAAAAAATACATGAAATGTAATATCTTTTTAGACAGTCGTCTCTCATCCTCAACTGCAAGAGTCTGGCAGTGCAGCAGTTTGCAGATACATGGGCTTTGGTACCTGCAGGCTCTGTACAATAGTACAGCAGTGTGCAAAGAGCTTCTCTTTGCCCATCTCTCAAGCATCCTTGATGTTAGGAACTTCAGGATGCTTGGTGAGTTGTGGACAATCTGCAGGTGTCCTCCTGATTCCTGGGTGTCAGGTCAACCAGTATGCCACAGAAAGAGTGGCAGCACCAATTTATACTTTTGTGTACTGTGCCTATTTAAGTTATCCTGGAGCTGCATGGCCAGTAAAGTCAGCTAGCTGCTAGCAATCCATGGATTTCTGTTTTCATAGAGCTGGGGAAAATTGGCAATGAGGTCTCTTTGCATTCAGAGGTGGCACTTGAGTAACAGACAATTCTTGTGGTCATATATAGCTGATTTGGGTGTGGGAAGTGTTGATATTGAAATAAGGAGGTTTGGAGGAGTGGCTGTGGGTTCTTTGTCTCTCCCCCATGCCACATTCTACTTGCCAGGGAAAAAGGCTGCTCTTTGAACACAGTGGTAGACCTCTGCATTCCTTCTGCATAAACACCAGTGTTTTGTGTTCTAAAGATTTCATACTGAATTTTTCAAATGTTTCTTCTATAATTGTTTACTATCCAATCATTCCTTAGTGAGCCATTTTTTATGTAGTACAGAAATGCTGTCAGTTACTCTCTGAAGGCTTTATGTTGTCAGGAAGCCACAGTGGTGGTAGTGTGTCAAGGAGGTAGATGTTTATTAATTTATTGAGCTCTTGATATTGTTTTACTGTTTGTAGTTAACACACTAAGTTTTAAATGCAATTGTTACGTTTCAATTAACGATACTGAGGTGTTTTAAATACTGTTGGTAATGTGGTCATAGACTGCTAATAGTGAACAGTTAGTTATTTCTATATATGAATTTTCAGTATTTACTTAACTTTACCAGGAGCTCTTCAGTCGTGATAAGAATTTCTGTCATTGGTTCTGATTTTTGAAAAACGTGTTCCATCCATATCATCAGGATTTAAAAGATGGGAAAGAAATACTGTCCAGTTTATTTCCATGTTTAGTAAACTTCCTTATTGAATAACTCTTTTGTATTTTAATTTGCTTAGCACTGTTTGTTGTCAGAGTATGGTCCTATTGGGACACACTAAGAATACTGTCATATCTACCATGGGTCTAAAAATTTTCATTTATCTTTTTTCCTTACATTTTCTCTTAGCAAACAAAGGAAACACTACTTCAGAGCAGGAGAACGAGTCCTTTGAAGCAATGAAAAAATTCTGCTAATTCTATTGTTTCTAGTTGTGCAGGATAATTCTTTAGTTACTGTCTCTTACCTATCACTCATGTCTCCTTCAGGCATGCGTATATTCCTCCCATTTCTTAGTAGTGTTCATTTTAGTGCAGGCAGATTACTATTTTTGCTATTCACTGAGAACCCACCACAGTCCTACAAAGAAATCAGTCTTTGTCACTGTTGAAGACCAGCAATTCATTAACTTGTATCTCATTTTGCAGGGTTCAGAGGTCATTCAACCTGAACTTCAGATTTAAATAGTATTCACAAGTCTGCCTGTCTGTGAGAAGTTTGTTTGCTTGTTGCATTATCAGATGTAGTCTTATGAGTGGTAGGTGGGAGAAGCAGTGCAGTCCTCTTATACCAAGGGTAAAACTCCTACTAACTTTACAGAACATGACCTTTTTCTTCCAACAGTGCAATAAATCAGATTCCAGTAATCCTTTCTAGGTCAGATAACAGAAACGTCAGAGGTTTCAGATCAAATGACACATCCAACATAAAAAAATTGCAAGTCATTGAATCTATATTCCATGGACATATTTTTCTCCCATATTGTGAAAATCTTTTGAGATCATACAAAACTGGTTACACATAGTGTGCAATTTTAGCACAGAATGGGAAGAAATCTTCCAAGTTGGTTATAATGTGCTTGTGCTCATCTCTTATTACGCATTCTTTCTTAACTGAAAAGTGAAGCCTGAATTACTGAGTAAGTTAGTGTTTAAAAGTTTTCCATACTATTGCTGTAAGTCATCGAAGCCAAAATTTTTCCTTTATAGGGATGCATACTCCATGAATGATTTGTAATTCAATGGTGAATGAGCTCATAGGTACAACTGCCTTGCTTGATTTACTAAGAGGGGAATAGAGAACAGAAAAGTATTTTAAGATCAGTGACTTAACAAAAGTATTTATTTGAGTGAAGAGGGGTTGGATAGTCTATTGGATTTGCTGGTTATCCTGAGAGTAGTGCTGAGAGTTAAAGTGAAGGAGAATAAATGCAGATCAAAGAAAATGAGGATTTAAATTGGGAGTAATTCTAATTAAGTTAATGGCTCTTGGTCAGTTAAAATTATATCATGTTTATCTTTCAATTTTGAACTGATTTCACTGTTTTACTATTTCATTTATAAGAGACAAACTCAGTTTGCTTAGTCTACTTGCATAATGATTAATATCCAAGTATTAGATTTTTCCTGTGTGCTATAATTTGTTGCACATCATCTTACTGAAATCAGAAATTTTCACCAAATACTGTCTTAAAATTTCAAAAAAAAAATTCATGGAAATTTTAATTTCAGTTTTTCAGTCCTGCATAATTGCATTGTCACAAACTCACAAACACTGATTCCAGGAGGAATTGTTAGAATAAGTACACTGGTACCATTTATTTTGTCAAGCCAAATTAAGTATGTCTGATTGAAGTGTACTTTCAGAAAGGCATCTGGTACTACAATGACTTGTTTTCATTCTGACCTGAAAAGCTCAGACCGGTTTGTATATTCACAGAAAAAATGTAGACTGAGTGACTGGTGAGGGACCTGTCATCCAGAATCAGTGGCCAGCCCATGTCAGCAGAGGTTAAGCACAGTGATCCCACTGCTGTTTCCAAGGACCTTTCT
Source organism: Lagopus leucura (assembly GCF_019238085.1). Taxonomy (NCBI): domain Eukaryota; kingdom Metazoa; phylum Chordata; class Aves; order Galliformes; family Phasianidae; genus Lagopus; species Lagopus leucura. The sequence goes on from NW_024962263.1 coordinate 25,470,304, forward strand.
TTTTGCAACTTGCAAGAATGCCAGCTTCTGTTTCTGTCCTAAATTATCAGTGGTATCTTCCTTTTGTTTAGAAAGAGTGACTTCTGTACACTGTATCTCACTGAGTAAAATGTCAAAGAGTTTTTCACAGTGATCAGAGCACTTATTGTCACAATACCAGTATATTTCTCATCAAGCTTTGAAAGTAGAATACATGGGCATTCAAAAAGTATTATTTTGTCCTGGTGAGTGTTACCTATTCCTGCCATCAGTGTTTGGGAAAAGGTCCTAAAAGCTGGATTTATAAAGAAAGGATAAGATATGCTGGTACCACGTATTAAGTACAGAAATTGAGTGGAAACTAGTTTTAATTATGGACTTGAATCCTGGCTTATGTGTAGATGGTTCTCTGGACTCCTGCTAAGGACATAACCACAGTTTTTCTCATTTAGGCTGTAGGTAAACAGAATTTGATCTGGGAGCCTCGTTGCAATCTAATCTGAATGTATAGACATAGTTTTTTAAACCCTAATGATCTTTGGGGAGCTTCTTTATGAAGCCTGCTAGAGTGGCCTGTTCTCTTTTAATTTCTCTTCCTGTTGTCTTTGTAATGTATTTTGGTATGACCTGAATATGTTTCAAAAATAGTTCAAATTATATTCCTAATATAATTAAGCTAATTTCCTGTCCTCATTACCAATATCCTTCTACTAAATGTTATATTATCTACAAATCTCATCAGGAGATAGACATATTTAAGAGACAGATGCCTAAACGTAACTTCCCAAATATTCATCATGATCCTAATCTGTTTCCTGATTTTAAAAAGTTTTAGTCACAAAGAAATGTCTGCAGAACACAAATATACACCAGTGTGCGGACACGCATGCTTTTAGTGCGCATATGCATATGTATTTGAGCATCCATCTAGCAGAGGTGCTGATTCATAGGCCCTGGTTGCTTCATTGTTATGTACCAGTTCATTTTCTTGAGGAAAGATCACCTTCTGGTGAACAGATAGAGGAAATAGGCTCTATGGATGGTTTCAGTTTTCTGTATTACTTCTATCTTGTTTATCTGTACCCATCAATTCTTCTCTCATCTCTGACTGCAGCTGAAATGTCCTTGTCCAGGTTTAATATAAAAGAAATGTTAATTTGCAGTGTGTCCTGCAGCTTGTACTTTCACTGCCTTAGCAGAGTGAAGACAGTTCCTGAATTCACCTTTATCAAATCAGTTTGCTTATAATACTGTATTTATGAAGGTACAGTCTGAAATAAAATTCTGTATGAAAAAGTACTCTTTGAGTCAGGTGCTCCACTGCAAAGGTGTATATACCCAGTGGAAAGAAAATCATAATGTTATTTCAGTTACAGCACTGGAAATGGGTTGTCCTCTGACTTCTTCTAAAGCATATTAAACAATAACTTGAACGAAGTACTACTGAAGGCACTGCTTACTTTCCAAAACATGTTCTTTTTTAAATATTGGAATGAAAACTGATATATTTAAATTCAAATAAAAGAAACAGCTCTGTTTGTTAAGGAAAAACGACTGTTTATTTCATCCTGCAATCACACACTCCTGGCTCATTACAAGTTTTTCATCTACTAGGATCCCTAAAATCCTTCTCAGCAGGGCTACACTTAAGGAGTTCTTTCAGTTTGTGTACATATCTGGGATTGCCTCAATCGAAGTGCAGAACCTTGCACTTTGCTATGTTGAACCTCATTAGGTTCACATGGGCCATCCTTTAAATTTTATCGAGGTCCCTCTGGATGGCATTCCTTCCTTCTGCCATATCATCTGGTCCACTCAGCTTTGTGATGTTTAATGAAAAATTTTGTATTAATCTCTAAAAAGGTATATGGAGAAATGTAAAGATGGAAAAGATTCTTACAGCTTAATATTTGTGAGATTAACTGGGATGAGTTCAGCAATGTCTAAATGGAGTCTCTAAACTCATCCCCCAGCCTGCTAGTACTTTCTAATCAATACCCTTTCCTTGTTTTTATTCAGTTGATTACAGCTGTATTCCTCCCTTCTTTGTGTGCACGTGTGCATGCCATTTTGTTATTTTAGGGAAAGGGGTTTGTGGATTCAGAAGCAGTTGGATAAATATTTCTTTTTCTGAATACAACATCTGAATTTATCCTTCTGTGACCTCTTCAAAAACTGGCTACATGTTGACTTAACCAGCAATGTTTGTACTACATGCTTCATACTGTGCCAAGTAAGTCACTGAGGCACTCAGTACAAGTTTTGCTGTCCACACATCTGTTGTTTGCCATAGCAAGTTTGGCATTAGCAACTGCAGAACTCCTCAATGGAGCTATGTAGCACATTGCTCCATACTGAGAGCAAAAAGAGTGTAATGTGTTTGGCAGGTCTGTAACATATTTCTCAATAAACAGACTGTGCTGGGGGGAGGTAAAAGCTTTGTAAAGTGTTTCCAGTTTAGGAGTAATTACAGGAGTTTCACCATGATAATCTAATCATAATTACAGGAGTTTCACCATGATATAATTCCATTTGGTTTGACAGAATGACTCATCACTGCGCATATTGAAGGGAACAGGGCTCTAAGAAGAGTCACTGGATTCCTGTGGCACAATTATGAAGGGAGAAGTTGGAAGAAAGTTGTGAGTAGTAAGCCAGATCAGAAATAAATGTCAAAGGAAAACCATGGAAAGCTAAAACAGCCTTCTGTCATTCTGTACTAATTGGGAAATATTTACCCTTAGCATCTGCTGACAGTACAGCAGAGACACCTGTATCCAGATTATTGTTTTAAGCTAGTAAGTCGACACAGAACAGAGAAGCATATGTCAAAAGACCTAGAGATTAATTCTCCTAAGCATATAGAATGTGAATATCGGACCAGTGTGGAATCTTGTACGAGAGACATCCTGGTGAGTCCTCAAGCAGAAATGTCATTATTCACTTTGATTAAGATCATTATGCATTATCCAGAACTGAAATAGTAGCTGAAGAATTTTCTCTTCAAAGAGAGAATATAGATCTCATTCATTCTGATTTTCAGTATTGTAATACTTTTTTTCCTGCTAAAAATGCAAAGTGCACAAATATAAAGTGTCTTTTGTCTGAGAAGACTTCTTGGTGTCTTGGGTGATTTCCTTCTAAAAAAAAAAAAAATCTGGTAAATAGACTAATCCTCCCTTATGGCTACATTCAGCTGAGATAAAGGAGGATTTTAAAATGATTAAAGCAGAACTACATATCTGCTGGAATGTGAACAGATTTACACTTTCCTTGTAATTAATGACAAGCTATAATCAGAGTTTTTTAATCCATTTGGGGTACAGTAAAAAGAAAATGGAATGATTTGTATTAGCATTTCAGATATGATATGCTACAATGTAATCATATATGGGACTCAGAGATGAGACTGAGGAACAGTACTAAAATGCTAAAATGAATTATGCTGTGAGGCTAATAGATTTTGTTGTTGTTTAGCAAGCTTCCTCAACTATTATTAGTGGTTTACAGATTTTCCATCATTCTTTGTCATATAAATCTAGTTGCATAACGTAGTAGAAATACTTCTTTCCATCTGAAAAACAGAACAAAAAAAAACCAAAAAAAAAACAAACAACAAAAAATCCAAAACCAAAAACACACGTAAAAAACCTTTTTCTTTTACTTGTACTATCTGTAGTCAGGGCCTTGCTAGCCCTTGACCCCCTAAATAGTTATGTTTGGTTCCTTCCACTTTGAATTGCTGTTTACATGCCTGATGTTGCAGACTTCAGACTTACTCTGTTTTGAGATAATATTTACACATTGTATCTTAGACTCAAAATGCTAATAAGTGATGTCATAAAGAACTCAAGGAAAAATCCAAATGCAAAATGCAAAGTAAAACCATCAGAAATCACTTCAGTTATTATTCTAAATGAGCACTTCAGGCTATCCAGAATAAACAGTAGCAACAGATATCCCTCAGATTAAATTCTTGCCTTATAGCTGAAGTATTTCATGAATTCAAAACAGCACTGCAGAAATACAATGAAATAATGTTTTGGAAGTAGGTAGGTAGCACCTATGGTATGCTGCAGTTCATAGTCTAAAAAGTCAGGAATGCTTGTTAACAGACACAATATCAAAACATCAGTACATGGCCAGAAAAAATTAAGACTAATATTTTACAGTTATATTCCTACATGTCTTTTTATTGATATGTCTTTACTAAGAGTGATAAAAGAGGAAAATCAAGATTTTTAATATCAACAGAAGTTATTATTTTTTAGTTGCAAGCAGTATATTTTGTTGAGTTGAAAGCTGGATCTGAATATGTGACTACTTATGTTGAAATGTGTGTAAGTGTCCTGTGTGTAGGCATGAATATATCTGCTTATATCACATATGCAGGGTGGGAGTATTAGTCACACTGACTTAAACAAGTGTTTCATAATTGATGCATTTTATTTGTTATTACTGTAAGTCCTGTTTTTAATAAGGCTTCACAACACTGCGTGGCAGTGAATAGACAGAGGAGCAGTTGCAAAGATCATAGATTAGAATCATATATAGAAGTGAAATATATACTAATACATGTATTAGTATATGTATGATATATATACTCAGATCAGGATCAGTAACCAAGCCATAATCAAGAGCTAATTGTCTTCAATGTTCATTTAAATGTGCAGAAAATAGCGGATAGATAAAATTAGAATTTGAAGGTATCCAGTGAAAGACTGTTGTATAATTTCTTAGTCACTGAGAGCTTAATTCAGAAAGGTTCTCAATGCAAGGTTTTTAAGGGTTTTAAATACTTTGAAATAATGAGCTTAAACAATGACTGCCAACCTAATTTTATGTACCTGAATTGTTACTGACCTGAGAAAGAAACATAATTATTAAATAAGAAGCTACAACTACCCAGCATTTCAACATGTAGCTTAGCAGGTATGCAGTCATGTTCAATAATAATTTTTCAGTCTTAAAGAAGTTAAAAAAAGAAACATGGTGCAATTGTTTATAGCATTTACTTGTAATTCAAAAAAGCTATGTTCTGGTCTCTCTTGTGTTATGCATATCTAGTTCTATGAGCTAGAGCCATAAAAGCACTTAAATCAAAGCTCTTAACTTTTACATGCCTGACTCTTAGACTGAAAAGCACTTCAATATCTGAAGAATCCTTTTATATTATTTTTAGAAGTTCAGAAACAATCCTATTACACTTCTTCCATGTACCCATGAAATTAAAGGGAGAAATGTAATGTCTTTGTTCATTTCCTTCTAGACTGAGTAATACCACTGTTTCAAGAAAGGTAAAAAGTAGCCCTTTATTTATAAAGACTACTGTTTGGTCTCTGTAAATGCAAGTTTTGATGCTTGTCAGTGGGTGCCATTTTTCCCCATGGAGGAATTCAAGTCTACACCTTTGCTTCATACATACTTGCATTTTTTCAGATGCCATTTTGTCAGACTTTCCCTCTGCTGCCGTCTGTCACAGAGAAACAAAATGTAAAGGAATGTTGGTGGGAAGGTTCAATCTCTACTGCCATATGGCCAAAATCTGCCTCTGATGTCACTGGCTGACAATAAAACAGAAGGCATTATTTTGGAGCAGCCCTCATAAGTGTCAATGGTGTCTAGGGGATTTAGAACAAACTAAACTATGTATGGAATCCATCTGTAAAGCATCTAGTGGTGGATCTGAGAACATCTGACTAAGACGATTTACTTTGGACCTTCCTTTTCAAGTGCTGGTACTTTCTGACTTGTGAAAGAAAACGATTAAGTGAATGCGAACATTTCAAAAACAGAACAAAGAAGTTACTGTTATCACTGTTACTGCTTTTTGTGATTTACCTTGGTCTTGGCTAGTGTACTAAGAGAATGAAAATAATCTGATAAATTCAGATTTCCATTTATATGGATAAGATACAGTTCCTGACATGAGGTTTGTGCTTTGCATTTTCTTTCAAACAAGTGAGTCTGTCTAAACTAGGATGACCTCAAAAAAGTCAATACAGTCTGAAAGAGAATCTTCAAAATTTTCCAACCTAGAATTCATGAACACAGCTGGGTTACTTTCTCAGTGAGACCATCCAATTTTCATTCCTTAAGAGCACTGAAATAATTACTAATTGCTTTCCTTGTATCTTCTTTATAAATTCGAAAGTCTTTCTAATTATAGTAGTATATAAATATAAGTCGTTATTGTAAAATGGTTACCTATATAATCTCAGGTGGTTCTTGCTGTTCTCATATTTAACATGTTTAAAATTAATAATAGTAATTCTGGGTACCTTCACTATTCTTTCCAATGTACCCACTGGAAAGCTAAGCAAGAATTTAATCCAATCTGATTTAGCTTCACGAAATGCATGCATTACCCCTCCCACAAAAAGGAGAAATGAGTTCTAAATTTAAGGTTTATAAGTCATTTTCTGATTTTTCAAAAATGAATGTGAAATGCATAGAGCTGACGATTACAGGAATAATGTGTATCCTTTTCCCATCTACCTACTCTGTCTAACTGGCTAACCAATTTGCTTTTAACATTTTTACACTGAAATTTTCTGCTTGTGTTTATCATAAATTGTTGAGTCCTAGACAATTTCAGTGGAATTTTCTAATTTTCTTTATCTCCCACCTACAAGAAAACAAAATTGAGTAATATGTTGCTAATATGTGCAAGTGTTTAGAAATTTTAAAATATAAATTTGAAAATTGATATGGGAAATTGAATGTCATTTCATCGTGTACATGTTTTGGATGACTGTTAGCAGTGTACAGTGTCCAGGGGGAGCTGGTAAATGTGATGTGTTTTATTAAATAGAGTTTAAAGTGCTTAGAAGACAGTGATTTATTTGAATTTTCTGATAAATAAGGATGAAATTCTGAATTTGGCAGTTAACCAAGCACATTACAGATAATACTAATTTTTTATTGCTGTTTGTTCCAGGAGACAGAAGCAAGAACTTGGTATTTACTGCTCTTATCTCTTCATACACTGAATGTTTGCAGAACATTAAAATCAATGTGGAAAGGGGAATAATAAGGTTTTTTAGAGGGTAGTTGTGAAGTCAAGAAAAATCTGCTTACTTTAGCACATTTCAGTACCAAGATAGTTAGCAAACATTTGTCTGGGACAGTTTTTTTTAGTACTTTTAAAGTGTCCAGTGTTTTATTCATTGTTCCCAGGAAGTTTCTTCAGTTTACTTGCTTATATTCAGTGAGTAAAGGTGGCAGAATAGACCCTTCAAAGCTTTAGATTTCACTACTATAATTTTTGTGAAGGTGAACTATCAAATTTTAATTCTCCCTAATAATTTTGTATGTTCTGATGTTCCTGCCCTGAAGTGAAAATGGAGGTGGTTTTACTAAGCAAAACTGAGGTTTGGAGAAAATAAAAAATGGTAAGACAGTTTCATAAGGAGTGCGGTAGCAGATGGTAATGACAACGGTAATAGAGGGCCATACTCTTCCATTATCTCTGTATGAACCATTTTTTCATAGTGAACTATCCCACGTCTACCCATAGAAGTTCTACTTACGTAGTAACAAATTTTGTGTTAATTAATTTGCTTTGGAAGTGACATAACTGCCCTCTGGAAGAGATTATTCTGCTATGAGTTTCAGGCTGAATATGCTGCTACCGTCAGCTCTTCCCTGGCTGTTCTGCACCAGGCTGCTTTGTGTTTCACTCCGCCTGCCCAGGAACCTGTCTCTGCGGTTTCCCCATCATCTTGATTACTGACACTTTAAATACTGTAATAGGCATGACCCTTTTGTGATTCCCGTTGTGGCAAACCACATGTCCATAACAAAATAGCAGTATTTAGTTCAATTTGTGGGATATAAACTTACTTTCCCCCTGAGCATCTGTAGCTCTCCAGAAAACATTATTACTTGAAATTTTCCTTACTATTCTCTCATTCATTCAATGTTAATTTTCTTTTCCCTTTTTTTTTTTCCTCACATATATCTATTCTCTTAATTTCGTAATTTTTTCTGCTCCTCATATTATTTCCCAGTTCTGTGCTATTTTTTTACCCAATAAACTAATTTTCTGTGAGAAGGCAGTTTGCTCCATTTCTGTAAGGTGAAAAGTGTCCAGGCCTTATCTTAACTCCAATTCAGTCATTACCTTAGGGAATTTCAATCTGAAATGAAGGAAAATGGAAAAGAAAATGGAAGCAAGGGTGAATCATGGCTTTAGACATCAGATCCTTACAGCTGTTCTCCCATTGTATGTGTAGCAGTTTTTTGTTGTTACAATTTCATTTTTATTCATATGTGAGTTAAAGAAGTCTGATAATGAGCAACTGTAACTTTAACTTGTCATCTATACTGATGTTGCTCTCAATTTCTGAATGTAATTCTTTTACTACTCACTTTTCCTATGGCTATTTTCTAGGCGTGTCTGTACAAACTTCTTCAGTTCAAAGAAATTAATTTATGAGAAACAAGCTAGTAAATGCAACTTAAAATAGATTAAAATAGAATTTAACCTTCTAACTTTGAGCTTTCTTTTTTTCTTTTTTTTTAAAATCTGTGTTGTGCTCCTATCTCATTAATTTTTTTTCTGGTAAAGAAAAATAGCGATCTTCTAAAATCCTGGACAAATACATCTGTGCAATGTTAACCAAAAAGCAATAAATAAAATGAAATGCAACTGTGAATGCCTTTATAATGCCATCATCCAAGGCACAGAAATTGAGAAAAACACTTGTTAACAAGAATACACATTTTATGTTCAAATAAGGCTGTAGCAATTAAAATGTTTTTATTTCACCACCAGTAAAATAATAAGAGAAGTAAAGACTATTCTTAGAGTTTCTGTGCATAGATATGCTTATTCTTCAGTATTCTGATGGTTCTCATACTATTTTCTCTGTCTAACACAAATCAGGAAATTTACCTTACCTGTAACTAAACTCTTGGGATCATACAAATCAGCGTGTTTAGTATATGTGTTCAAAGTACAACAAAAAATGAAAATGCTTCATGTTAAAGATGCTAAAAAAGTGTGCTTTCATTCAGATCTAATTCTGCTATTTCTTAGAAGCATGTGTTCTCAGATTTGGTATGTTCAAGAGCATGACCTCAAAACCAATCATCTTTGTGTTTTATATTATTTGAAGTTTATTCCTGCACTGACTGATGTCTATTAAATACAGAAACTATATTTAAATATAGAAACTATGCATCTAAAAATGCAGAAGGTGGATTTGTCCTTGGTCCTCCAGAATTTATTTTAGCATACTGATGTCTTCCAAATGATGCTCTTGAAAGCAGAAACAAGAATATACCAGCAGTGAATTTGAGAATAATTTACAATTACTTGAAGTGTCTGAACTCAAGCCTCAGTTCAGGCACTGAACTCAGGTCCCTGGCCAAATTTTTCAGGAAATGTGCTGTTTTTGTTTTGAAGTTGAAGCTATGTAGCATATGAGTGCATATCAGAGCAAACTTAATTATGTGTCAAAAACATGGACTTTACCTATGTGAAAAGGATTTGTTTTCCATTTGAAGGTGTTGAAAATTTAGGATAGGACAAGATAAGAGTAGGCCATACTGTAGCAGTGCTGCTTACCGTAGCTGAAATGTAGCTGTGTTACCAAGATGACCACTATGCTAAATTCATCAGTTGTCAGGAATTTAACTAGTGACATCTCTGAAGGTTAGATCTCTGTCTTGGCTAGAGTATAAATATTTCATGGAGCTTCTCCTTGTTGGTAGACTGAAATACAAAAAAAATACTATTACAACAATCAATATTAGAACATGTTGTAGAAGCTAATTCATATACCTGCACAATTATGTGATAACATCTACATCAGTGACATTGCTTACAGCAAGAACTTTCAGAAAAGATTTTACTACATGAATCTGTATGATACATCATTATAATGTATTCAGTGAAATTCCAGAATGTAGAAAACTTCAGATACAATGGTATACGTAATCTAGTTCTTACATGAGCCAGAGGGAGAACATTCTTGGATAGTGAAAAATGGTATCTAGAAAGCTAATAAAATAACTGTATTCTTTTTAGTTATCCTATAATTTCCTGTTTCTTATCAGATTGAATCTCTTGCTGTCTAAGTTACCTCCTTACCTACTTTCACACACTTGCGAAATAATCAGTTTGGTTTTCGTTCGTTCGTTTGTTTTTTGTTAAGTAGATAGTTTAGCATATATTAAAAAGGCGTAGCATTTGAAAACCACTCATATATCACAACAAAATTGACCACTGTGATTTCATGGAGAGAAAAACAACGGTACTTATTTCCTAACTCTCTTTCCTAGTTCATGAATATCTGCAGTAGCTTATCACACATAAATTCAACTTGCGGGATGGAAGGTAGTTTGGGGCATTTTTCAGGATAAATGCAATTACATTTTTATGAATTCATCTTTCCTTGACAGGAAGATTTAGTTATATTTTATTTGTGACTGGGATATAAACTGTAGTGCAAATTCATGTGATATTAGGAAACAGGTTTAGAGACAAACCTCACAAAAAAGACTGGTCAATATAGAGATGAAGAGGTAAAAAAAAAGATCATGATGGAAACTTGATTACTGTGAGATCTCATTCTCTTGCTAACCCTGAATGATCTGTACAGCAGTACTTTGGGAAAATAAGGAATTAATTCCATTTGATATTGAATTTCATCCTATCTTTTCTCTGCAACATGATATAAATCAGAGATACACCATTCATTTATCTGAGCTTTTCAGCTTTAGGCTAGCTGAGCAAACCACAAGAGGCTGAGCAAGAAATCACTTTTACTTATTGACAAGAGTGTCTGACCATCACTAGGATACCAAATTTGTAGAGAAAGTAAAGGGAAAAAGAAATAAAATTGTTTTCAATTCATTGATGATGCTACATATTAAAATTACCTCGGGCCTAGTTATTTTTAGGGTCAAACTGAAGCAATGTTTGAATTTTTCCACCTGCACAAAAGAAAATAGAATGAATTCCCTCTTGATGATGTAAAATTCATTTGACTACATCAGAAGATTTTTTTTTTTTAATTTTTAATAAGATTTTTAACTGAAGGTAAACAAAAAAAGTATTTGCTATGTTTAAATTAAAATCTGTTACAACAAATAATAAAAGCAAGAACAGAATTTAATAAAATACAAATAAAAAGGATGAATAATAACCAACATAGATACAACATACAAATACTCTTTAACATTCTTCTATATTCTCCCAAAGTTGTCTTCACTGAAATAATCTAACCAACTCAACACAAATTCATGAACAGCCTCTATTACCCAACAATGCACTTTAAAGACAAAATATGACACCTGGAACATATTATTTACTCTCTTAAAAAAGATATTTTAAACCTATTCTGCAATCTGTAAAATTAATTACAAAATAAAGCAAGTGGCAAGTTGTAATTCCTACTCTTTATTCTTTAAAATTTGTATTTGTCCTAATTTCTTGATCAGCAAACCTGTTCTTACCTACAAACCATCTGTTAGTTTCCTCAGTTTCTTCAAATATTTGGATAATAGCCATCCTTAAATATTTTTGTTCCGTGCTTAACTTGGCCTGGCCTTTCTTGGCAGAAGATTCTACTCACAAATTTTACTCACAGCTATTTAAAAGACAAATTACAGCAGTAACTGTGGCAGCGTACCATGCAACAACGGATTCTTCCGGTATTCAAATCCTTTCATTTTGCTAACAGAAAAGAGCAACTGGCTGCAGTTGCATAGCAGCTTTATGTAAAAAGAGCATTTTATTTTCATTCAAGAATGTTCCTTTTTATTTTTTTTTGGACAGATTTGAAACTAGTGCTCTCTGCCTGTCTACACATCTTCAATTACTTTACTGTCAGTTATGGATACAGGAGAAATAAACACCATAGGCAAGAAGTTGCTGCAGACAGCAAGCATTTTAAATGACTTGTTTGAAGGACAGAAACTGAATAAAATCATGAATATTGATTGACAATCTTAACAGAGAAGAGGAGGCCTAGAAGATCAAAAGTAGTAGTTTGGATTTATACTTTTTACTGTTTTAATATATGATGAATTCCTAGCTTTACAAGAGTATGAGTTTATACAGACTGAATGATGACTACTGAAGCAGTTCCACAAGAAAACAAACATCTCGCAGGAGAAGATAAATGTCATTCAGAATGCTTGCTTTTCTTATTAAGGGTAATTTTGATTTGGACATGGAGGCTAAAAATCCCTAATTGTGAAAAAGATCATGTACACTGGAAAACTGTGTGAAAGGGAACAACTTGACATCATATTGTTTTTGATGGTTGCCAAGCTGGGATTCCCTGGAAACTCATCAGCACTTTTGTAATGCAGAAGAGCTGGGATATGTACATTTGCTGGAGTTTAAAGGAGATAGCAAACATTCTCTTCTTATGAACAACATCTTCAGATGATAAGTACTAAAAATGAATTATTTTTTGTAGAATGGAACATCTAAAGAGTGTCAGAAAAATAAATCCTTTCCAATAATTTCCATGTTTTATGCCTACCAGTACAAATATAAATCTCTTCGAAAACTAGATAATCTGACACTCCTGGTACTACCAGCCCTCTGACTGTTGAAAACTCAAAAGGATTTTTTTTGTTTGTTTTTCTTGTAAAGGATCAGTTCCATTTTGGCTCTCATTAGAAGTACAGCTTGATAGTTGAGCAATGTAAATTTTTATTTGTTCTGTTTGTCATTCCATACTGTAACAATTTTATCATGTATAAATTGTGGAACTCTGATTCTTTGGAACATCAAATCTTCATAGCAACATGATAACTAGCTTCTGTACAAACATAGTATGAGAACTGCCCTTGCCCCAAAGAGGTGGCAGTTGAATGTGTCACTGTCATACAGGTTAAACAATAACAGGTACTTGTTAAAAAACTAAAAGGCTCTACATGTGTGAAACAAACAAACAAACAAAAAGAAATCTTGAAACATGAAAAACATGTTCAGGAGGTCAAATAGCTCTCCAGCTAACTTGTTCAACTCTGCACACTATGTGTTAAAGTCACAGTTAATTATAGAATCACAGAATTGCAGGGGTTGGAAGGGGCAAAAGATATCATCGAGTCCAACATCCCAGCCAGAGGTGCCTACAATAAGTCACACAGATAGGCATCCAGATGAGTCTTGACTACCTTCATAGAAGGAGTCTCCACAGCCACTGTGGGCAACGTTTTCCAGTGTTCTGTCACCCTTACTGTAAAGAAGTTCTTTCTTACGTTCATATGGAACTTCCTACGTTCAAGTTTTAGGACACTGCTCCTTGTCCTATCGCAGCATACCACCAAGAAGAGCCTGGCTTCATCCATTTGCATTCTACCTTTCATTAGGTATTTATAAACATTAATCAGATTCGCCCTCAGTCTTCTTTTCTCCAGGTTGAACTATCCCAGGTCTCTTTGCCTTTCCTGATAAGGGAGATGTTCCAGGCTCTTTGTCATCTTTGTGGCCCTCCATTTTGATGTTTAGAATAGGAATACCTTCTTCTGTGATACAAACTGGTAGTACTGAACTCTGTCATCTTAGCCATAAAATATCTAGTCACTTCAAAAATGGAAGCTATGCAATGAAACTTTCATTCCCTACTATTGTTATCAGTGAGTATTTCGCTATAGAAAACACAGGAATCAGTCTGAGGTCCTTTGATGCTTTAGAATCAGAGACATGAGCACTGCTGTTCATTAATAATCTTTATTTTCCTGGGCCTCTTTCGTCCCATTATTTTTGACTGTCATTCACAATAAAAATAAACACAAAAAATCTCTGAAGCTTTCTTTTCAGATTCATGTGCATTTTGAAAAGCAGTAGTTCAGCCATAAGATTAACACTGCTGAGGTGTTCAGCTTCAACAAAATGATGGCATTCTCTTTCACTTGAGCATTATACAATGCAGTATTTTCTTCTAAGGTGTTATAGTGCTGCAAATTTGGAGCATGGAGACAGCTTTGGCGTGTTTGAAAAATAACATGGAATAAAACACGCTCTCACATATGTTAGTTTGTGTTTATATTCAAGGTAAATCTCGATGTCCATTGTGTATTTTACTGCAGAAAGCTTCTTTTCATCCATATACCTGTTTTTCAAACTTTCTGTAACTTCTTTTTTGATTAAATATCTCTCTGACAACAGTATGTTCATTATAGGCTAGGCTTTTTTTTTGTTCTATTATTACATGACACTTTGGAATAACAAGTGGTCAATTATCTTTTACATAGTACCATCAGAAAGGAAATTCAATTTACCTGCATCTTCTCTCATCATAGTACAAAGAACACTTCCCAACCTCAGTGACACTTTAATTAGCATGGTAGCAGAAAACAGTATTTTCCATCATTAATAGTGTAGGGGCTTTAGCCTGTAAATCATGATTCTCTATTGTAGTTGGAATGGTTTAGATAATATTCTTCTTGTGACTCACTGAAGCAGACAAGTATTTCACAAGCTTGAAAGATACACTACAATAGTTACATTTATCCGTATTATTTCAACAGAATTTTATATAAAACAGTTTATAATCTTGGAATATAGATGTTCAGTACTGAATGTCTCATTTCAAATATGGAGACAGTTGTGGAGAATCATTCACAAAACAGATTGTCCCTGGCTTTTATTTTGTTTTATTTTGTTATGTTTCTTTTTAATTGTCAAAAGTATAGCCTGTGATCAATTCTTTAAGGTATGCATGCAGTCTCATTCAAAATGTATAAAAGAAGATAAACTGCATTTAGATTTATTTTACTTTAGACAGTGTTTATTGCTTCAGTGCAGGATGAGTACCTAGTCTGTAAGATATAGAAGACGAGTCCAAGGCAATGAATGAGAGATGGGAAAACCAACTCAGAAGGTTACTTAGTACATAACCACTACTGGTTGTTATTTCCTAAATTACTTCATTGTTTCCACCTGTATAAAAAAATCACTTTGTTGCAACTGAATATGTAGACCCAAATATTATTAGGAAATGAGATCTGGTTCTGATGGGCACAAATAAAAGACTGAAACATCTTGCCAGTTTCAAACTTCAAAACTCTTTAATCAACTAATATTCAATCATACACATTGAAAGACACCATCAAACATTATCATTATGTGTGCAAAACAATTAGTCCTTTAACAAAGCTATCCCAAATTCGCAGTCTCTATGCAATGTTACAAAACACACCTTTCTAGCTAACACAAAAGCATGTGGTCTGTGATGATCCCTAGTTGCTGAGATAAAGGCTATCAGACTTGAGAGCTCATGAAACAGAACATAGTGGTTTGTGTTCTTTCTTCCCTTCCTTTCCCCACTCATGCTTTTTCTTGGCCTGAATCTTCCCCAGAAGAAAGGAGGTGGCCTCATCTGCCTTTAATATCTTATTTTTCTTTTTTTTTTTTCCTCACTTTTCCTATTCTGCTGGATTATTCTGGTCCCATCAGACACTTTGACCATGTTCTTTGCAGACTACTTGGATTTTACTAGACATGTCTCCTGTCTGCTCTATATCCTTCATTTGTATCTGGCAGGTTTTACTACGTGCAGTTTTCCTGTACTTTCTTTTCTTTTCTTTCTTTTTTTTTTTTAATAAACAATACCATAAGGACTATCATTTATATGTTTATGCTAATCAGTACTACAAAGTACTGTTAGAGGTATTTCAATATCACAAATTGCACATGCAGTGCTGCTGGGTTTGCACCCTCAATGTGCTTTTACCTGGGTTCTAGGCAAACAATGTGCTAAGCTTTATTCTTTTTGTATGCCTGTGTTTTGTCTGCAGTTACAGGCTCTTTCAACTGAGTGGCAGTGCTTCAGTAGAGAGACAGTGCAAACAAAATTTTATTTTCAAATAGAGTGTTGTGGTTTAACCCAGAAAGCAATGAAAGATCACAAAGGAAAATGAATTTTCATAAAAACTGGCTACGCAGCTATATGCGAATACTGTTCCTTACAATTTTTATGTAAGGTGTGTATAGCTGGTGTTGTCATTTATGCTCTGACTATGTTAGGTGATATTTAATAAACACATTATACTCAGATAACCATCTGATTATACATGATTTGTTAGAAAAATAACTCAGAAAGAAAACAGTTAATGGACAGGCATTATAATAAGAAGTAATTTTAAATTTTTCATGAAGGATAAAAACAATTAAATATCACCCTTTTAAAAGGTTTAATTTTGACAGTCTTTGCATCCCTCTTAGCTCTGGTAATGATTAATAGGGCATGAGATCACATAGAAACTCTTTTTCACTGACTACCAGGAACATATGTATTAAAGTAACCTTCTATGAAGCTCTGTTATTCTGAATTAGTTACTGAATTGGAGGATTTGCCCCTCTCCTTTCTGTCATAGATTTTTTTGTCCAGTTTTCAAAGTTTTATACATAAATCACCAAGCATGCTTGTAGATATGTCAGACAGCTATAAAATGACCATGTCCAATTCATGATATCACCATCAGATATGTGATACCATATTGGTATTGATTAGCTCTGAAGACACTGAAAATTCCATGTTGGAGTCAAGAATTAAAATTTGTTTTTTTTAATAGAATAGACTATTTCCAAAAGTGTTGGCCCTCTTTTTAAAAGGTATCTAAACAGTGTATTTTGTGCTGTCTTGTAAGGATGGAGCATGAAAAGGGAACTAAAGACAGGATTTAAAATCACACACAGAAAATCTGAGCTTGCTGTACATTCTTGGGTGACCAGCGTGGAATGGTGTGCAGCCCCTCCAAACCCAAAGCTGTGGAAGCTATCCAGAAATACATTATCTGCATCATAGAATTATAAACAAATGGGCAGCAGTATTACATTTTTTTTCTATATCTCTTCTTGATTATATGCATAAGCATTATTTCTATTTAAGAAATGGGAACTGAGGCATGAGATCGGTTCAGAGCTTTGTTCATGAGCACACAGGAAACTCAGAAGTAAACATGGGACTGAATCTAGAGCTCTGACTCACAAGCAAAGTGCCATTAGGGCTTTGCAGTGAACCCCTTTGCTCATTTGGCCATTACTCCTCTTGCAACTGTAATTTCCATCTGTATTAAACAAACAAACAAACAAAAAAGCACAACAAATTAAACCAAACCAAAAATAAAAACAAAACAAACAAACAAAAAGAACAAAAAGAAACACAAGAATGGCCACACTGTTCAGAACAGGATCCCATCTAGTAAAATACATTATGTCTTAACAGTGTCTGTAGTGGACACACAGAGAAGAATGAGAATAGAACAAATATATTTTCCCTCTTGTAGTTCAGCTGCCAACTATTTTCTGTGCATTGTCTGCTCAGGATTTCTTGATCCATTTGTCGCTTGTCTATTTAGTAACCTATGCAGTTCTCAGGTACTTGCCCTGCTGCCCTTTGAAACAGATGAATTTCTGATCTTCACCCAGCTCGCTGGCAATGAAGCTGCTAGCTATATTACATGGAGAAACACCTGTTAGTTTCATGCTGGATTCTACATTTACTTCTTGTACTGAAAAAAAAAACCAAACAAGTAGTTGACACTAATTGTCCCTTTTGTGATACCCATGATTTTATAGACCTTTTTTGTCCTTTCTGTTCTCAGTGAGTACACCTCACTCTATCTCTTGCTAGGATGCTACAAATTAAGATACAAGAGGTTTGTGTTATGAGCTTGTAAAGTATATCATGCAAAATTCTTCTAAAGACAACTAGAAACCAGGCATCATGACTTTGCTTATACTAATAGAAAATGAACTAATTTTGTTTCTTTTTTTCTTCTCCAGCACTATCCCAATTTCTCTGAATTCAGCAGCTATTTTTCATTGATCTAATTTATTATGTCACACTCTGAGGTACCTAAGAGATTATATATTCTGAGCCTGATTTAAAAAAACAAAACAAAACAAAAACTTCTAATGGATCTTTTATTTTCTGTCTGTTAAACATCAGCAAATGGAAAAATAAAATCCTGGAATCATACAATTTGACAATAATAACCCAAAAAACATACATGGCCTTTAAAATGAATTTGAAACAACATGGATGGAGGTCGATCTGCATATGGTATACAATTATGAAGGTCCTCAGAAAGAAATGAAGATATGCCAATTTAACAGTAGGTGAGGTTTTCACTATGCCTGTAGGTAGCTGGTAAATTCTCTTGCATTACATTATTTCTTTTCAGCATCATCTCAGCTGCCAGATAAATGGCTGCCAGTCCAGTTATACAAGAAATTAAGTTCCATTAGAAGGAATGGATGTATTTTTTTCTCTGTCTTGATGTGAAAACTAGCTCATAACAATTATGGAAGCTCTGAGCAGTTCTTAGAGCTCTTTCACATTCTCATTTTGTTAGTTCTTGAAAGTAAATCATGCCTGTTTAAATAACTGCATGAATTATGCTTAGTATTCTAAAGATTGATCATAAGATGATTTTGTCATTGAAATGGCAATTTTCATTGATTTTGTTTTCTAAAAATAAATTGTTTCATATTTCACTTCAGTTCTCCAGTGAACTGCAATTTACCCTTCATCTAACACTTTGGCCGAGAGGTAGCTTCTACCTATAATGAACAGCTGTGATTCACTTCATCGGGCAGTTTATCACTAAAATCAAACTGCAGCCTAACAAACTGTGCGGTCTGCAGAAACCAGTGTAGTATTGGTATGCACTAAGAACACCCTAGAAAGATCTGTACATCAAAATGTTTTCAGTGAAAATCTCATGACATCTCAAAGCTGGTGTCTTGCCAACTTACTGACAAACAATTAAAAAGCAGAGATACTCAGGTGAAAGAGGATTGATCTCACTTGCTGACTGTCGTAACAGGTAGGCATCCATTCCCAATAGGTCTCACAGGTACTTCCGGAAAATGTGCTGGAAAACTGAATCTTGAGATTAAATGAAATGATTTCTGGAGTTTTTAGTTCTCTAGCTAAAGAGGAATTTGCATGATTAAGGTAGGTTAATGTCTTAATTTTCTATCAGTCATGTTAGGATGTGTTGCAGTTCTTTTACCACTCTAAAGAGATCAGCTCTCTTACAAAGCCTTTACCTTTAGCAAAATCAAGAACAGTACTTAGCAGTACATATCTAAAATTAAGAACAGCAAAATTAAGTAAGATGTATAAAATGGTGCCCAAACGGAGAGCACCTGGGTTATTCAAACAATATTTTAATGAGGAATAAATAAGTGAGAGGGTTGCTGTTTCTCTAGTGCAGAAGTAACCATAGAAACCAAGCCCTGGGGTTATTTTCATTCACAAACCGTTTTTGCGGGAAAGCAAGGAATTCTCTGAGCAAATTGATGGGTTTGATCCTGCAAAGTGCAGCTGCAGCTCAGTTTGTGCTCGTTCCAAATGCAGTGAGCGGAGCACCTGCCAATGCTGCATAGTTATCAAACAGTCCTCGGAGGAAAAAAAAAAAAAAAAAAAAAAAAAAAAAAAAAAGGAAAGGAAGAAGTTTCAGGTCTTTCTTTTGCCTTTCTAGTAGTCTTGAATGCATCAAAATATATTTTATATATGGAAAATAAATCATAAATATTAATCACGGACTTGGCACATTTTATGCCTAGGCCTAAAGTCAAAACTTAGGCAGAAAATACCTGGGAAACAGTTTGGCTATGGACTTTTGATCATGCCATTCTTTAGTTAGAATTGCTTGAGCCACCCATGAATTTAATTAGAATTGTACAGTGCCAACTAATTTTAGTATTGAGAAATTCACAATTAATTAGCTGAAAATCTCTTATGAAACATAAATCCTCTTCCTATTCTATTTTATATTATGAATAAAATATTGTTCCATTCTTTTTTTTTTTTTTTTTTTTTTTTTTTTTTTTGTGATCTCCTGAAAGATGTGAAGTGGCACATTAGATTTCAAAATATACTGATGAGTTTTATCCTAAAATCTACAATCCACATTATTATTGATTGAAGCACTGATAGTTCTATTACATTTCTGTAAGATTATGTTCAGAACTCCAATCCTATATCCAACAATTTCTTCAATCCTCTTCAGTTATTTTAAAATATTACTTTCAATAAGGTACTAAATGTCACTTCCTGTAAATTACTAGTTTCAAAGACTAGAGTATATTGAAACAGCAAGGAATTCTATGTATGTAATGTGTTGTTTTTTTTTAATAAATATGTTTGCATATAATCTAATAAATTATTTAACAAGCATTTAGGTTATTTAATATAACAGAAAAAGTAGTGAGTTACAACAACATAACTTACAAAGTTAAAATTTACTCTCAAAAATTAGGAGACTTTTTGTTCTGTCTATATACAAACTGATCTTTGGTTGTTGTTGTTTGTTTTTTTTTTTTTTTGTCAAATCCAGTTTACTGACAGCGATGCACACGTATGCTATTATAATGATTGGCAAATTCATTTTTTCTTCAAAACTTTTGTTAAATTGCACAAAAATGACTTCTTTAAACAACAACAACAAAACTCACAATCTTATAAATGGAATGCTTGTAATTAAATATTTAGAGGAAGTCTTTAGTGGAATAATTTTTCAGTCAGAGCACTCTGTAGTGTTAAGAGATGGAAAATTGACCCAAATATAGGGTGAATTATAATAAAATGTGTAATGGCTTCTAGAAAGATAAGATCCAAGGATTTAAGACAGTCACAAACCTAAGCACACAGAAGTCCTTGCTTGTACAGTACTGATGCAAAACAAAATTATTTCTTCAAAATAGTCAGTGACTGTGGCTTGGCAACATGATAAATCTGTATCTACAGGACTTGGCAGCATATGAAGAAGTTCAGTAGTGACATAAATGAAGGACGGAGTCTATCCAATCTCTTTTTGCAGTTTCAAATTACTTAATATTCTTCAGGGTACATAACATACTGAATTTTATATGTTCTGGTTAACTTAACAGATTTGCTGACTCACATCTACCCATGTTTAGCGTATTGTTCAATGCAGTGTTGTATCCCACAAATTTAATATAACAAGTTGTGTAATCAAAGGCAAACAAGTGTAATAATGTTCTTCACTGACCCTAGCTAAGCTACTCAAGCTTCAATGAAGAAAGCTTACTCCAAAACAATGTGGTAGAGACAGTGTGGTACAACAGTGATAGTAAGTGAGCTAGAACATACAAGCTATTATAACTCAAATGACATGTACAGTATAATGTTAGAATATAACATTTATTGTGTATACTGATGGAATAGTTCAATCTTAAAATTCTACTTAAATCACAACAGGAATTTTTGCAGCTGAGTTTGACAGAAAACTAAATTCTGAATAAAATAAAAAGGTTTATTTATTTTATTTAAATGCTATACTTTGTCAAGACAAACTTAAATGCAGTAAAACAAGCCATTCCAGTTTATAATATATATAGTGCTTGCTCAAATGAGATCATAGGCAAAATGCCAAGAGACTTCTGAAGAACCAGGATTTCATCTGTACTGTCCAGTAATTTACCCCTTAGCTTTGAGCACTGCTGAAAGCTCTGTGGGTAAAACTTTGACTTAGAAAATTTAATGACAAAGCTCCCATCTACATCAGTAAATTTAAGACTTAGTCCTAAAAGTTTAAGCAGAAAATGTTGTAATCCATCACTGAATGACAGATGAAATCCAGACTTGGATAGATGTTTTGTTATTGGAGAATATAAGTGGGGGGCTATTAGCAAAAATAACAACAGAACCTCAAATAAGAGATTTTAGTAGCAGATTAGTGGGAAAGATATTTGAATTTTCTTTTTTTCCTTATTATAGCAAATGTAATTTTCATAATAGTGTACACTCACTCCCATAACCAGCAGCGTTCTATACAATCATGGAAGAAAAGGCATGCTTAGCCTTAGTCTGTATGGTACAGCTCTATGTAAAAAGAGAGAAATAATGAAAAGTTATGTCTTTTCGCTTCTTGTATGAGGTTTCTATTTGAGAGAAAGGCAGATCTTCTACCATCATAAGCCAACATTTTCTCCTGCAGAAAATGTCTGACTTCTGTTTTCCACTTAATTTGTAAAAAAAAAATCAGTGGAGAGGCAGGTAGAATAACGTAGTGAACAGTACAAAGGCAAAAAAAAAAAAAAAAAAAAAAAGGTAGTTTAAACATTGAACAAGGCCTACGACATGCAGGGTTATCTCTGATCAGATTGGTATAACTTTTTCTCCAGCAGAAATCATGGCAAAAGCTTCATTATTTGTAGACAGGCAAAGATTTCACATCAAGCTGTGTGAAGAAAGCGGGACTAGAGTAAAGTTCTCTCTTTAAAACTACCCCAAGAGAATGAGACGCAAATAGAATCTGGACCTTGCAGTAGATCTGCTAAATTTACACTAACTGTAAAGTCAGGGCCACTGCGCTAGTCATGTACATTGCTGTTATATATAAACTTTCAGAAGCTTCTTGTTTGCTTGACTTTTCATTGCATCTGCAGTTAAATAGGATCATCTTGCACTGTCAATTCAGAATGTATTTCACTTTATAATGTCTTCAGTGTCTTTGACTTAAAGTCGGTTTTTATAATATACAGTACAGGTGCTGACCCAGCAGACACTTTTTCAGGCACTACACACTTAGATTTGAAGTTAGCATTCTTTATGCTTATTTTAGTTAATGATGTGTATTCCAGCAGATTTTATGACAAAAGTTTTACTTTGGTTCTTTTTTTTTCTGCTATATTTGTCCTCTCTCCAAGTATTTTTGATTACTTGTAGTACTAAAACATGAATAAATGACATAACATTTGATCTCTATATTTTTAATATTAAAACATATTTTTACTACCTTACATAACACATTTTTATTTTCCACTTTACTAGGAAACGATAGCTTGTCTCAGTTTCCAAGCAGACATTTGAAGAAATCTTGTTATTTATGTTATTTAAGCTGCCATCAGACGAGCAGAGTTCTGTATTATTCAGACTATTTAATTAGCAAATAATATGATGGAAACAACAACAACAAAAAGAAAGTACTAAATCTTTGATTCTTGTTCTGCAAAACACAGAATGTTTCACTTGTTTTCTGATATGATATGATATCCCCTAGTGGTTTTAAACTTTCTAACCTTCCAACCTACATTATTTATAAAACAGATGTTTAAACTTCTTGATGCACACAAGTGTATGTAGAGTCACATCGTTTTAAATCTAATTAGTGTTTAATAAGCCATTGGAAATGTTGTCATTCGGCTCTTACAAATTAATCCTGATCTCTTAACACATGCTGATATTTTGAAACAGTAATTATTCTGAAACAAAAAAGAGGACTGAGTTAGCCTGAATTAACATAAATAGCTCCCATGATTATTTTATGTGCTTCCAGCAGAGAGGTGTTAATAGAATTATAGAATCATAGAATCATTTGAGTTAGAAGGGAACATTAAAGGTCATCTAATCCAACTCCCCTGCCATGAACAGGGACATCTATAGCTCAATCAGGTTGCTCAGAGCATCATCCAGCTGAACCTGAATGTCTCCAAGGATGGGGCATCCACCACGTCTCTAGGCAACCTGTTCCAGTTCCTTGCCTCAATACCCTTATTGTAAAAAACTTTTTCATTATATCCAGTCTAAATTTCCCCTCTTTTAATTTGAAACCATTTCCCCTTGTCCTATCCAACAGACCCTGCCAAGCCTATAGAGTCAAGACTTTTCCTTTGTCCACTGATGCAGATACACCACCACCTCATCACCATGGGCAGCCACTAGGTTAGTCACACAAGACTTGCCCTTGATGAAGCCATGCTAGTTGTGTCTCTCTGTCTTCCATGTGCCTTAGCATAGTTTCCAGGAGGGTCTGCTCAGCGATTTTCCCTGGCACAGAAGTGATGCTGATATGCTGGTAGTTCCCTGAGTGAACCTTTCTACCCTTCTTAAAAATAGGTGTTACATTGCCTTTTTCCAGTCACTGGGGACTTCCCTTGACTGCCATAACTTTTCAAATACCACTGAGAGCGGCTTATTTACTACATCAGCCAATTTCCTCTGGACTTTGTGGTGCATCTAGTCAAGACCCATAGATTTATGGATATTCAGGTTCTTGGGTGGTTGTGAACCTGATCTTTGCTTACAGTGGGAGATACATTGCTCCTCCAGTCCCCACTTTCTGATCAGTCACTAGTGAAGACTGAAGTAAAAAAGTTGTTGAGTAGTTTCAGCTTTCTCCTTGTCTGTTGTTACCTGCCTGTATTACTCATCAGGAAGTGTACGTCCTCCTGGACTTTCCTTTTCTGGTTGAGGAACCTGTAGGAGCCTTTCTTATCCTTTGCACCCCTTGCCAAGTCTAGTTTCAGTTGGGCCTTGGCCTTCCTGACCCTATCCCTACACAGCCTAAAAGCATCCCCGTATTTCTCCCAAGTTATCTATCCCTGCTTCCACTGCGTATTTTCTTCTTGTTCTCCAATTTGACTGGCAGGTCCCAGTTCAGCCATGCCAGTGTCTTGAGTTCCTTTCCTGACTTCCTGTGCCTGGGGATGGAGAGAGCTTTTGTGCCCTGAGGAAAGCTTCCTTAAAGATCTGTCAGCTCTACCTTGTCTTTGTGGGCAGTTTCCCAGAGGCATTTGCTGACTAACTCCCTGAAGAGCTGGAATTTGGCTTTCTTAAAATTTAGCATCCTGATTTTACTCTTTATCTGTCTCATATCCCTCAGGACTGTGAACTCCACTACTGCATGATCACTACATCCCAAGCAGCTTCCAATCCTAATGTCACCAATCAGTTTGCTTGTGCTGGTGATCAACAGGCCCAGTACTACATCCCCCTGCAGATGGGGCAGTCTTTACCTGCATTGAGAAGTTATCCATGATGAATTCCAAGAGCCTTCTGGATTGCCTACATTTTGCCATGCCACTTTTCAACAGATGTCAGGGCGGTTGAAGTCCCCCAGGAGGATGAGAGTTTGTGATAATGCCTCCTATAGATGGAAAAAGAAGGTTTCATCAACAGCCTCTGCTTGATCAGGCAGGCTGTGGACAACATCCACAAGACTCCCTTTGTTGCCTCATTCTCTAACTCTCACCCATAAGCTTGTGAATTGCTCCTGGCCATTCTTCAGGAATAGCTCTTAACACTCTATTCCTTCTATTCCTTTCTTGATGTAGAGAGTAGTGCCTCCTACACTCCTTCCTCACCTGTCCCTTCTGAACAGCTTGTAGCCATAAATAGCCACATTCCAGTCACGGAAATCATCCCACCAGATGTCAGTGATGGCAACTGTGTCATGGTTTTCTATTACCATGGTGGCTTCCAGCATCTTCTGTTCAATTCCCAAACTAGTCTAGAAGCACTTCAACTGGAGAGTTAGCCTTGTCACTTTCTTGAAGGATAACTCCTTAATTCCTCTG
This sequence comes from Lagopus leucura, assembly GCF_019238085.1. Lineage (NCBI taxonomy): Eukaryota > Metazoa > Chordata > Aves > Galliformes > Phasianidae > Lagopus > Lagopus leucura. The sequence continues at coordinate 25,495,589 of NW_024962263.1, forward strand.
AAATATTTCCCCTGAGGTTTCCTGTTGCCTTCTTCTGTTGCCTCACTGGTCCCTGTCTTACTGTCATGTTCAGATGCTGCAGCTGATGAACTAGTGGAGATTCTAGAAAATCTTTCAAGCTCTAATTAAGTTTCATTCAATGTAGTTTCTTCAGTATTAGCTAAATTAAATTATATCTACTCAGTAATTCACTTTTCACTACAAAAAGGAATCTCTTTGGAATACTACATGATAGTAGAAAGACTATTTATAGCAGAAAAAAGGATTGAGACAATATTGACACAAGAATTGCTTAATCTTTTGGGTAATACTTGGTAGCATAGCACATTAAAAAAATATTAACAGATTCTGCCATGCTTAGTAAGAATCAGAACACCTCCATGGAAACAATGACCAGTAAAGTTTTAAGACATTTTGGTTTACCAATGTATTTGCTTACCTTCATACGTATGTGAGTCCTATTTGTTCATTCCATGCTATAGAAGGGGTAGCCTCCATCTTGGTCACATTTTGTTAGTTTTGATGCTTCTATTTGCATGACCATGTCTCGGATAGCCTGCAGGCAAACTGCTTGAGCATTCCTCATGCTAACATGATAAGGATGTTTTGGCACAATGAGTTCTGGTCTCTGAGAACTCTGAGTAGATTCAAAACAGTCTTTGCAAATGAGTGATGTGAAATGAAGTCAAATATGACCCTGTGATTGAACCAAGAGCCCCTTTCAACAATGACCTGTTTATACATTTTACTCTTTTATTGTAGTCTTAACTGCTAACTTGATCACTTCAGTGGGTTAAAACTGCATCTAACAGACCACTGTATAAACTCAAGTAGTAAAAGAAACAGTGAATACAATTCAGGAATAAAAGGCACATATCATATAGTTTATATCTCTTTTCTCAGTTAGAGGTCTTTAGTGGCCTCTTCTGAAGAGCTAAGTTACTGAAATATGCAGTTTATGTTTCTCTCCTATTCCCTCATTTCTTGAAATAAAGTGCTGTTTTATCAGGAAGCAGATGCGAAGTGTTAAAAAAAGAAAACATTTTTTAAATATTTGGCAGTAGATAAAGAAGTTCATAGTTTTTATTTCTGCTTTGATGCATATTTAAAGAGTTATTCTAACATCTAGAAATTTGCAGAGAACCAAAATAATGCTTGCACAGACTGAACAGTTAAGATAATAAACAGAGAAGGACTCCCTTTTAGGTGAATTGTTCAAGTACACCTACATCAGTCCAGATTGCTTCTCATCTGTGCAATAAGAATGGTTTCATTTTATTTCTCAGCAGACCAGAATAACAACCTTCTGTTAAAAAATAATTATATATTGAATTAACTGAGCATTTAAAACTCTATGGCATGCTTTTTGTATAGTGTTATTATTCTACATTATGCCAAATTTAAGCCACCATTATTCTAAGCCAGTACGAAGTCACTGAGACAGTTGATCATTTACTCCATGTTAGGTGTACTGACAAGATTAGTTGGTGAAAATCATGTGGCTGTTATCTAGGACTGCACTATCATGTAATTATCTCTAAATTAATATAAAAACCTACATAAAATGTCTTTTATGATCAATGAAATTTACTTTAAATACATGTAAATATCAGCATCTGTTTTCATAATGATTGTCATTGCATTTGCTCATTCATTGCAGTACTGCTCATAAACGTAATTATTTGATGATACCCCATTCTGTTTCAAGCGAATGCTCAGTGTAGCCCTATACCATGCAGTGCTGGAAGGTGACTAGTTTTGTGATCACATCTGTTGCTGAACAAAAAAACCTTAGAGTTCTTCCTTCAGTAGTTACTATTTTCTAGGAATCACAGATGGAAACAAATTCATTCTCACTGTAGACTGTGAACAGGAAGTGAAATAACAAGAATGCTTAATTTATCTAGATCCTATTAGAAATCCTGACATTGAGTTTGGAATCCTGCTTTCAAATTCAGTATTGGCTCAGAGGATAGTAAGTGTAAGAAGGATCATCTGTGTTACCAATTTCCCCCTCTGAACACCTGATACAGTTAAGGACTTCCACAATGGAATTAAGGATGACTTCTACATGAGGCCCAGTGTAAACTGAAAACTGTTAAAAAAGCAGTTGCGGTTGTTGTTTATTGCTGTATGTTGGAAAGTGAAGAAGGAAAAGTAGGGATGTGATAGCAGAAAGAAGAGATGCTGCAGAGAAAGAAGTAGATTCTAATTAATGCTAGATAATAGCTGAAACTGCTAAATGAAATATTAAGATAAGGACCGTCAGTCTAAAATAATTAATGTTACCAAACACTCAATAAGCCTCAGTGGGTAATAAGGAAGAAGTATTTGACAAAGAGTTAAAACAAGAATTTGGCAGGGGGGCTAGGAGGTTTTAATACTTTTTGAAGTCTGAGACAGTCCTCTTCATTCCCTCCAATAACTGTTCTTCGTTGTTTCATAGAAGGACTCCTTTTGCGTTTTGGAAAAAAAGAAAAACAAACAAGAAGGCTTTTAATGATTCTAGATCTTTAACAAGGAAATGCAGAATTAATCAGAATCAACTGTTTGCAGAAAAAAAAAAAAAAAAAAAAAAAAAGCATAAGCTTACTCAGATAAGTGTGATTTGGCAAGTCTTTACAGAGAAGTAGAGGGAAGTTTAGTTACGGCATTCCTTAAAGGTCAGTTTTGAAATTAGTCTGGTTTAATATTTTCTTCAAAGAGAGATCTACAAAAAGATATGAGTGCCGATGACATTTTTGATAGTAAGAGATTTGAGAATTGTCATCCATATAGCGAAAAATCATAATATTCATATGAATAACTAGGTGACTGTGATGACTGCGAAAAGAGAAACAAGATGAACTTCATCAGATCAAAGCTCAGTGTTATGAGGTTGAGGAGTAATAAATATAATTTCCAATATAACTGATGGACTTATAGCTGCAGCAAAGAAAAATCTGTATGTACTCACTGATGAGAGCATGACTATGATCCCACTGTAACTCACCAACAGAAAGGTACAATGCTATAATATGCAAAGGGAGACTTTCCTAGTAAGAAAATAAACCGGGGAAATGATGTTGCTATTATATGATTTGCTGATGTTTTGACATCTTAAACACTCTGTGCAATTCTCACCAGTCCTATAGACAGAATTCAAAATGAAACAAATTTGTAAAAGCTTCAAGAGAACATTGAAGAGCCTATCCAACATCTATGCTTGCACTTCACTTACTGGACTTAGCATACTAAAGCAAAAGCTAATTTCATTTATCCAGCAATATATCAAGGTTGAGAAGGCATCTGTCCTAAATTTTCATAAGAATGCTCCTGTCAAAAGAGTGTTCCTGTCAAAAGAGTGACATCTGATATACCTTTAGAACAGAAGTAAAGCCCCTTAATGACTTGTAAGACTTGATCCATTTATGAAAAGGAGGATTATGTGTCAAGGCTGCGTGTAAAAGCAAAGACTTGGATTCAGTGACACTGGTCTCTCCTAGTTTCCATGTTCCTATAAATCATAACTCCTGTAATCCTAAATAACTCATGCACACAGTGGGTAGTGTCTGTGGAAGCATACAAAGCTGCTTATGTGACAGAGGTAGCCATAGTCAGAAAATGAAACCCAAAGTTAGGATTTTGTTGAAAAGCACTGTTAGCAACATTGAGCATTAGCCTCTTAACAATCTTCTTTTATGAGGTACATCCCCTATCTGAAGGATAATATATATACCTTCATCTGTTACATTCACCTACTCAGTCTTCTCTCTGCAGATAAGCAGAACTGTGAGTGAGGTTACAAAACATTTTGAGCTTCTTGAACTGGTAATTGTTTGCATCCCTCTGGGGAATCTTCTTAAAGGTTCTGATCTTGACAGTTTGAAAGGTACAGAGTGTATGGCAATTTGATAAGCATTTTTAAAAGTGAGCATTGATCCAGTACTATAGGCAGTCGTCCCATTTATCTAGAATGACCTGCATGTGTCTCTGGATTGATAGGTGGCAAGTCATAGCTGTTAATTGTTAATTTTTGGGGCAAAAATATTCCTTAAAAGGAACTAAAGGCAAATAATAAAAATAATGATTATATGTAAGAAAGTTTTCTTCAGCATGCTTCCGTTTGCTAGAAAAAGAGGAGAAGCTTCTTAATTCAGTCCTAGCGTTCACAGTTCATAGCAGGATTCCTATCTGTTTCCAAACAATTATATTCTGTAATTAATCTGTGGCTTAGTTAACAGAGCTTAGCAAATAATTCTCAATGCATAATTTATTTGATGATTTTTTTTTTTTCACAAATTGTATCAGAATGAACTGCGAAATGTAATTTTTTTAATATAAATCTAACATTGACAGATATCTTTTGTAAATAATTGTTGGATTGTAGTTGGTATTGTTTAAATTCAGATTATTAGCTCTTGTAATTTAGGTATCTACTTTAGCCAGGTTATTCGTTGTTAAGTCACCATGTGGTACTATTTTTAAATCCAGCCATAATATTCACAATTCACAATATGTTCTGTTCTAAGACACTCATTTAGTGAGCAGGAGAAAAATCACAGTAGCTAACCAAGAAATCTTAACATTTCACAGACAAGTAACTTGAAATTTAAGCTGAAAAATTTTGACTAAGTGGAATAGTAAAATACACTATCTATATATGCATGTATTGTTGGAAAGCAGTTGTGGAATTATCAACATGACAGAAATTAAACTTGTTTTTCTTTTAGAGTGGCCAAGAATCTGGAGATTTTTTTACTCCACACGTCGCTAATGCAATGTGCTGCTGGATCCTATATTGGGTTCACGTGGTGAGGGTTTGGGAGCAGGGCGCTGCAGGGTGACCTCTGCTCCCTTTTTGATTGGAGATGGAAGTTCTCTGCAGTATGAGTCATAGAATTTCCTCGCCTATAGTATTTGTCCATTCTTTCTAGTGTGATGATCTTACCCTGGAAAAAATTTCAATCTGTAAAACCCATAACTGCAGTGATTACTAATTATACAGCTCCCGTGATTGAACTACATAAGTTTGGGTTTGTCAAAACCTTTTTCCTTGCAGAAGGAGAGATAGTACTGGATGTCCAGAGTTCCAGGAAAAGGACCCCACCATGTACCTACAGAACAATATAAGAAATATCATATGTTGCGAGAGCCTAATTCTGCCTCATACTCTACACACAGTGTCACATTTAAGAAAAAATATCATAGTTCTCCAATTCCAAATCTTTGCATATCCAGTTCAAGCACTTTGATATGTACATGTTCCCTAGGAGTATGCTAGCAGAACGTAGTTTCCAAAAACAAAAACTAAAATGCTACTTGGCATTTATATATTACTTCAGGTTGTTTTCAACACAGATTTTGTTGCAGACAGTTTTACATTTCAGAAGTGTATAATATCCAAACTTCATTTGGTTAATACTACAGTTACAAAAATAATGATAGTAATGTAATAATTGTAATAATAATGATAGTAGAATCATAGAATATCCATAGATATATCTGAAATCTAGGCTCATTGAGGCTTTTGCTAGTTGTTTTCTAGGTAACTCCCTGTTAAGCACTTATCATGAACTGATAGAATTCATCTTTGGAAAATGGCCTTCTCTCAATTAGTATCAGTTCTAGATGCTATAAACCAAGCCACTGCAAAGAATTGTTAGTAAATGATCAGGAAACATGAAGTTCTATTATGCCACCACTCAGAGATAGCTGCATTCCCTGTATATTCCTGGTAGTCTCACATCCAGCAGATTATTGTAAAATTAGTTGGGTGTATTTTTTTTCTATTCCTGTCTGCTTCAAGAAAAGTGGTGATCTTTGTCACTTACCTAGAGGTATGTTCTTCCTCAGGTCTAGGAGCAGTGTTGTTAGCAGCTAAATGATTAATTTTGCCTCAAGCATGACTGAGGTTCACGCACTAAGGTTATCCACAGGGTTCAAAGCACTATGCATTCCTATGGTCCAGACTCTCTCAAGTTTGGCTTCCCTTGTGATAAATGGTGGTGGTGTTTTATCCAGCAGCTCTGTGATTTGGGAACTCAAGTCACTTCTTTCTCTTGTAGCTATTCTTCCACTTTATTGAGAAATATGGTCCCTACCAATCTGCTAATAAGTAAGCCTACGGAGCCCATTTAGTTCTGTCCCATGATTATGGGTTAAAATGTTATAATTAAAATAGTTTAAAACTATTATTTAACTGTAAGAGTCAGATTTCCATAAGAAGATGACTTGATGCCATGTCTCTTACTGGTGGTTAGACACATTTACTATCAAACTACTTAGTAAATAATTTAATTTCCTTGCTGTTTCTAGTGAAGATGGAGAGAGGTAGGCATTGAGATCTAAGAAGAGGGAAACTGTGAAATAACATCTGAGATAAATGCTCTTTTGCAGCTTAAAGTAATGCCCATATGCTCTTGAAGTTTTTTGATGTGTCCCTAAATCCAGCTTTCCCTCTAGTCATTTCACTGGCTCCCTGTTCAGTGACCCCATTTTAGACCTGCACATCTTCCCCTCTCTTATGCAGAGAAATGTAATGCAGCTCCAAAGCCTGGGCTCACAGCTTGATGTTTTAAAGATGCATTGTTCTCTACTGAACTCCTCAGCTTTTGGCAGAACTAGTCCAGTGGCTTTGTTTTGTGTCTGTGTAATTAGTCTACAGCAGTTGTTTGGCACAGTGTTTTCCCAGTACTGGCTTTTTACAATGCTCTAGAAATGCACTTTGCAGTAGGCGGCTAGTAGCAAAGAGTACTAAATGTGTACCCCAAGTCCAAGCTCACATTCAAATTCATTCTGGGACATTAAAATGCCATCACTACCTTCTTCATCTCAGGGCTGTAATGAGTTATGTTCTGCATATTGTCATGCACAGTGTCCTAAAGTGCGGTCATTTCCAACATCTGACATGTAGCTACGAGTCACAGGAGCTACCAGGTTAACAACAACAGAAAAAAAAACACAACATAAATAGAGGATGAGAAAACAGGAGAGAGGGAGAGATTTTGAAATCTAAATGAAATAAGTCCAATATATTTAAGTATTTTTGACAAAGCAAGGTCTAATGAATTTGAAATCTTACTAGACTTCAGAGTTGTTGACATCCTTTGGAAATTACATGTAAGAGATCAAAGTCAAGTTTTTTGAAATTAATTTAAAATCTGGATGTAAATGTAAAACAGAATAATGATATGTTAATTAATGCTAATTATGTTAAATTACATTAGTGTGTTTTTTAGGTTTCAATTTCCAAAAGAGAGATAAAGATATAGAACAAACTATTTTCCTTTTAATGAAACTTAAAAAAAAAAAATAAATATATAAAAAATAATGCACTCAGGTTAGGAAAATAAAAGTGATGGGAGATTACTGGTAGGGGTGTTTATATTCTTTAGAATTTTATTGTAAACACTTTTGAGTAGGCAGTAGCCTAAGACATCTAGAGCTAATTCTCTCCTCTCCTCTCCTCTCCTCTCCTCTCCTCTCCTCTCCTCTCCTCCCCTCTTTTTTTTTTTTTTCCTCCCTCTTCTTTCTTCATATCTATTTGTTTAGGTCTGGAACTCAGTATACTATTATTTTTCCTTAAGGAATCATGACTAGTCAGAGAAAGAATGAGTACCCAATTATAATGTTTTTTGTACCAATTTCGCATGTAAAAATGGGTCTAGTCACAGTAGCAGATGTCTCGATTTGGATAATGTGGGATGTAACACATTAAATGGATTTTTGTGTCTATTGCTATTGACTTAATTAATATCGAGTTACTCTCTATGGTAAGATAAGTTGGTTAGATTTTGTTGTGATGAAGCACTTAACTTATATTTAATTTAATTTAATTATCACTCACATAAAGTTGATGAATCTTTTGATGTCATCATTTGATCCTAACCTAGGAGACCTGGAAAGGGAAAAAAGTCATTTTTTCTTTCATATGACTTCCTGAATCAGAAACTGTCTGCTTTAAAAACTTCCAAAATGAGTGAGTTTGTAGTCTTGTTTTAATATGCTATACATATATGTATTATTTTATTTCTTGCAAAATTTTAATACTAAATCTTTGATGTGGAATCATCTGGACCGTAGGTCATTCATCATTTTTTTCTTGAGTATTTTTGTTCTAAAATGTGTTTTTGCTGGTGTGACAAGGTCTCTAAACCACAACAGCACTATAATATGGCTGAAAACAAAAATTGGTGATGTTTTTATACCTAAATATTGACATTAGGATCACCTGTATCTCAGTTTACATTCATCAAAACATATGACACTGCAGAATGTATTGACTGCATTCTTAGTAACAGCAGCATAGTATCAGGCAATTTTATGAATCCTTTCATCTATTATATCTGACAGAATCAAAAGAAGTTTGAAAATCTGGAGTTTATATCTCTAACAGTAATCTCTTGCAAAACTGCAGTACTACAACCTAGAGTTTATTGCCTTTTGATTTAAAGCAGAGGTTTTAAAGACATATTGACATCTTATGAAAGCTTTGAAAATTCATTTTGGAGAGATACACTGGAATCATGCATGTGTGGTTTATGGTTTTTTTCTTCAGCAGTTCATCCATACACTGTACTGAGGGTTTTGAAAAGCTGTTAATATTAACGCTGTGGAGAATTAGGCAGATACCTTAAATTTAAATTAATGTTCTGAAAATGGGCAGAAGTTTTAGCAAAGAGCATTATGAAATTTGGTGATAAATTGATTATGAAAACAAATAGTTTGGTGGTCTTAAAAAAATAGTCATCTTTTTTTTTTTTTTTTTGTGGATAATAGAGCATCTCCGGTGATACTGGTTGGATTATGTCCATTCTGAGAGACAGGATCTATGTTAAAAACTACCCCTATGTGGAAAGCTCTTGTAGATATTTTGATCCTGGTAGGATTTCACGTTGAAAGCCTTATAAACAAAATCATATAAATGGCTCATATTCTTCTTGCCAAATTTCTCAAAATATTTTACATTTCTGCTTGAGTAAACCATATTTAATTTAGCTAGCAGAATGAATTTTTTAACTGAAAAAAAAAAAACCAAAAACCCTGAGACAAAATCTTATTTTGATGATTAGTAATAAAATGAGGGTTTCATTTTGGCTACTGGTGTCAACAATACATTTTTCTAGTTTAAAGTAGGCTGCCAAATCTCCTGTATTGAGGCTTAATATAACTAATCGAATAGGCACATTAAAAATGAAATCAAAGCTTTTTAAGGTCCTAGGTCTAAAGAAAATGATCTGGTTTTGATTAATAGAACTGACTTGGTTCGTTTATAGAAGCAGTTTTTAAGATACTTCCCCCAGGACCCTGCTGATCTGCATTGTTTGGATTGGGAAGAGCTCTCTTTCAAGTTCCCATTTCTGATTTAAGGATTCCTGACACAAATATAAATGAGGAGCCTTTCTGTCCTTGTCCTTTCTGTCCAAATATTGTCCTTGTTTTGTTTGATGTAGAGCTGCTACTCGGAAATTACCTTTAAAGTGGGTAGGGTATGACACTCCTTTCCATGCTCATGTTAACTTGTAAACTCCAAGGCCAGCACCTAGTGGTGCAATTACATTTTGTTTCTTAGTGTATTGATAATAACTATTTGCTGAGTCTTGGAAAGAATACATCAGCAGCAAGAATATCAAATGGACATGATAGGTCTTTGCTCCCACCAGAAATCTTAGGAATCTTAAATTATTTGGGTTTTGGGATTATTAATTTACTTAATGGGTTTTCTGTTCTAATCTTAGGTCAACAAATACGTCTGTCTTGCAGCACGTACTCACAGCAGGATTACTCCTGAATTTTAATTAGACTTAACTTGTATGCAAAATGAATCACCATTTTTTTATTGCTTAAAATGATGTATTTAAAAGTATGTTTGTTTTATTTCAAGCTACAGATGAATGGAAAAGAATATTCTTAAAGGATCTATTTGCTATTGATGCACTTAGGGCCATTTCTTTTATATTTCACAAACACACAAAAAGTGATTTATGCACTGTGTTGTAGAACATTTATAAATAATGGTATGAGATGAGAATGACTTAAAAGGAGCAGCTGTTCAAACTCTTTAAGCTATTAGAATGAATATGCACATAGATCTTGCTTGTAAAAAGGGATTCTGGGAGTTATAATACTAGGGCTGTGTAAGCCTGGGACTACCTGCTCTTGTATCAGGTTCAGCAAACTGACAAGAAATCTACCAGGCTTGTCAAGTGCACTGTGCCTCAAAGGTGGTTAGATTAGTTACTTGTTGAATTACAGGGGATTTTGAATTCATTAGGAAAGCAAGTATTCTTGCCTTACTGTAAAAGTTCCACTAAAAAAAAAAGTGCTCTCTGTTCTCTTGCATTTCTTGCTCTCTCTCACCTAACATAAACAAACATAGAGATATAAATAATAAATATATATATATAAATAATAAATAGTGAAAAGTGCTTTGGAGAGAAACAAATGAAATGATAAAAGCACACTGGCAAATTGTAGCCATCTTAGAAAAATATAAAAATATATACACACGTTATAAATTACTGTATGTTGGAAATTAGTGTTCTTTTAAATATATGAGTCAAAGATTCAAATATTTGCCATTCCTTGGCTTACTCGGAAAAACCTAGGGCTACCAACTCTGATTAAGAGGTTACTGCCACAGTGGAAGGGCCTCAGAACATCTCCTGCACACACTGTACTACAGTGACCACCCTTAAATTCTTGCATGTGGAGATAAATAAATGATGATAGTGAGTGATATTGGTACCCAACATTTCAACTCTGTAAAATGTTACCTTCTGGAAGATGGTGAATACTATGTCTCTTTTGTCAAAGGCATTATGGATTAACATCTAGGTTTTTTATTATTTCTAATAAACATTTCTAATAGCTAGAAATGAATACATATAAATGTGTGGAAATAGAGAAGAGAAATTTAGTTTGCTAAGTGAGTTAGTAGACTTGTGTGAACACAACGCCAACACAGACAAATTATTTACTAAAAAATCCTGTTTTTAACACTCACGTACACAACTTAGTTACTTATATCACTGCTTAGAGATGGGTTTCAAAGCATATGAGTTACAAAAATTTGAACATGAGAACCTAAATTAATCTCTCAAGACATTAATAATTTAAAATTCAAGTTCAATTAAAGTTCAAGGGCTCATTTTGTTATTCTTAATTTATTGAGAAAATTACATCAGAGTAAAGAATACATGAAAATTTTAACCCATTTTAAACATACCTCAGCTTTACAGGTAGTAATGTGTGAAGTAAGGTGAGTGTCAGCATTTTAGATGAATTACTGGAAAAGTTTCTCAAAGTGTTGTTGAGTTGGTTCTGGAAAATCTAGAAGTTTGGAAGACTTCACTGAGAATTGTTTCTAAAAAAATCATGATGGAGTCATAAGCCCTTTATAATATTCTGCTGTTACTTGGTGCTGTCTTGTGGGTGAATAACATACCTTTTAGGTTATGCGCCAAAAGAAGTTTAATGAGGAAGAAATTAAGGGCCTTAGGATTGTAAAGGGAAATTGTGATTTGTGACTGGAAGCATGGTGTTAATAAAACTAATTCACCTGGCAATTTTTATACCTTTGATCTGCTTTCAGCTTGGAAAAGAATAGTTATCTTAGCCAAAATCTGAAAATTCTATGCTGAAAAAAAGCCAGGGTACTCCATGAAAGTCATGCCTCCAGCATCATTTTATCGTCTTTCACTACAGGTAGTTTCATAAGGTATAGGATGAAAATTCAGTAGGTGTTATACAATGTTCTTGTGTGGATAGCTCTAGTTTCTTGTTATTGATGTAATATGCTGCCTGAAAATTCAGATTTCAACAGATGTACCTTAAATAATGTTTTTCCCAAATACCATGCCTATAACTTCTCTGATATAATTCTGTATATAATATAAATAGAAAAATTGATTAGAATGGTGGCATATAGAAATAACACATAAATAGCTGTAAGCTTGCCCTTTCCGTAATTTCTCTTCCTCATTAGTGCAGAAATATTTTTCATGTTTCTTTCATTGCTAGAAGCTATTTCTTACTATGCATCAGCTTTCTCCAGAAATGAGAGCAGCAGAAACTTTACGTGTTGCTCAGTTGCATGGAAATTTGTATATTTTTCTCTACAGAAAATTACTTTGTAAGGTAGTTAGGAAACAACCAGTGCTTGAAGGATATAATTGGAGTATCACATGAGTGTTCTGTGAAAATCAAAATCTCTCCCTTTATTAGGTGTGATTAGGGAAGGAACAGAACCAGAGTTTTATGTAACAAAATAAAACTAGAGAAGGTCATTTGAAATATGAAAGTAGAAGCAATTTATTTATGACAGATATTATATTTGAAGAGCTTGTTTGTTTCTATCTCTATATAAAAATATGCATTTTTAGATGCAGTTGTAATAGATGTTATTATAATGTTTCCTAAAGCATCTGAACCTATATGTTGTAAGTTATTACATTTTGTCATGGTTTTAGAATGGTGGGCTTTGTTAATGACTTTGTAATGCATTGTCCTGTAATATATGAAAATGAGAAACAACTTCATGAGAGTAGGACTTAGAGCAAATATTAAACCACATTTTAATTCATCATTAAAATTTCATATAAGACAGTAAAAAGTCAGAACTCAAGTAGAGATATGCAAATTTACCATCATTTTTTTAAGAATTTAAATTTAAAACAATATTATAATTCAAATATTGTTATTTATATAACTTTAGTATTAAAATTATAATCAAATTTAATTCAGGAAATTAAATGGCATATTCCTTGCAAGGCTTCTTTAAAACCTGCTTTAAAAAAAAAAAAGTAATACAGCATCCTTTCTGGTTAAAAGCAGCTATGGACATTTGGGAACCCCTCTTTCCCTAGCAAAATAATTTTTCCTTGAGGTACCTGAGATTTTGAATTCCTTGTTCGTCCATGGAATCAGTAACCTACCCCCAGTTCTGGCCCCAATGAAAGCAATGAGAGTTTGTTATCCTGAATTGTAGGATCCTGGAGGGAAGGCCAGAATTTTATATGCACTGATTATATATCTCTTCTGTTTTTTACTGTTATGCAAAAAGAGAATGGTAGTGTTACAGAGAGGAAAAGAGAATTGAAGCAGATTTAAAAGCTAACAAACAAGTCATTTAGCTGGGGTTCGTTTTGTACAAATTAACATTAAAAATCCATCAATGCTGTCTGTGTAAACTTTTAGTTTAGTTTCAGTAGTCTGATTTTCATTGTACAGACTTTTAGACTGTTTAAACAAAGATAATGTCTGATCTTTTCTTAATATGTGAGGATATATAACAGAAGGTGCATCAATAACTGCTCTAAAATAGATCCACTGGAAGTAAGTTTGTAATTTTGTAGCTCAGAGGGACATTTCTTAAGGATATTCCTTCTTCTTTAAACCTACTGAAGCTTTGATCCAGTGAGGATATGCTCCCTACAGGGAGGTTGATTTTCTAGTAATTGAAGTACAGAATGTTTGAAACATCTGTGCTCTGTAGCTTAAGCAAAATCCTGTTCACTCTGTATAATTTTTCCTAAGTAAATTGTTTGCCTGCTGGAGCATGGACGGAAAAGTCAAAAAGTCAGGGCATAAAAACACCAGAGATCAGAGGAGGTGAAGTTTAAAGTGCTAAGAAAATACTAGAGTGGCGTGTGTTCTACTAGAAAATGTTTCTTTCACATTGTGAGCAATTCTGGTTTCCTTGATCCTAACTGAAGAACAGTTAATAGTAGTTTCACTACTCCCGTATGACTTACAAGTTCAGATGTACAAGTTACTTTTGAAGGAAGTAATTTCATCTCCAAGAAATATGCATCCTCTGCACCTTATGTTGAATTCTGTGACATTGCATTCCAAATGTCCTGATTGATAGCACGTTTGCAATTTTCAGGTAGCAGTTTAGTCTCATAAGAACCTTAAGCCTTTTGAAAATTGGCTTACTGAAGTCTGCAGTTGGGATTTCAAATGAAAATAAATGTTTTAAAAGCTCTAGTTGTATTCTGTGAGAATATAGTTCCTGTGTGCTTTCCAAAATCTGTACATCAAATCTTCAGCATTAGATGCAACGATCTGTTGTGATGAAAAAAAAAAAAAATTGTAAATGCAAGAAAAAGAACTGCAAAACTTGAAAAAAACTTTTATGATGTAATTTCTTCAACTAATTTTGTTTCTGTTTTATGTTTTAAATACTCATCTGTTTCTAACAAGTCTTATCAATTGATATTAATAGATACTTTAATTTTTAAGTCTATGAGTTCGTTTTAAAATATTACCTTCATGTAACCACATGTAAGTTTTTTTTTTTTGGTTGAGATAGAATCTCAAATCTTTGCTAAGCACTTTTTGTCAACATTAGTGTTTTTTATAAAGTGCACGCACTTCACACATTCACTCCAGGGTTATAGTGTAGTCATAGAATGGCTTGGTTCTGACCCTCCTCCTTTGGGCAGGGTTAACACTGTATTTTATAACTGAGCAGGAAAATAGTGTTCTTACCCTAGATTTTCTACAACTCTTATTACAACAATATTCTCCAGACAATTTGTTCATAAATTAAAATGGCAGTTTTCAGGAATGACTTATTTAGAAAGAATTTCTGAAATCACTAAACTTTGTGTGAATTTATTCTGTATTAAAGTACTATCCCTAAACAGAATTATTCTGCAGTGCAGTTATATGAGAGAATTTGAACATCAGAAATACATTCTTTTGAACACTAGTAGAAATGATGAAAACAGGGAATGATCAAAACCTCATAGGTTAAAAGAAGAGTACCAGCATCAAGCAGGATTCCTTGTTCCCTTTAGTGATAAGAAGTTTCAATGATAAATATTGCACAGGTAGAAAATTACTTTTAAATGCACTGAAACAAATGTATATCCTTTTTAAAAAGTTTTACTGATGCTAATATAAAAATAACTATTTTTCGACTTTTTTTGTTTTATCCTCTCAACTATACGCCTTTTCTTTCTTGTGTTGTAGATTTTGCATGAGCTCCGAAGAGCTTTTTATGAGTACAAACATCTTATTCTCTTTTAAGGAAAAAAACAAGGCTTTATTTTAAGATAATTACTTGTTAGAGAGTGAAAATTAGGTAGACATTCTGCACAGTGAGGAGTCAAAAACTCACATGAGGGAGATGAATGGAAAATCATGTTTTATAAAAGTTTATTCACCTAAGGTAAGAAAATGTTGATCCTACTGATTCTGAATCTGCTGTAGTATCAAGATGTTGCAGTGTTGAAGGAACAGAGAGAAAAACTGACACATTTCTTCTGAAGTTTTAGAGTAGCTATGTAAGGATCACAAACATCCTACAGTATTGTACAGCACTTAGGAAGTAAGAATAAAAAAATGTTTCTAACTGCTAGAGAGATGGTAGCATACAGTGTGCAGTTAATGGACTTGCGTGTCAAAGATTTCATTCTTTTTTTACATGGTATTCGCATTAAATGAGTCAAAACTAGTCCTTTTCATTAACTGTTCTGTCCTTAACAATGTCATCAATTCTAAGAAAAATTTCCTTATCTTATGTGGGGGGATCGTCCAAATTAATAAGCTCTCTAAGATAAGAATCCTTTTTGCAGGCACTGTAATGTAAAATTTTTTACACAAAAATTTACCAGAAATTCATTTTGTGTAGATTATTTGTAGTGCTGTTTTCAAACCAGACAAAAAGGCACTTCTGTTATATGCCTGGTGTTCCCAAATATTATTATCCCAAATATCAATTGGAATTCACATGACGGTTACTCAAACAAAAAGCACACGTTCATGTTTGTGTTACTGAAGTGAAGCCCCTTCTTCATTTTGAGATGTGTAAAGAAACTTACAGAAGGTCTCGTCTGTTATTCAAGAGATATTTAAGCTTTATCTTTAGAAGCCAGTAACAGGGCTCTGACTTCCAATTTAGCTGTAAGATCTTCTTAAGTTCCAAGAAACATTCAAACTTTCAAGTTTTGGCAAAGGAGTGATATTCAACCATTCAACCTTTTGACAGAGCTCAGATACATTTATCTTCTTTTTATTTCAAAGCAAAATTAAACAATTAAATTGAATCTCTTTTAATATATTGAGTGTGATTTGATACAGTTGGATAAGTTTTAAACATCCCTGATGATACATCTTCCATAGTTCTGGATATTAGCTTCTTCATCCCTGTGAACATCTTAATTTTGCAACACTTGGGTACATAATTTCATAGGGCTTGAATAGGAGAAAATACCTTGCTGGGTTTCAGTTTCACCCCTGACATTATTGTCCATTTCTATTTTATTTTTTACTTTTCAGGTAATGGGCTCATAAATCTTGGGCCTAATCCACTATAATAAATACTTTTACTACAATAAGGGGATTCGTTATTCTTATCAAGATGATGCCTAAGCCCCATTAGTCAAATACATTTCTTTAAGACCTTTTGGGGAGGACAAGCAGGTAATATTTGATATTGATTTCTCTTTGCATTTTCCCATGTCTATAGTGTTATCATTTTTGAATACTGTGGGAGTGCTCCAAGTTTTTTCCTACAAAATTTCTGATAGGAATACAAAAACTACGCTCCTATAGATGTTTTTTTATCAGGTATCAGATTTGCCTTATCTATACTTCTTCACAAAGCTGATTTTGCAAGTTCCCTTAGTTTCCACTGTATATCTTGTGAGTTTCACAGCCTCTTTAGTTTAATATACTGCACCTAGAACACCAGTAACCCTCAAGAACCTTTGGGCAATAAGGTATGAATGATATATTGCAAAGTGCAAGTATAAAAAATATAAATTCAGTACTGAAATATATTTGATTATATTAAAAGCATCTGTTTGAATGAGAGGATTGTCTGAGTTTGAATTAATATAGGAAATATATTTTCCTCTGTTTCCTCTGCTCTGAAAGTAATGCGTCCTGTTTTATTACAACATCAGAGGCAGATGATAGTGGTATGGCACTAGGGACTGAACTATCCCAAAAATATTCTGTTACATTTTGTTACTGTATGAAAGATGGCAGGAGAGGGGCAGCCTGGCACAATGATATCTAAGACTTGGAAGTGCGTATGAAGTAAAGATGTGGCATTGCATTCTCCCATGCAAAAAAATATGGTATCCTTTGGCATTCATTGACGCTTACTGAACGTTTATGGAGACTGAACAGTGTATGTGAGCACAGTGAGGTGGTGGGTAGTTCATTTCAGCAGTGATGACAGCAATATTTACAGAATGGCCCTGTAAATTTTTGCAAGCATGGTATGCAAACTCTTGCTCATTTCTGGCAAAAATACATGGCTAAAGGTTGTGAGTATGTTGAAAAATAATACTTTGTTGCTGAGAATTTGTTCTGTTAAATATTATTACTGTTCTCTTTGTATCTATTGTAGTTTCCATGGAAATAAATAGGAGGTATTACTTTTGGGGAGACCTACATATATATTATTGTACAGCTCTTTCAAATTTCAATTGCATTTATTTTATAAAGGTATCTTGCTATTTGTTATTCTAAACTTTTGAGATTAAGAAGCACTGATCTGTAACACTTTTCTACATAAAAAGTATAAATACCATCATTAAGCTGGAACAAAAAAGATCTATCAGTGTGCTATTAAGAGAAATCACTGATCAAACAACCATTTATTTCAAAGCTTATGATGCGTGTTTAAATGTGATTCCTCCATCTCCTTCATTACTTTTAAAATGGCTTGCTATTTTGGTTACTTACGATTTAGGAAGAAATATTATACCTTAGCATTTAATCAGTCATTTTAAAATGCTAATGAAAATATGTCACAGCATAATACCAGACATCATAACAAATATTCAACCAACAGCAAAGTTTCTTGATCACCAGAAACAGATGGAAAGAATCTAAAGAGCCCAAGCTGTCACTTTTTACATGATCGTCTTACTGTTGGATGCAAGAGTGCAATGGCAAAAGTCTTTGAGAGAAGCTCCCTCTCTGTTCTCCAAGATCCAGTAACTACTTTCACAAAGGACTTAAGACTCAGCCCTTAACAGAAGAACACACTTTGCTATATCCTGGTGTAAGGTACTTGTTCCCTGAAATACAGTTTAATGATAACAGATGGCTGTTATTTCCTTTTGGCAACCACAGACAATTTCTACTTAAATCCTCATCCTTCCTGGTTGCATAGGAAGAATAGATACCATTTTATTTTTATTTTATTGTATTAAATAGTATTATTTTATTTTCATTATTTATTTTATTCATATGATGAGGCTCAAGGGTATAAAATTGCTTATTTCAGCTTTTAAATATTTCTCTGAATTTCAAGATGGATAATTTGACCTTAAAATAAACTTTAGGTGGAAACAGAATTCAGTTATAGAAGCTGAGCTGTGATCATTGTCATAATGCGCTGTTATACTCCTTTGCGTACTATCACACTGTTTCAAGAATTTTAAAATGGATAAAAATTTGGCCACAGAGGACCAGTAATAATATGACTCATAATGGAGATTATCCTATTTAACGTTTTTATTGACAGCTCTGTAAAGAAAAGAGGAATGTCATTTTAC
The DNA here is from genome assembly GCF_019238085.1 of Lagopus leucura. NCBI lineage: Eukaryota > Metazoa > Chordata > Aves > Galliformes > Phasianidae > Lagopus > Lagopus leucura. The sequence continues at coordinate 25,514,095 of NW_024962263.1, forward strand.
AGATGTTGAAAGCTATCATCAGCATGGAAAATATTCAGTAAGAACTGATTGTTATGGAAGCTGGTTAAGTGCCCTACAAAGTTTGGTTCTGTGTGTAAGGATGTGCATTTATGGATGAATAACAATAAGCTTTGATACAGACATGAAGATTAGAAGTTGGAAATAACAGAGGAAAGTGATCTTTGTAAAGCATCTGATCATATGATGACTACAAACAACTTTGTAAGGTGGATCCAAGAAAACCAGATTACAAATGCTTAAACTAGTAGTTTTGGTAAAAGTGATAAATATCTGCATTAATTTTGAAGGTATGATTGTCAACACTTAGGAATTTTGAGTTCAGCATGAATTAGCTGTAAAAAGGCACCCAGTATTTGCAGAATGATGAAAGAAGTACAAAGACTGTGTAACGTGTTGAGGTTCAGATGATATATTTCATTTAAAAATATATTGAGAGAGTATGAGAGAGAGGTCTGCATTGCAAAAAAAGAAGAAAGAAGAAAGGAGAAAAGAAAAGAAAAACTAGAATGTCAATAAACAACACAACAAATTATAAAAAAGTTTTAATCACTGCAACATCAGGAATTTAATACAGTTTCCCAGTAATATTGTGTAAACTATATTAACATTAACGTCATCCTGATGCTATCTATGTATGGGAAAAATTTTTCGACTGATTGACTATGATTATACTCTTTCTGTTTGTTCAGCCTCTGCTGCCAAACTCACTTTCTCCAAAATAGTTTATTTCCACAGGCAGGAAAGATTAAGACAAGAAGGAAGTGCTTTGCCAATGAAGGTTGCTACAGTTCTAATTCAGTACGTGACTATGAAAAAAAATAGAGACTGTGTACCCATGCTCAGTTGCAGTTTCGAGGTAGGCTAAAAGAATGTTACAGAAGAGGATGACAACTTTCCATTAAAGGGTTAATGAATCCCAAGTGGACTTAATTTGGATTGTATTCAAGTTCCACAGGCTTTCCAAGGTTCTGTTATCACAGATGCTCAGTATGGAATTCTGAAGGAATTAAACATGATATGTAGAATTGATTGTTCCCTGTATGCCCCCCATTATGTGCCATTGTAATCCTTCACAGAGGTCGGGTTTGAAAGGAGTATCATTGAAGAGATAGGTAATTTTTAACCAATTTTTGAAAGATATTTATTTGCCATTGGAACTGAATTTCCCTAAACTGGTCTGATAGCTCAACAATCTGTATTCAAGTGACAACTCTGTTCTCATTATTATCCTTGAATAAAATCAGTTAGTAGTGTATGGAAGACAGCATTAGGCTTTGTACTTATATCTGGCGGCATTCTACGTTAGGAAAAAAAATCAAATCTGCCTTGTTACAGCACAGTAACAAAAAAATATCCACAGCTTACCAAGTACTTTATATTTTCATTAATACATGTGCAGTGGGAGATAGCTACTGTTTAGATGGTTTGCAAGTAGTTTGAGTAATAGCAAAGTTCATAATTCATTTAAATAATTTTCATTCTCTGTTCAAGTCTCAGAATACGTGTTGCATCTGAGACTGCTTTTTACTGTGTGCCAGCAATAAATAATACTGTTTGTGGGACATTTTGGGTTCTGGCAATATGAAAAACATAAAAATGGGACCAGTTCATCCGCTCGCTGCAACCCAAACACATATTAGGATTTTCTTGTGAGAATTTCAGTGAGACAACTATTATTAGACGTGAATAAAGGAGGGGAGGGAAGCACTGGAGGAAGGGAGGGGAGTGAGAACACCTAATGACACTGAATGAGCAAATTTATCTAAACCCCATTGCACCTTCCCATCCTTCCTCTATTCAGTCTGCTTTCAGACATAAAACCTCAACAGTAAATTCATTGCTTGTTTTAATAGATTGACTATATTACTATATTCCCAAATTAATGGGAATTAATGTTTTTATTTCCTTTGACTGTTTCTGTAGTAGGAGAAGTTTACTGCTTCTTTCGGGAACAAGGAGAAGAATGGAAGAATCCAAGCCTCTTGACTGTTTTTGTAGTGTTTTCAGTAGGGCAACACTGTGTTGGTCTGGTCCACACTTCTTGTAGGAAACAGCTGTTTTCAAATTCATATTCAAAATTCGTACTAATACAGGAATCCAGCCTTAATTCTCTGGTGTTTGCTGACCTGTATAATTTGAAACAGTTAGGCTCATACGAACACATGAGTTGGGTGTCTAGTAGTGTGCAGTTGTCCTGCATTTCAGTCTCAGGAGAATGTTATGATTTGACTATCAGCTTTTTTTTTTTCTACTTAGAGTCTCTACTCTCTGCAGAAAGTGATAGCATTTTATTATGGTATCTTCAACAGGTTTAGGAATTCTATTCACAGCTATAAGTTTTTTTATGAGTACACAGCATTTCCTGGTTATTGCACACAATAGGTCTGTTTGGGACTAAGCTGCATCAGCTAAGCATACACATTCTCATCACTGCTGCTGCAAACATCTGACAAGACTGCTAGACAGTTACTCTTTCTCACAGGCTGAACCTAATCTTGCTGTTTCCTTTTCTTCCTCAGATTTTCTTTTAATAAATTTTCATCTTAATGATTTTCTATTCAGCCCCTGAGTAGTAGTGGTAATACTGACTGCTAATGTTGCTAATACCAACTGGTAGTACTAAATCACAGAAGTCGCAGAACATCCCAAGTTGGAAGGGACCCACAGAGGTCACTGAGTCCAACTCCCTACTCCACACAGAACCCTATATCACAGAGCCAACGCTTCTTGAGCTTCAGCAGCTCAAGGCCATACTTATATATTTCTCTTCCTTCCTTCCTTCCTTCCTTCCTTCCTTCCTTCCTTCCTTCCTTCCTTCCTTCCTTCCTTCCTTCCTTCCTTCCTTCCTTCCTTCCTTCCTTCCTTCCTTCCTTCCTTCCTTCCTT
>NW_024962263.1:25517107-25521475 GCF_019238085.1 Lagopus leucura
GTGGATGGGAGGAATGCTGGAGATGACTATCACCTTAAATGATAAAAAAGATTTTGTTGTAATGATACAGAAAATGGGATTCCAGGAAACTGCAAACAGCTACATAACTAGTTGTGATCATTTGAAAGTGAACAACATAGAAGAGCTTTTCTATGAAATCACCAAGAAGCCAGATTTCACTTTCATCTGAAGATTTTTTTTCCCTTTTTTTGTCTAGGAATCTGTCCTTTTTAAAAGACTTATCAGAAATAATGAGCAAATGTCTTGCTTAACCTATACTCAGCTATATAGGTTCAGGAGACTGTAGGGCAATAAGTTCAATGAATAAAAAAGTGGATGACAAAGTGAGAGAACACAGGAAAAATTAAATCAACAGACTGAAAAGTGTGTGCATGCCATTTCATTTATACCAAAGAGCTAACTGAATTAAAAGAACCTCTACAAACAAACATTTTATAACTTTTTCAATAGATTTTATTTAAAATTAAGGATGAATTCAGTGAGCTGAATTAGAAAGACACCTTTGCACGTAGGTGTCATTCACTTCTTGAAATTGGATTTATTTGCAGGTGATGTCTAATTAAAGTAAAGAATGTCTTTTTGCACTGCAGGCCAAAAAAATGAAAAATCCTCTAATCCATATTCAAAACTAAATTACTTATGACAACAGTGCGCGGAGTTAAACCACTATGTGATACTTCTGCAGTCTGCCCTGCCCTATAGAGAACAGAGTTCAAGATCAAACAGGAATTTTGCTTTGTAGATTGATGAAGGCTGAGACTGTTGAAATCTAGTGAAAACATTTTCCTCTGGGAGTTTTCTGTTCATGTGCAGATATCTAAGACCCACTGTGAGATAATTCAGAGTGGCATGAAGCAGTAACTTCATATATACAGAGACTTCCTGCTTCTTGTTGAGCAGTCATGGCAAAGCATTGTAAAGGAGGTATCACATCATGTTATGGTATATAACAAAAGCTTTTTTAAGAAAGAGCATAATTGCATATAACTGTAATCTAAAAGAATAAAAAAGAAGAAATACAAGGAAAGCATTTAGATAGTAAAAAAATCCCCATTTAGCACAATAATACACTAATTTCTATCCCATTCTTATGGGATGTGGAAATTACCTCCAATGGTCATAGAATCATAGATCATCCTGAGTTGGAAGGGATCCACAAGGACAATCAATTCCAGCTCTTGGCTCCAAACAGGACCACCCCACATTTAAACCCTATGTTTGAGAGCATTGTCCAAATGCTTCCTGAACTCTGGCAGGCTTGATACTGTGACCTATTGCTTGGGGAGCCTGTTTCAGTGCTCAGTCACCTCTGGTGAAGAACCTCTTTGTAATAGCCAATCTCACCCTCCCCTGTCAAAGTTCTGTGCCATTCCTTTGGGTCCTGTCACTGTCACCAGAGAGAAGACATCAGTGCCTGGCCCTTTGCTCTCTTTGTGAGAAAGCTCTAGGTTGTCACGACCGTCCCCCCTCAGTCTCTTCTCTGAGGCAAACAGGCCAAGTAACTTTAGCTGTTCCTTGTATATGTTCTCCTCTGGACATTTCACCATCTTTATAGTCCTACTTCTTATACTCCTTGATAGTTTTATGTTCTTATATTATGTGCCCAAAACTGCATTCAGTGCTTTAGGTGAAGGCCATTCAGTACATACAAGAGCAGGACAATCCCTTCCCTCTCCTGGCTACCAGTACTGAGCCTGATGTATCCCAGGTTATAGTTGGACCAAGATCTCACTGCAAAGCCTCTCTACCCTTGATGGAGTCAGTAGCTCCTCCCAAGTTAGCGTTGTCCACAAATTTACACAGTATAGTTTTCAGTGGAGCCCTAAACTGGAGCTGTGTGGAATCACACTAGTGACTGGCCACCACTCTAAAGTAACTCCATTTACTATAACACTTTGCAACCGACCTGTCCATCAGTTGTTCAACCATAGTGTTATGGTTTGTTTGTTTTTAATCTATGTTTTGAGCATTTTGTTCAGAAGGATACTGTGAGAAATAGTATCTAAAGCTTTCCTGAAATTCACAAACACTTCACCAACTGTCTTCTCTTTGTCAAGTAGATGAATGATCTTGTCATAAAAGCAGATTAAATTTGTTAAACAGGACTTCCCCTCATGAACCTGAGTTCCAATGCTGCACTGTCTTTAAGTATTTCTCAATAGCTAGAAATGAACCCTAACTTTTATAGTGTACTCTTGTTTCAGAAGCATCTGAATTAGGACTTGATATGGTAGGTCCCAATTTAGCTCTTTAAATAAAAGTTAAATTTTAAAGCCTGAGGCTACTGAGCACAACAGCTAAGTAGGAAGCAGAATTTTAGGGTGGACTCTTGGGTTTTGACTGGTCATGCTGTAAAAAGTTTCTGGCTACTAGTGAAAAATGTTTATTAAAAATAGAAGGGCATAATTTTTGTATGTCTTCTGTGTATTTCTCTGTTTCATTTCCATAATACTCACAAGAAACATGTGCTGATAGCAATACTATGTAGTAGGGATAATTCATTTCTTCTGTGTTGTACAGAAGGATTGAATTCTCTTCCAAAATGTAATTTCAAGCTTTTGGTTTATGTGCTCTATTTCTCACCACCAGAATTGCTATGAAGCTGCAAGCGGCTTTTAAAACAACTTGGATTTTGACAGTGCTCTCGGAAAACACTCTGTTAGATTTCAAGAGACCAACCTTCTATTTCCAATTCTATTGCTGGTTTGTTGGACAAGTCTGATACACTGCATTTAATGTCATTCTGCGTCCTGCTTCCATAACTGTGAAATGAAAATGGTTACTCCCTACCTCATGTGTTTAACAGTCTGAGACCACTGAAGTATGTTTATTAAGATTAATATCTGCTATTATTTGATAAGATATAGCTTTGACCTGTAAAAAATACTACTTCATGTGTAAGCTATCTTTTTGCCTAAGTTATTGGCAGATCCACTTTTCTTATGTGGCTTGTCTTGTAGTTCAAGACTCTATTGGACTGGACAGAAGGAGTGGTCAAGCGTGTACTAAAAATAGAAAACAAGAATGCCCTCAGGTAAGATAACTTTTTTACTATTTATTCTTTTTCAATTTCATAAAAGACTTCATAGAATCACTGAATGGCTTGGGTTGGAAGGGACACCAAGGATCATAGAGTTCCATCCCCCCTGCCACCAACCTGCAGGGCCACCAACCTCCAGATCTTCCACTAGACCAGGCTGCCCAGGGTCTCATCCAACCTGATTTTAAACACCTGCAGGGACAGAGCATTCACAACTGGGCAGCCAGTTCCAGCATCTCACCATTCTCTCTGTAAAGAATTTCACCCTGATATCTAATGTAAACCTTCCCTCCTTGAGCTTAAAACTATTCCCCCTTATTCTATCACTGCCTACCCTTGTAAAATGTTGATTCCCAGTTTATAATCCCCTTTTAAATACTGTAAAGCTGCAAGAGGTCTCTTTACAGCCTTCTCTCCTCCACGCTGAACAAGCTCAGCACCCTCAGCCTGTCTTTGGATTGCAGGTGCTCCAGTCCCCCCCTCCTCTGATCATCTTTTTGGCCCTCCTCTGGGCCCTCTGCAACAATTCCACATCTTTTCTGTACTGGGGGCACCAAATCTGGATGCAGTACTCCAGACAGGGTTTCATGAGGGCGGAGTAGAGAGGGACAATCACCTCCCTGTCTTTGTTGGCCACCCCTCTTCTGATGGAGCCCAGGATACCATTAGGAAAGAAGTACCACACGGTCATTTGCTTGCCCCTTCTTACCCCAAGTGGGATGGGGGAGAGAATGAAAAGAAAAAATTGAACTTGTGATTTGTAATAAAACTTTTTATTAAGACAGGAAAGAAGGGTAAAAGTATAACACTAATTATTATTTTATATGTACACAATGCAAATGATGCACAAGCAATTGCTCAGTTCCCACCAGTTGATGCCCAGCCAGACCCCTAGCAGCAGCTGCCCACTTGGCTAACTCTCCACTGTTTTTCATGTTTCTTTTTTTCCCCCGTGATGTCGTATGGTATGGGATATTTCTTTGGCCAGTTTAGGTTAGCTGTCCTGGTTCAGTTCCTTCCCAACTCTTTGTGCCCTCCAACCCCCTCACTGGCAGATAGTACACAAAACTGAGAAACTGAAATGTCCATCAATCTGTACAATGCTGCTCAGCAACAATTGGTGTTGCTAAACCATTGGTGTGTTATCAACATTTTTTTTCTCCTAGAGCGTCCCAAAGAATGTAGCATCATATCAGACACTCTGAAGGAAAAATCAGCTCTGTCCCCGCTGGCCCCAGGACAGTCTTACAAAGTTTGATTCCCAGTGCCATTCTGTGACTGGCTGTCTGGAAGAAAAAAAAAAAAAA
>NW_024962263.1:25521575-25554508 GCF_019238085.1 Lagopus leucura
AAAAAAAAAAAAAAAAAAAAAAAAAAAAAAAAAAAAGAAAATGAGAGATACACTAAAAAAAGAGTGACAAGATGTTAAAGTACTCATGAAGTAAATAGATATCCCTTTTTTTACTACCTCTGTCAAAAATTCCTCATCCAGGGTTATGGTGCTGTCAATTAGATAATTAATTAACCATAAGAATGTTCTGAAGTTGTTGAAAAAGTTAATGTTCACAAATTTAGACTATATAGTGTACATTTTCAGAAATCTGTTTGTGGAAATAGTTACACATCTCCCTTTGTTGCCAAGTCGAGTTATCTGAGAAAAGAAAAAAAAAGAATTATTGTGTAATGGACCAGATTACACTCAGTCATGTATCATAATAGCATAAATCTGTGTAAATCTCTGAAATTAAAATCAGGTTCAATCTCTCAGTCCATGGATGACACAACAATAATAGAAGGGGAGAATTCAGACTGTAGTTTTTACTGATTAGCTTATTTCAAAGTGACTTAGTATTTCTGAAGTGGCAGAAAAAAATATATTCATTCTCTGAAGGAGTACAAACCCAACGTATTTATAATACGTTTTGAAAATGGGATTTTTTAAATAATCCCATTGATTTCTACATTAACAGAATAAAGCACAAGTTAAGATTATGATGTATTTATATAATTCAGAAGCCAGCTTTCTCCAGAGTTTCTAGATAGAATAAATACAATTAAGTCATGATGGAAGAACTTGGTTCTCAGTTAGAGACACTCAGTTTTCTGAAAGTTAGTGGTCTTATCTTGAAAGACTGTGTTACAATACAAATGGCAGTTTGGAAGTAAGAACCAAACTTCAACTAAAATAAACCTTTGCAAAATACACAAACATACAAACAAACAAAAAACCCCAATATATTAGACATCTAGGCTTCCTTACTCCTCTCAGAAGAAGGTTAATTTGTGAAAATACATAGGTTGATTTAAATTTGTCACTGGTTGTCATGGAATTGCTTCTCATCTCCAGAGACTGCATATGTTCTTAGCTACTTGTCATTCCACTCTAGGCCCCAAAAGAGAGCAAATAGTCCTTACGTAAAATAAGTAAATCTTTCATCTTAGCCCTTTTATATTCAGCAATATGGTTATATAACACATATTTAACCCGATATAGGAAATGTGAGCAGCCTGTGTCCTTGGCACTCTGTAAGAAAAAAAAGAAAAAAGATAAAAAGTAACCTGAGAGGCTTGGATTGCATTTTAGCTTGAAAAAATGATTGCCCCACACCTACATATGTAACCTGGAATAAAACAGTTGAGTATCTATTATCTGTTTTTGCAAATTTCTTATCTACTTCAAGTAAACAGACTTATATTTAACATCTAGAACTCTGCTGTTGACAAGATCTTAAGAATTCTTTCACTGTAGGATTTTCCTTTCACCAGCTTTGCCTAAGTTCCCTAGCAATGTTGTATGAGAAAGTCTGGGACCTGGTTAAGATACTGCAGAAATTTTTGGTATGGAGGTAACTCCTTATCCTTCAGGTCCTGCTGTTGTCACCAGAGAGCAGAGATCAATGCTACCCTTCGCTCTCCTGTGAGGAGCTACAGGCCACCATGAAGTATCCCCTCAGACTTTTCCTCTCTTGAGATGAAGACAGAGTTCACCAGTTTCTTTGAAAAAGAGATCTCATTATAGCAGAACCTACGTCTATTGTTTTTTATCACAATCAGTTTATTAATTCAAATGCTTATAGGATATGAATGTTAAAAGAAACAATCAAAGGAGAAAACAATTGATTATTTGTAACTTCAAGAACTGCATGACCTTGAAAATAAAAGATCACAAAGGATCTGAAAATACGGTGCAACATAGAAATGATTTAAAATACTCTTAAAAGAAACAGCTGTAGCAAGATGAGAAGAAAACAGATAATTGACACCAGATGTCCCTCTCAGACAGTGATGAAAGAGTAATTACAGAGGGAAAGATAGCATCCTGCAGGGAGCAGATGAGCTTTACCAGCAGCTCAACAAGGATGCATAGAGACAAACATGACAAGTTTCACCACCTCCTATGACATAAAAAAGGACGTGAAGAAATAATCTCGCCTTATGCATGATAAAGTCATGAAGACTTTAAGAGGAAAAATACCTGGGACAGATGGCATCACTAGTGATGTTATAAAAGTTGGAGGGAACCCAGTAATCCAACCACAAAGCTAATTAACTTGAACTATAGTGAAAAAAAGTGTCAATGGACTGGAATTATACTATAATCACTGTTCTGCACTGTAAAAATCCCAAGGGTCCTAAGAGACATATAGCCTTCTTATGGACTTCCAGCCATTTCTTGTGTTGTTGAGCACATCAGCTGAGCATTTAACTATTGTAACAGCTACAGTTTAACTACCTCAAAGTAGATAAAAATATTTCATAAAATGTGTTACAAGTTGACATAGTAAACTACTAAAAGCACAACGTCTGCATTTATTTGCTTAGGTTATTAAGTTGCAATATATAAAAAATAAATTCCCCCTGAATCAAACCCTAAAAAAATAACATAGCACTCTTCATGCACTCTCTAGGGAGAGGATGAGAGTGATCATAAACTACATGTGACAGATGTTATGACTAACATCTGAGTCAGAGAGCTTAAATCTCTACTGGGAAGCAATTACATTACAGCAATGAGGGCGTCCCAAGAATCTCCACAGAGGAGAAAATTATAAGCAAAAAGTAACCTCTGAATATATCTACTTGTCCTTTCTGAATAAATGTTGACAATGATTTGTAAGTTTTCAATCTGTAATTGCCAAACTTATCAAATATTTTCTTTAGTATTTTTAAAATGATGCTAGACACTGATCAGATTTGTTCAGAACTTAAGATATTGAACTAGTAGTCACTTAATGATATAGATCTCTAATAAACTCATCTGTATTTAGGAATTGCTGAACAATATTATTCTCCTTGATTACATGTCCTAATCTTGTCTTATACTGAAGAAACTAGGCTTCAGATGACCTTTTAAGTTTGTTTTGCTTTTGCTTTGTTTTCTAATTTGTTTCTCATTTGTTAATGCTGTATTAATCCAACAAACAACAACAACAACAAAAACCAGAATTAATTTTGAAGATTTTCATGACAGTGGAGAACTGTGGGAATTTCCTTGGGAATGTATTAATTAATTTAATTTCTTTTTTTTTTAATCAGCTAATGTGGGCCTAAGCACAGAAAGGTGAAACAATGTTAGAGCTTTTTGCTTCAGTAGCAAAATAATTCCCGAGGAACTCTAATTAGATATCTCTTTGTTTACATTGTTTTCTAAGGTAGTCTTTGGTAAGAATATTCATTCATAGAACAATGAGTGCAGAATTTAAATAAAACTTCCAGTTAACTTTATAGAAGGTTAGAAACTCTCCTCAAGGAGCAGTGGGAACATTACTTAGTGATTTCAAGAAATGTTTCAATTTTTACTAATATTGCATTTCAGATGAAAGTATTGGATGTGGAAATAAATCTTCATGGGTTGAAGAGAGTAATCATTATACATAGTATCTTTGCTAATAGATCAAGGCATAATGAAAATTGTATCTATTCAGTGAGCTACAGATAAAAGCCATGGTAAAGTGCACTGGTTATTGTTGTCTATACTTTTTAAAAGCATTGATAAAATAGTTAGTCTAGTATTTATGCTTTCTTGAAAACTTCTATCAATATGGATGAAAACGCATTTGTGAACTAAAGAACAATTTATAATAAGGGTGTATTTATGGCTTCCAGCAGTGGAATTTTCAGAGGGAAGATTAAAAAACATCAAAAAATGTTTGCAATGATGGCACGAATGTTTCAGATAGGGAGCTCATGCTCTTCAAATTGCTCTAGACATGGATTTTAAATAAGCAGGTTTCCACTCTTGAATAGCACCATTGAGTGTACTCCATCAAGACAACTGGCAGTCCAAACAAAGAACATTATCAAACACGTGTGAGATGGTAATTATGCAACTGTCATTAGTCAAATCAGCAGCTGTTAGAAGAAAACTAAGTGACAGATGGAAACATTCTTTTTCTTTTCCTTCCTCCTCTTCCATTTCCCTCCCTCTCTCTGCCTAGATGAGACCCTTTAAAATTGGAACTGCCTGAGAAAGTAGGGTATTAAGAATAAAGATGAATCACTTTCTTGTAACTTGTGTTCAGCTTTGAAAATATGTGCAAAATAGGTAAGTAATGAACAACATTGCCTTCTGATGGACTCTGTTTCGTTCTCTCAGGATTAGATTTGCACAAAATAATTTCATTTCTGGTTTTGTAAGGAGAAAGACAAAACTACTTGAAGAAGTAGATCTGAGCTGTGTCTTTCAAAACAGATTTACTTGATTTTATGAAATGTGTTGAAGCCTGCCTGAAGTAAAAGCTCTTCTCAAGTGACTGCCTGGGTGGACTCCAGTATATATTTTCTTTTAAGCATGAAACTCATGCCTTTATGAAGCCATAAGATTTCAATGAGACCAATTAAATTTAAGAAAACAGTTAAATGTTATGCCAGACTTGGGCCTCATAATAACAGTAACTTTCTCTTAGTTATCATGCAATTGGGTGAAATGAGAGTTGACCAAATAAATGCCAGAAAATCATAAAGAAAAAATGAAAACTAACTGTTTCAAATTTTTTTGTCTATAAAGACCTGAAACAGAAATACCGAAATAGATCAACAATTGCTGTTGATATACTACTGACCAATCAAAACTGTGAAATATTATATTTCCAAGAATCCAAAGAAATATAATGAAATTCAGAGCAATTTAGAAACTTGATAATATATGCTCCATTATCCAAAACTAGTAATCTGCATGTGAGTTTCAGCTATGCCGAAACAAAAAACTCAAACTGTTAATAATCAGCATTGAATCCTAGCATTCAAACTTGAGATTTCCCTTATTATGAAAATCAGTATCAACAGTGGCTGTCAGTATGAAATAGATTTCTAGGTTTCTCTCTTTCTTCCAAATCTGTGTAACCACTCATAAACCAGGGACATAAAATTAAGAGATATATTTATGTGCTTTTCTATTTTTCATATGGTCATAAAACTACTATCAAAAAAGAAATAAATGGTGCTCAACAGAAATACTAAATAACTAAGTAAATAAGACTTAGATGAAAATGATACCACTGGAGCATTTTACTTTTTGATTCAAGGGTACTGATAATTTATTTACATGCAGCACATTGAATCAGAATAGGGTGATCAAGCTAACTTACCTTTAAAGTCATCCTTGCCATTTCCAGCATTACTAAATCTGACTCAGTGAATGAAGTTGGCAGTGAATTCCAGCCTCACTGAAATTCATAGAAAAATCTCCATTGGTTTAGGTACATAAACATTTCTTCATGCCATGTTCTTATGTCTTGAGAACAGTCAGTATTAATGAGGTCCCAAGCAAATCCTATTCCTACGCCTCTGCCACCACCACTATCTTTTTCCCCCTTCTTTTTAATATCTAACGCATATTGCAATCTAAAACTAACAAGCCAAAAGCTCTGGAAATAACTATATATATACACTGTTTGTTTCATACACACATGGAAAAATTATGAGCTACACAAAGAAGAGGTGAATCACATGAGAAAGGTAAAATAGATTCAATTCACCATGCTGGTGATCTGTGGAAATATTTAAACATAGAGCTATTTTCAAGGGTCTCATCATGAATTTTCATCTTGATTTACCAATTTTATTATATATATATATCCTTATTCTCAAAAGTTAGATTTCCATGATTGTAATTCTTTGCAGAAAAATGTATCATAAAGTCTCTTCACAGCCTAGTTCTTTATATATCTCCTATGGGTAGACGTATTCACAAAAGCACAAATACAATGACTGAATGTTGAAGAGGAAATCTAAATTTTGACTATTTCTGGTCTGTAGCATGATTGAAGTAGTAACTATATATTTATATTTGCCATCCCCACTGAGAAAAAAATATGTGTGTGTACAGGCTGGAATACTAGTAACAGCAACATGAAATGGAAATTTTCATATTCTTTTTTCAATCTTAAGTTTTGTGAAATAACGTGAATGTTTGTTTATTCTTATTTTAAATGTCCACAGCATGAATATTTTCATATTGCAATATCTGCTTCCTAAAGAATCTAGTATATTGCTGATGTTTGAAAGTTCTGTCTTTTTTAGGATCAGAAATCGTCTAATGGACTTAATGAGCAGACTTTTTTAGGTATACAAATGAAGTGACAAATCAAAAATTTTAAATAGTCTTAATAGACTTATTTAAAAAAAAAAAAAGTCAGTAAATTACTCAGCTTGAGGATACAAAAGTAATACATTCCTTTTTAAATGATACCAACAGCCTCATAGTCTTATTGATATATAAAGCATGCTTTTAGCAAAGCAAATATCTTTTGTAAGATATCTCTTAATATTAGATCAGCTACTATTTCAGGAAAGATTGCTGATCTCTGTTTTACTACATCATGCAGTTTAATTTATGTTCACAAACTAGTGAAAGAGGAGTAGACAAGTTGCCTGAATATTTGGCTGATTTGATTCATGGATGTCAAGAGGTGATTTTATTGATCTTGTTTATAATTTCAACCTCAAAGAACTGCTGAAGTCTGCATAAGATCTCAACGTGTCAGAATAGAAACTAGAAGTGACAAAACAATCTATCTGGTGCCTTCATTTACCTACACAAATTTTCAAATAGAGAATTACTTTAGGAAATATGAATAATTTTGTCTTGTATTATTTCTGTTAGTTTTGTAATAATCTGGACCTTCAGCATGGTTTTATTATTAGTTTATCACCAAACATTATTTTTTACTTAGAGAAGTATAAAATGTCAGTAAGCATCTCAGTGAAGATGTAGCTGTCTTGTCAGTGAATCAGCCCAGTAATTCATTTCTCTGTAATAAGATTATATTTCAAGCTTTTAAAAGCTCTGCTTTCAATTTATTTGGAAGTCAAGTCAGATATCTTATACAGCAAGAGCTCTTTATGTTAGATTTATATTTAGTTCCTTTGATAACTGAGGTGTAGGGTGCATAGTAAACCTAAAACATGAGGAGTGATTTAGGTCATGGTTTCACTGCAAAAAACACTCTTTGAATCATCTTTGACAGTTTTATAAGTTGTCTTATATCAAAGCCGTCAATGAAACACAGCTCATTAACTGAAAGAACATCTAATTGCCCTTCCTGTACAAGCCTCAAAGTTAGTGTTCAGATTTTTTTCATCTTGCAATGGCATGGAAGTGCTTGTCTTTGTAACAAATGATGCACTGAAAGCAAATGATTCATACATTTCCATAGTGGAGGCTGGGAAGACAGCAAGAGCAGGTCCACACTTTTTACATATTTAAGGAAGATATTTCAGAGAGACTTTAAAATGGCTGCTCTTTCTTCAGTCCCATTAAACTTATCAATTATAAAAACAGACAAAAAAAAAAAAAAAAAAAAAAAAAAAAAGAGAAGTAGCATTTCCTTATTTTGTTTGAACAAGCCTAACCTATGCATGTTGATGCTTTTTATTAGTGTAGAATTTGAGTTATCGCTACTTTCAAGGAACCTTGAAAACTTTGTTTATCAAGAGCCACTTTCAACTGCATGCATTTTTTGTCTTATGTTAGAACTGTAAATGAATGCAACTTACTCTTGATCTTATGCAAGACATGTATGCTAACTTTAAAAAGTTTTAAATAAGTACATAGGTTACAAATCAATTCTATTTAGAAAATGAAATAGCCAGATGTCTCAGTAGTGAATGTGGACTGTATTCTTTCTTGAGAAAATGTCAAGAAGAAATATACTATATCATTTCTCACTAAATCATGTTGTGCTGTAAATATAGTATAAATGGGGTTCAAAATTTGAATAGAAAAAAAGATACTCTTCATTTAATAAGGAAGTATAGCATAAACTCAGAGGTTAGTATGTATCTTTCTAAATTCAACAGAATCATTTTTTCCTATGAGTAAAACTGAATAGTATAGATACTGTGACAGTAGTAATTCCTGAATTTCTGTATCCATAAAATACTTGAGCATTATAAATCTAGTGGCTTTGAACATACATAGTACGTTAGCTTTCAATAACTAAAAATTCGGTGATTTTATCTAGACCTATGATTTACCTATAGTTGTCAGTGTGAATTAACTGAAAAACTGAAAATATTTATTAGAATTGAAAATGGTGAAAATCTACCATTTATTTATAATGAAGGAGTCAAACTGGTTATGCTGCATTTTTTATTGTTTTTCATCTTGTATTAGAGACAGAAGGTAATAGACAGGATTTTTTTTTTGCCTTCAGCAAGACTGTATGCAACAAATCCCACAACTCTTCACATCTCAAGGCAATATAATTGAAATGAGGTTGTATACATATAAACATAGTACAGACATCAACATTTCCTGTGGAAATGAAAAAGATTCAAGTCTGATTAAAAGCAGAAGTCCTCTAAGTGTTACTGAATAAATATGAGAAAAGATAAAATAGTTATTTAATGCTAAGGCAAGTGAAATAAAACAGAATACTAAGATTACGGGGGGAAAAGATAAAAAAACAACAACCAAGAATAAAAAAAAAACAAATTATTTCATTAAAATTATTCTTTCTATCAATGACTTCAATAGGAAAATAGTTCATACTGTTCATGCTTCAATAAAATGACCAGCTGGCAGAAAACAAACCTACGGCTTCACCAGAGAGCTAAGGAAATATCCACTGGGTCCAGCTCACTTTCAGCCAAGGGGTGTGAACATGACGGTGGCTTGTAGCTCTGATCATTGTACCATGAGTTATGAAAACATTCTGAAGAAAATTAAAAGCAGTAGTTCTTTGCAGGATGCTTTGCTTGAACTCTGTTAACTTTGTCTCTGTTATGGTGTACTCACCAAATCTATGACAACAGGAATTTCAGGGAAGACATTCCTTTGCCACATATGTGCCTGAAAATCTATTCAGTATTAGTTGCAGAAAGAAGTGAGATGAGCAGTTCCGCACAAGCAGTGAATGCTGGCTTGGCCTTGTCATGAGATTTTACTTCTAGCAAAAAAAACAGCTTGTAACTGAGGAATGGTTTTTCATGAATTACCCCCATATTTTATGATGATGATGATCCAAACTAAACATCAAGCAAACAAACAACAAAACAATAACCAAACCACAACAGAATATCGATTAAAAAAAAAAGGGCTAGTATCAGTCTGAACATTGATTTTTCTCTCACTATCTGATACTCACTTCCAAGGTTCCATATGTTAAACAGCATCCAATTTGCATTATCACTCTGGTTTACCCCAGCATCTTATATCATTTAGTACATACCATGGAGGTCTACAGCTTTAAGAGATTTGATGGAAGAAGCAAATACTTTTGAGTGACAATGCATCATCTTAAGAAATATTAAAAACAGAATTTTTCTATAATATTAATTCAGCAATATACTTCATAGAATATACACACATCAAATAACTCCTGAGTTGTAACTTCTTGATGGAGAGACAGGATAGATCTACAAATCTGTAAGAGAA
The DNA here is from genome assembly GCF_019238085.1 of Lagopus leucura. Lineage (NCBI taxonomy): Eukaryota > Metazoa > Chordata > Aves > Galliformes > Phasianidae > Lagopus > Lagopus leucura. The sequence goes on from NW_024962263.1 coordinate 25,531,104, forward strand.
TGTCCTTGAGTTTTGGGTTTAGGTTCTCTACAATTACTTGGCACATCACATTCATAATAAATAAATAAAACAGAATCAAGCAGGAAAGTGCTGTTCTGCATTCACTTAGAAACATGTGCTTTACAGAGTTGTCTTGGAGAAAAACATGAGATAAAAGTATCGATCAGTTAACAAATAAATTCTCCCTTGATCCTGTAATGATCATACTACAGCTTCCATAATGATTTCATAAAGACTTTTGGAATATCTGCAGGTGAACTTTCCTTGACTAATTCAAAGTGAAGATGATAGTGTATGTATACACTATCATCTGAAATGTATTCAGATGAAAAATACATCTGAGAAACCAGGATCTGGACATGTTGCATAAGCACAAGAAAAACTAACTCCAAGGAATATTGGATTCCTTGTACCTTATTCCCTCAATCAATGTGAAGCAGTGTTGCAACAGCCATCGTACCAATATCCCACAAGTCATTGAAGTAATGTTGTACTTACAGAAGATAGTATACTCTATCTGATTTTGGTTTTGATTGCTTAAAATTTCTGAGAAAATAAAAAGCAGATATTGCCCAAATTTTGTTAGTTAGAGTAACTTTTACGAAGACATGATGTATTTTATTTCCTAGAATATTTTTTTCTACTTCTTTTGTAATTCTTAAGATGAATCTTAATATTTGTCTTTGTTTCATCTGAGATGAAATTGTTTTCTTTTGGTTTTGGGAGAAAGACAATGTTGATAACACACCAATATTTCTAGGTTCTGCTAAGTTGTGTTGTACAGAGCCAAGGCCATTTGCAGCGAAGGGCTCAAGGAGCTGGGAGAGAACAGAATTAGGACAGCTGACTTAAACTGGCCAAAGGGATATTCTGTACCATGCGACATCATGCTTATGGAGTTTTGAAGAGGGTGGGGGTTCATCTCATTCTCTTCAGCTGCTCAAGGTCTAGCAGAGCATCAGTCAGGGAATGATGAGCAATTGCTTGTTATATCCATTTATATCTATGCACAGTTATAACAAATACCCTTTCCCTTTTGTCTATCTTTGGAAATACTTTTATTTAAACCCAAAAGTTCTGCTTTTTTTTTTTTTTTTTTTTTTCCCCATCCCATTGGGAAGAGGGGGAGTGAGCGAATGACTCTGTGATGCTGAGCCACCTGACAGGTTAAACCACAACAGTATTAAGCAGGAAGCCAGAAATACCAAAACCAAGGACAATTCTGGAAAAAGATTTAATCAAAAGTTATATTTTCAGTTCTTCCCCTTCAGGAAACTGCATGATTTGATTTTCCTAGAGAAACTCACATAAACCTTCCTGTAAAGATTAAACTTTTCTGCAGTTTCCACCACAGTAAATGTGACTACATTTTGCGATATCAATAATAATTCTAGTGCCAGAACTGATCAAACTGGGATATTTTATTTCCATGAAAGTTACTTTTCATAACCAATATGTCAAACACTGTCATTAATTTGTTTGGAGGAAATATATTTCCATTGTTATAATGCAGTTCTCTTCATGATTGAGAATCTCTGTTTTGAAGTAATCTAGATAGAGCTTGTTCTGCTGCCAATGGATTTGTCTTCCATTATTATTAACATAAAAGCTTATCTGTTTATTGTATCATTTGAATATCTGCATGAATCATCCTAGCATTCAAAAGACACAAGCAAGAAGAATCACTCCTTGTTTCATTGCTGAAACTGGAAATTTTCAATTTCATAAGATTCAACAGCAAAATAGGATCAGTAATTTGTAAATCACTGTTTCCTATCTCCTGCAGCTCCTCCAACAGCATCCAGGCCTATAAATGCCATAATGCTGACAGAAACAATTAGAAGCTGTCAAAGTAGTCATTCTTTTTTTGATCTGTTGTATCCCTTGAAAGCTGCTTTTACACATAAATCAAATTTATGTGAAAACACAATTCTGTCTTGGACATATAGGCACATTTTCCAAAGCTTTAGTCATACAATATACAGATTATAAAGCTACCTAATTATTCAGTCCAATGGAAAGATTCCACTTTGGTGCAGAACTCAGCCTCAGTTTGGGATATGTCCAGGAATTCTGCATAAAAAACATTTAATGAACTAGCCATCAGTGATGCAGACAGTAGATAATTTCTGGTCCTAGGAGATCAAGGGTATTTGAGATGTTCAGTATTTTGTGGTACAAAGGAATTAATTCCAGATAATGTCAAAGGAGAATATTTAAATCTAATTATTTATTTTGCTACTACTATCATCAGCATTCTTTAGTTCTGAAATTTACAAGACTATAGCTAAATTATATCAAATGTGAGACAGAAGTAAGATTACTGAGCAGTCAAATGCATTGTTTGTGTGGTACTCCTGCTGTACCCTTTTTTTAATATGTAGTTAGAAAACTAAGTATCTAAATTTTCTATCGTTACAAACTAGTTCAATTTAGTCTTCTTGAGTTGGTGAAATTTTCTGTTCAAATTTTACATTTTCTGCAGATTTTATCTCTTCTGATAATGTTTCATCTGTAAAGATATTGATGTTGATCAAGTGATAAGGTGGATATTTACTATCAGATCTATGATTTAAACCTCAAGGGAGTTTCACAGCCTTCCTTTTCTCAGCATTTTAATGTCTTTTCCATATCTCTATCTGCAGCTGACTTAAGTTTCTTTTTCTAAATACTGCTGGAATTTACACTGATATTACATCACAGACCTCTATCTGGGGTCAGTCTTCCACTGAGACACTGTGTTCTCAAAACCATTTAAAAAATGAAAAATAAATGAGAAAAAGAAAACGGCCAGTAAAACAGTGAAAAGGACAGATGATGTGTCACAAAAATGTCTGCAGCAATTGCTTAACTGCTCTCAGAGAAGTTTTCAATATTGCAAGAGAGAGAAGAGAAAAAAAAATTAATATATATTCATATGCTCTCCTGAGTGGAACTTGAACACAGAAATCCAAATACATTCTCTTCTGAGAAACAGGGAAGAAGAAAAGTGGTTGAAAGTGTTCTAGATATTTTCTGTCTATGGCCTATGGCACAGTAATGGCCTATGCCCTTTCTGCTAGCCTGTCTTGCCCTAGTACTTAATTCTGTTCTTCCTCAATTTGCAACGTATAAACTTGCAGAAAATAAATATACCGAGGTTGTGATCTCTGGAGGGCTCCCTCTCAACGCGATGACTGTGTTGATTTAGGAACATGAAAACCGTTTCTTCCCACAACCCACATTTTTCTTTTCACTCCGTCCCTTTTCTGCATCTCCCCCATTCTTCGTGTGCAGAACTACAACTGTTGGTGCTGACAAACAATCTGTGGGCAGCAATGCCACTGCAAACACTGCAAACACTGTGCTCTAGGCATGCCCTTACAAAAACACATATATAAAAGAGGGATTATATCAAACCTGGGTGCTTTTTGTTGGATCTGCAGAGTTTAGATTGTCAGGATAGACCTGGGTTACTTTTTTGTTTAGAGAAAGAGATATTTTGGAAACAGGCTTTGTACGGTATTCATGAGTTGCATTGTAATGTTTTGCTCCTTTCTGTGTAAATACCTTTGACATTTTTGTTGTTAGATCCAGTGAGTTGAACTGTTTCACTGGAATATTTATGGAAGAATCCTATTAAAAATGCCCAGCCATCTTTTGTGCAGCTGGAGCTTCCGTAGCTGTGGTGGCTTTGTCACATTCCCAAAGACAGTGAGTGAAGATCTGAGGCCCCCACATGCAAAGCATTAGGGGGAGTCCAAATTGGGTGTAGAAAGTCAATTCTAAATGAAGTTCCATCTTTTTTCAGGAGAAGCAGTGGAGGGTCTCTTCTGTCCTGTTCTTTTGCCAGTGCTCCTATTCCTGTTTTAAATTGACAAGGAGCTCAGCTCTACAGTGCTGTTTGCTCAGTTCCATTGGTGGGATAGGGAGAGAACTGGAAAGGTTTAAATGTGAGAACTCATGTTTTGAAATAAAGACAGTTTACTAGGCAAAACAAAAGCTATTTGGACAAGAAAAAAAAAAAAAAAGTGAAATAATTCACTATTTCCTGTCAGCAGGCTGATATTCAGCTACTTTTGTAAAAGCACGACTCAGAATCCATAGCAGGTTTTTTCTTTTTCAGAAGACAAACGGCTTTACTACTAGCACCTCCCCTCCTTGTCTCTTACTTGTCCCCAAATTTTATTGCTGAGTATGACGTATGGTCATGCTTTGGCCAGCGTGGATCATTTGTCCTGGCTGTGTCCCTTCCTCGTTTCTGTTGTTCCCCCTTCTCTCTCACAGCTGGGGCAGCATGTGGAGCTTGACTCAGTGTGAACATTGCTTTGCAACAACTAAATCTTTGGTCTCTTAGCACCAATATTTTTACCAGCAAATCCAAAACACAGTATCATATGAGACTGCAAAGAAAATTAGCTACACCATAACAGTACCCCACAAGTGATATGTACCATTCCTTATAGCACTTGCAAGTGATGCATACTCTGCACTGGAAAACATTCTTGTGATGGCTCTTTGTATATGATCCAATAGGGAATAACAGCCATAATTATAAGGCCATTGTACTGTATGCATTTAAGAGAATAATAAAACAGAAATAATGAGCACCTTTACCTCACTGTGATTTAATTCTTTTATTTTTCGTTTTACACAGTACATTCCTTATCTTTTATTTTTTATTTCTTTCTCTTTTTTTTTTTTTTTTTTTTTTTTTTTAAACCAGTATTCCATCGTGGCTTCCTCTGCCTTTCTGCCTGCCCACTCCTTGTTTATATTTACATTTAGGAAAGCTTTTTTCCCCTTGCCTTTTTCTGCTGTTTTCCCTTTCTACACCAATCTCCCTACCTTTTCCCTTCCCCCTTTTCGCTTTCCCAGGACATGGGTCTGGAGGTCCTTTGCCCCCTGTTATGGAACCAGTCCAAGCCAGGCTTTACCGTGATGAGCACAATCGAAAAGAATTAGATATCCTTCTAGTGATTAACTTGCAACCAAATAAAATCTACTGATAAATGGTTTTGAAAATATATTCTGATTTCATATGTCTCCATTCTATAGATCCAATTTAATATTCCTTTGAAGATTTGAGCATTCATCATAAAGAGGCTATAATAGCTGGCTACTGGCTCCCCTCAAGATGCTCCTTTTTGTGCATGAGAAAATGAAAGCATTCAAAGTCAGAGAGCAGAGATGAAGCTGAGACTCTCCAAGATATAGTTAATTTGTTGCTTCTGTCTGTTCAAGACAAGAAAAAAGCAGTGGCAGTCATTTTTCTATCACTATCTGTTTGCACTCCGTATTTTATTGCCTTCATTTTAAGGGAATTAGTAGTCTGCTGTTGAGTGATTTTCACAGCCAAGTATCTTCTGGCAATACCTCTCCTTATTTTGTTGTGGAATGCACACCAGGTCAAATATAGTCAGTTGTATATTGAGCTGAAAACAGACTTCATTAAATATTACTCTATTACTTTTACTATATTACTTTTTTGTAATTAAGAGATATATAAGAGATATAATTACATTTGTCAGTATTTTACAGTTCTGCATTAATAAATGCTTAATATTCAGAAAGAGGAGAGGTAAAGTTTCCATTTTATGACCTACCATGCATTTCAGAACAACAAGCTAGGACTTAAGGGACCAGATTATGAAAGTATTTTCCTAATACTACAATGTACTGATTTCTTGAAGTGAATGGATCTTCTCAACTGAGTAGGTACATTTAGGAGTACAAACTATGTTAAGTAATGTCTGACTGCCCCCTTAAGTATTTTTATACAGTTAATGAAGACTATCAAGTTTGACACAAGTCTGTTCTGCGGCTGACTCTAACTTGCCAAAAGGTGACTGACTGACTGTGGCACTGTAAGATAATACATTGTGAACTCAAACTAGGCAAATTAGACTGAAAGGAGCAGTGACTGTGTGCCTCTCTTCTACCTATGTAATTTAAGCTAAGTGTAACAGTCAGTGGAAATGCAAAACCTCTGCAAATTAAAGCTGCAAAGTGACAAACAAACAAAGCAAGCAATTGCAAACTTCAAACCATTTATCATGATCTGTAATTATAATCACATATCAGTTCTTCAGGCTTGACCATAGCCTTAAGAATGAATAAGATGCCCTCTGTTCTTGATCTGCTCCACCATTTTGGTGCTGGTTCCCTCCTATACTAAAACTATTTAATCAGGAGAGGAGGAGACTCAGGGAAGACCTTATCACTTGCTACAGCCATCTGAAAGGAGGTTGTGGCAAGGTAGAAGTCAGTCTCTTTTTCCAAGGTAACAGTAATAGAATGAGAGGTGATGGCCTCAAGTCGCACCAGAGGAGCTTCAAGTTGGATATTGGGAAAAATTTCTTCTCTGAAAGAGTGGTTCTGCACTGACATAGGCTGCCTAGAGAGGTGGTGGAGTCACCATTTGTTTGAGGGAGAAGGCATTTTTGTCGAGTTCTGGAGATCTGAAAACAGTGATCTATGCATGCATATGATAACAGATTTTGACTGTAGTTTAAATGAACATGACTGTGTTAGAAGCAATGTATCCTAGAGGTATGATTGCTGAGACAGCTAGTGAGAAATTTTAAGATCACTGAACATAAAAAGAATTTATTTTTAGATATTAGATGCATGAATTGTCCTTCTTTGTCAGAACCACATGGCAAAAGTTACTTAAAGATTATTTTTATCAAGTTTCATATTAAAATTGTTTATGTGGCCATGTGTATTCTTGCTTACAAGAAGCAAAGATTTATTTTTTATTCTTTCTAAACTGATCTGATCACAAGATATTTTTGTAATTATGTGACCAGGAAGAAAGTGATTCTCAGTGTATTGCTAAAAGGTGTTACCAAACTTCAGTTTATGTGATCCTTTCTCCATGGTTTTCTCATTTGTATCAACTCAAGGAAAGATAGAACTATGTTTTGAAAGTAGGAAGACAACATTTAGAGGAACGGACTTCCTGATCGGAGGTTCATCTACCTTCTTGTTATATGGAATATCTTTGCTTCCTCTGAAAGATATAGGTGAGACCAATTTGCATGACTACCTGTGCTTTCTCTGGAAAGACTTATATTTTCAGATTGCACAAAAAAGCACCTTTCCATGGCATTCGCACCAGAAGTAAGATGTAAATGCTTGACATATGCATTTGGTAATAGATGATGTGTTCTGTCATCATGCTGGTAATAAGAATTACAATTAATAAAGTAACTATAGTCTAATTTCAAATACTATTTGACTACCCTAACTTACAACTACGCTAATTGAAATTAATTTGTGAGTTATAAAACTTTAAAACCTGTATTTTGTTCACCACTTTGAAGAAAGCACAGTTTACAAAGGGTACTTACTCTGCTATGGCAGTTTGATCCTAAATACTGAAGGCAGATGGAGTGAACAGCTATGAAGAATTTTGACAGCATCACTTTACAATTACTTGAAATCTGAGATAACAGTAACAACAAAATTAAGATATGGAACCTACCCATCCATACAAAGCTGTGTTAATTCTGTTTCTATGATGTACTCTGCTTTATCATACAGGTGTAGAAAAGTATTATTCTACCTAGAGATGTCACAAGAAAAATAGAAACCAAAACAAAACCACGGAGAGGGTCAGGCTGACAATTTCTGTATTATTTTAATACAAGACAATTATTTATTTTTGTCAGCTGATTTTATTTAAATATGCCATCCAGAATGTATGTCTGTTCTTTTCTTGAGAGTCTTTTCCCATTAACTGAAAAAAGATCCACTTGTAAAAAGAGTAACAATGATGAAATCAAATACAAAAAAAAAAAAAAAAAAAAAACCTGTGCTAAACAAAATAGCAGCAGTATATTTTCTGTTTCCATCTGCTGCTAATATATTACAAACATATATATATGCACATAGATATAACTCCTAGAAACTGTAAAAATAAGTATATATTGCACAAATTATATTTTACATAATAAATATATAATGCAACCTTGTTTCATTTCCTGAGATCTGTGAGAAGACAATGTCTGTCCCTGTTCTTGCTCTTCTCCACAGTTTCTTCCTATTATTCAAAGTGCAGACTATTTGTTCATCATCTTCTGCAATTTTTGGAGGGCATAAAAGCATTTTGTTCCTTCCCCAGGCCCAATGCTCAAAACAATACCCATGTCAATATAATACATTCATGCACCATCTTTGTTCAAATTATGATTTTTATTTTTTTTTTTTCAAGGAAGAAACATTATTTTACAGCTTTGAAAGGGACTCAGTTTCACAGTGACCAGTGCTGGGGATCAGGGTCATCCTGAAGTTGCATATACAGGGCAATTTAGATCTTGTCCTGTTTCCAGACTTTGGAGTGAGTGAAAAACACAAAGAATTTCTACATTCTTTTCAGAGATTTATACTTTTCTTTCTTGCTATTCTGAGGGTACACTGAGGACTGCCTTTAACCACTGAAAGGAAATTAACAGAATGTTTACTTATGGACATGAATATAACTACAGAAATGTAAAAGGCTGCAGGTGTACTTCAAATATCTGTCATTAACTTGATTAAAAAATAGTTTTTAGGTAGTTATATATTACAGTTTTTAGCCACTTTCATGTGTCATGGAGTTAACTAGATCAACCTATGCCCATGACAGGGGGGCAGTAGTGGGCCCAGGGCCCACTCCTGTCCCCACAAAATGGGAAGGAAAAAGGAAAAGGGGTAGGGAGATCGAAGCTGGGCTCAAAGAAGGAAGAAGAAACAGCGGCAGTGACCTATGGAAGAAAACTTATTTTACCAACTATGATATAAGAATGCAAGATAACACAATATAATACAATATAATTGAAATTGAGACTAATAAATAAAATAGGAGAGATAGAGAGAGAGAGAGAGAAAGTTCCTGAAAAGCTTGGTACGGCTAGGAAAGCACACTCCAACACAACCAGGAACGGCCAGATCCCATGACTTCTGCAACGTGCAAGGACAGGTACTCGGAGCACTTTAACTCCCAGTGCAATGCATGATGTCATGATGTGGAATACCGAAAACTAAAAATCACAAAACCATGACTTCATGCTGGTGTGGAGGAAAACATATACATAGCTACACATGAATATTTATATACAAACACACGTCGTTAGTGCGCTAGATACACAGTAGGATAAATAAAACATAATTGCACACTATATCAAAAAACATTTTCACTTGGCTATTTTTCATAAGAATAAGAAAAGAAAGTCAAGCTGGCATAAATAGTCCAAGATTATGCATCATTACTAATGCATCCTATGCCAATTACACTCACTAAGAGAACAAAAGAGTTGAGAAACACTTTTACATTTATTCCGAGGTGTTGTAGAGCTTTTTTTGTGCTATCAAGAGTTTGTCTTTCCATAAATTTTGCTACAAAGCTAACATTTGAGTACTGCAAATGTTTATTTCCTAAATGTTTGTTGAGTCTTGGTGAATGACTTTCAAAAATGTATAAATATAAGCACAAGAATTCATTATAAATTGCACAATGGTAATTGTGCCTGGCAAATTATTATATTAACTTTATTTTCCATGCTGCTTCTTTGAAATATAGTCAATACATTCTTTAATTAAAGACTTTCAAGGGAGAGTTCAAGTTTTATCTGTTGCTTCAGACTCTGACTAAGGAAAAAAAAAAAAGAGATAAAAGGATCTGCTTGAATTATTTTCCTATCGTGCTGAAATTTGTTTTATAAAAACTACAGTGTAGTATTATTAGAATAACATTGTTCACTTTTATATAAGTAAAAAGAATTCTATTATGTTAGATTTTATCTCATCTAGCAGAATTTTTCTTTCATCTAAAATTCCATTTGGAGTTTTGTTCTCATGTGACTGGATACTGTTTAAATGAAATCTTTTTCTTTGTTATTATTTCTGTTTTCCTAAATTTACACAAAAAATACATCTTATTCATTGCTATGATCGTAGACTTTGACCATTCATCTTTTTTTTTTAATGTGTTTGTATGTGCCATCAATTCTTGTGACTGGTTCTTCTTCTTTCAGCTCATATACTTTTGAATTAATATTCAAATTCTCAGACCATTTGTAAGCATGCAATAAAATATTTCAGTCATATAAATATATTTATATACACCTCTCAAAACTTTGCATTCTTTTCAAGACCATCTAGGGAGGTCTCTTTAAAACTTTCAAAGAATCATAGAATCACCAAGCTTGGAAAAGACCTCCAAGATCATTCAGTTCAACTGTTTACCTATCACTAATATTTTCCACTAAACTGTGTCCCTCAGTACAACATCTAAATGTTTCTTGAACACCTCCATGGATGGTGATTCCATCACATCCCTGGGCAGCCTGTTCCCACTTCTGCATAATGATTCAGAACTGTATAAAAAAAATTTCAGCCAATTTTGTAATTTCATGAATAAGTATCAAAACAGGGAACTCCCAGGCAGAGTCTAGTGGGGCTCTACAAAGATGGTGAGGGTCCTGGAGCACCTTGTTTATGAGGAAAGGCTGAGAGAGCTGGGACTGTTTAGCCTAGGAAGGAGGAGGCTGAAGGGAGATCTCGGCAAAACTTCTAAGTATATAAAGGGCTGGTATCAAAGAGAATTGGGTCAGGCCCTTTACAGTTGTGCCCAGCAACAGGATAAGGGGTGATAAGCACAAACTGGAACACAAGAAATTCCATACAAGCATGAGAAAAAACTTATTTACATTGAGAGTGATTGAACACTAGAACCAGCTGCCTAGAGAAAGTGTGGAGATTCCTACTCTGGAGATAACCAAAACCCACCTGGATGCTTTCCTTTGCAACCCACTGTAGGGAACTACAATATAGTTTCTCTAAATCTATTCCTCCCTGAAATGCCCCTTCTCGGTGCCAGCAGAGATTAATTCTCTCAGTGATCTCTACAAGTTCTCTGTACATCTATTTCTTGAATTAGGAAAGCCACCTCTTCTTTCCAAAAGTTTTCTAGCACTTCTGTGAAGCTTAATAAAGTTAACTCTGCCAGGCCAATCTTCCTCAAATGGTATGTGCTTAGTACGGCTTTGCAAAGAAGGGCATTTTAAATACAGCTTCTGCTGAGCTAAAGCATGTCAGCTGTGACAAGTAGAGGTCATTTGAAGCTGAACTGGAAAAGGGCTCCTTGGAATGCCCTTACTAGTCTGCAGACAGTGTGTGGGATTGTTCCTGTGTGGTTAGCAGACACATGCACCCACAGTCTCTCTCTGGTCTATTTATTTTTCCCTGCTAGTTCTTTCTAGTTTGACTTTAAGTAATTTTTGAATTTCTACAGTCTCTTATTTTATATTGAGAATAATATTTCATACTTTATATAATCAACCAAATTGTGTCTCTGACGTTTTACTGCTAGACGTGTATTTTTTCCTCTAGCTTTGAAGTTCTGAAGATGCAGTGGAATTATCTAATCCCTGAGCAGTGAATGTGATTTGTAGAGGAGCTTTTTCCAGGAAGCTTTCTCTCCTCTCCCTCAGATTACGGCATCTTTCTATATGGCATTGTATACTGGATTAGTTGTGTTGACCAAAGTTCATACTTCAGTCCAAGGATGGTGCATGTTTCCTCAAGACTGCACAAAACTGCTGTTAAAGAACAGTGTTTATTATTTAGTTAAAAGTCCCAAGATATTTCTATATAATTATAATTTTCAGGACACATTTTCTAAACAAATATTGTGGAAGAAATACGGTGTGCCACATCTTGCTCACACAACCCTTAAAAGAGTCAGTTCAGGCAAATTCATAAGATTAAGCAGATTTCTTCTCACCTATGTATCCATTAATAGCCTGGCAAAGTTTATTCCAGAGACTGACAGAGATGATATCACTCTGTCCAGAATTATCTCATCCTTTTATATTTTTCTCTCCTTATTCTTATTTACAGCATGGATTGCAAATAATGGTATGAAAATCTTTCAGAGTTCTGTAAAATTAGAAGATGGAAAACCAGTAAAAAATAAATTTCTTGCAGAATATTAACCTCACAATATTCAGAATGCCTGTAAGTAAGATGAACAAATAATTTACAACAAGTAATTGAGTGGCTGAATTTTATACAGTTCTGGAGATGAACTCAGAACTCTAGAATATGCTCAGTGGCATGTATTATTCACTGAGTAATTTGCAAAACATTTTTTTATTGCAGAGAACACTCAAATCAAACTGCAGTCATTACTACTCTGTGCAATTAAGACTGCTTAAATTTATATTGCATACGTCACAAAAAGTGTTTGTAGCATTTTACTGCAATATTTCCAGTTCACAGTCTCGAGTGGCTAAAAGAAGTCTTCTTGGTAAAAGAAAAGTAATTCAGAAGAATAAATTTGGTATTGTCCAAACCATTAAAGGCATCATGGTTAGATTATCTAAGCATACTAATATTACAACATTTGCAAGTAAGCTTGATTGTACAGTTGTGCAAGGTGTTCATTACTTCTGGAATTGTGCAAAGCTGTGTCTTCTTATCTGTCATATGATAAGAAGAATTAACATTATTAATCCAAATCCAGGTAATCTTCAGTGAAGGCCTAACTTCTCCAAACGTTTTATAAATTAATATTTGCTGGAGTGCTGCAAGACATTTTTAAGTGTGATCTAAATAGTTAAATAAAAATGTTTGAAAAGTTCTGGGGTTTTGTTTGTTTGTTTGTTTTGGTTTTTTGTTTGTTTGTTTGTTTGTTTTTTCCATCTAATTGTCTTCCTAAAACATTTGTTCCTGATAAACTGTATGGAAATGTAGAGAGAACATGTTTGGTATATTACTGGTCTTATCTCTTTCTTACTATGTACTAAGTCAGTGTTAGAACCTATTTTAAGAATATTGTGCAAGAAACATAGCTTTCTATTAGTTTTGTCAGTGTCCAGCATGCATCATCACCTGACTGGCAAAACCTTACTCTCTAATGAAGGCTTTTCACTTAAATGACGAAACTGAATTCCCTTTACTGGGAATAATAATTTGCTTCTAAGTCAAATCAGGAGAAGTTATCATATAGCAGTGGGGAGATGGAATATTTTTTAATCTATTTAATATAGAAAGATTAGTTTAAAGGTTAGTTTTGCCCTGTAGACCAAGCAGTGCAAGATGTGACAAGGAAAAGCTCCATCAGATCCCAGTAAGTGGTGGAAGTAACCGAAAGAGGGATGCTAGCATGCTAGGGAAATTTATATTTTTAACTATTCAGGCTTTTTTTTTTTTTTTTTTTTTCTGTCTTGCGCTGGCTTCTGTTCTTTCCAGGCCTCTCCTATTTCTTCTTCTGTTACCTACTTTTTGCTCTTTTTATACTCTTTTCCTGCAATTATACTCATCTTTCTCCTGCCTCCATCTTCTTCCATACAATATTTGTCTATCTACTTCTTCTCTAACTCCTTTTCTTCTTTCTTAGTGGTACACTATAATTAAAATATTCTGTCACCAAAAATCTGCATTGTGCTCCCAAAGATGTAGCATCTCTTCCCTAACGTTGCACTGTTCTCAAGCTTGACAGCAAACTCTATGAGATATTAGTTGTCTATTGCTAAATAAGTACACTGTCTAACACAGGGGAGGTGCTGTCATAATAAACCTGATTAATAGTTCTGCTACAGCAATAAATTGGCTCTGTATTTACTAAGATATATGTGAGAGACAGAAAGGCATAGCAGGTGGCTGAGGAGTTATACTGGAAAACTGAATGAGGAGAGGACATCCTGGGGGAAAGAAAAAAAAAAACGCAAAAGTTTAAAAACGTTGAAAGTCTGAGGTTACTGTCATTTGCTTTTGCTATAAAATATTTGAAAATCATTTTGCCTAGAACAGATTATAGGTAGGATACAGAAACATAAATAAATCCTAGGTAAAAAATGAATTTGACCTCAAATTACGTCTGAATTTACTACTTTTGAATTGCTACCTGGTCTTGTGCAAAGCATTTAAGACTGTCTTGCATGACATTCTCATCTCCAAATTGGAGATACATGGAGTTGATGAACAGATACTTGGTGGATAAGGAATTTACTGGATAGTTGCATTCAAAGTGTTGGGGTTGTTGGCTCCATGTCTAGGTGTAGACCTGTGAAGAGTGGTACTCCACATCTGTATGAAGAATGGCACAATTTGATATCTTTTTCAGTGGGGATGTTGTTGGACCAAAAGCTCATTATGTGTCAGCAGTGTGTGCAGTCCAGAAAAACAATCTAGTATTAGGCTATTAGATGGCATCAAAAGAAGTGTGGTTGAAGAAACAAATTGGAGGAGATGATCTGGACCTCTACTCCACTTTCATAAAAGACCACCCAGAAAGTGGCATAAGTAACAAAAAGAGAGATGCTAGCGTGGTAGGAGCCTCCAGCATAAGACAGGACTATATTACACTGGGCTAAGAGGAAGACCACAAAGGTGATCAGAGATCTGGAGCACATCTAATAAGAAATGCTGAATGAGTTGAGCCAAGACAGCCTTGAGAAAAGAAGGCATGGACACACTATAGCAACATTCCAATATTTATCACAGAGTGTAGTGACAGGAAAGCAGTAATAGTACAGTAGATATAGATTAGGTATAAAGAAAACGATCTTTTCTGAGAGTGTGGTATAACACTGGAACAGTGCCATGGTTTCTGGTGGGGTAAAGTTAATTTCTTCATCAGTTTAAACTGACAGCCACACAACCAGGAGGATCAGGGAACAAGACAGAAGAACCCTCCACTACCTCTATTAAGAAGTAGATGGAATGTAACCTAGAATGGACTTTCTACACCCAATTTAGACTCCCCCTAATACTTTGCATGTGGGGGCCTCAGATCTTCACTCACTGTCTTTGGGAATGTGACAAAGCCACCACAGCTACGGAAGCTCCAGCTGCACAAAAGATGGCTGGGCATTTTTAATAGGATTCTTCCATAAATATTCCAGTGAAACAGTTCAACTCACTGGATCTAACAAAAAAAATGTCAAAGGTATTTACACAGAAAGGAGCAAAACATTACAATGCAACTCATGAATACCGTACAAAGCCTGTTTCCAAAATATCTCTTTCTCTAAACAAAAAAGTAACCCAGGTCTATCCTGATAATCTAAACTCTGCAGATCCAACAAAAAGCACCCAAGTTTGATATAATCCCTCTTTTATATATGTGTTTTTGTAAGGGCATGCCTAGAGCACAGTGTTTGCAGTGTTTGCAGTGGCATTGCTGCCCACAGATTGTTTGTCAGCACCAACAGTTGTAGTTCTGCACACGAAGAATGGGGGAGATGCAGAAAAGGGACGGAGTGAAAAGAAAAATGTGGGTTGTGGGAAGAAACGGTTTTCATGTTCCTAAATCAGCACAGTCATCGCGTTGAGAGGGAGCCCTCCAGAGATCACAACCTCGGTATATTTATTTTCTGCAAGTTTATACGTTGCAAATTGAGGAAGAACAGAATTAAGTACTAGGGCAAGACAGGCTAGCAGAAAGGGCATAGGCCATTACTGTGCCATAGGCCATAGACAGAAAATATCTAGAACACTTTCAACCACTTTTCTTCTTCCCTGTTTCTCAGAAGAGAATGTATTTGGATTTCTGTGTTCAAGTTCCACTCAGGAGAGCATATGAATATATATTAATTTTTTTTTCTCTTCTCTCTCTTGCAATATTGAAAACTTCTCTGAGAGCAGTTAAGCAATTGCTGCAGACATTTTTGTGACACATCATCTGTCCTTTTCACTGTTTTACTGACCGTTTTCTTTTTCTCGTTTATTTTTCATTTTTTAAATGGCTTTGAGAACACAGTGTCTCAGTGGAAGACTGACCCCAGATAGAGGTCTGTGATGTAATATCAGTGTAAATTCCAGCAGTATTTAGAGAAGAGATTGTTCTTTTTTTTCTTTTTTTTTTTTTCCCAGAGAAAAAATCTGAAGGTGGAAATAGATGTGAATTGCATAGCATTATATAAGGAGTTACATTTGCATATATGTTTTTTACTTAATGGCATGACTTAACGTGCAAGAGATAATAACTTAAAAAATTAAATTGTAAGAAGATGCACAATGAGCTGATCTGTCTGGAGCTATACATAATTTTTATTATTATTCTTTCCTTAGATTCTTTTTTTTTTTTTTTTTATGTTTTAAAATGTGTTATGTTTTAATAATTTCAAAAAAAATGGCATAAGATTAGAATAGTTATGATACCTAAAATAGAAGCAAATTTTTGCTGTTTCAAATTTGTACACATTTTTGAGACCATGAAGAACTTTACATCCAGGGAAAAAAAAAAAAAAAAAAAAAAAAAAAAAGATCCTGCTCCCTTCAGGTAAATTTAGTGTATTTTTGATAGAAAACAGGAAAAATGAGTTATTTAACTTATTCAAAGTTCATGGAAGTTCGGTCAATAAATTTTGTCTTTTATTTGCATTGTAAGAGTTATTTCTCTCAACATCCCTCCTGTCCCCAAAGTTCTCCCCTTGCTCCTCTCACATTCACTTTCTTTCCTTTATTTAGATTTTCTCAGTGAAATGCTTATTGTCATATCCTAAAGTGCATAGGCTGGTCTACAAAATGGACCCCAAAAAGGGACTATGTAGTGACTATCATCAGTGATTCAGCAGCAAATGATTGTTTGTATTCCAGGCTTTAGTGCCTTGAAACATTGTTCAGCAGCTTTTGAATATCTTTTATTAAAAGTAGCAATTTTGCACTCTTTTCCACTTTGGCTTATCATTATTTTTTAGTTATTTGTCTCTAACATTTTCCTGAGAATCATCCTTTGTCTGAGTTTTGTTGTCATCACTGACTTTTTACTTTGTCGTTAAAGCTACTGTTCAAGACAGCAATCCCTCACTGTAGAGCGAGAGACTGTAAAGTCAATATGTTTTGTGATCAGTAATGTATTCTCATTACAAAACTGAAAGAATCAGAGTTTGAAGTTTTGATTTTCTACTAACTCCTGTCCTCCAGTAAGTTTTCTTAGAGGAACAGACCATATGGCATCAAGTAAAATTTAATTTCTATCTACTTACTGAACAATGCAAAAGGAACAGTAAATTTTATTGTAATTTCTGAGAGCCTACTGGTAAGGAAGTTATTATGCAAAATTGTCTGAAGGTAATTTGAAGTCCTTACAGGGGGTCTATCTGCAGTCTTAATTTGAGAAGTGAGATTTTCTATATCAGTTTACTACCTTTTGAAACATCTTCTGATAAAACAAAATGGTTTGCACAAAGAATAAGTTGTAATATATGTAGGTCACTTGGAAATTAATACCTCCTATTTATTTCCATGGAAACTACAACAGATACAAGGAGCACAATAACATTATTTGATTGAGACACTCTTCATTTCATGGACTGACAACTGTGCATGTCAGTCCAGAGTGTGGCTTGTCTTTCATACTGCTATCACCAGTGCAGAAACACACCACCTCACTGTATTCACATCCACTGGTTGGCCTCCATCAATTTTCAACCATTGTTGAATATCAGTGGGACCATTTTTTCCACATGGAGGAATTCAGTGACACATTTTTACTTCATATTCACTTCTATGTCAGACACCATTTTGTCAGTCTGCCCCTCTGCTGCCATCTGTCACATGGAAACAAAATGTAATGGAATATTGGCTGGAAGGTTCAACATCTACTGCCATAGTGCCAACATCTGCTTCTGATGTCATGGGCCAACTTAATAACAAGTGGTTTATAAATACACACCCAAAGAAACATGTTTCCAGGTGGTTTTCACAGATGCCTGAGTGCATCTGGAGAGTCTTTCCATTTTTCTTTCTTTTTTTGTACTCAGTCTCATCAATTTCCATATATGTCTAGGTGGATTTATTGAGGAGGATTCTTGGCATTCTGGTTTTAGACAGTGGAAATAATTTAATATTCAATTTCAAACAGATAGACATTGACATGAATATTGATCATTTTTCCCTTTAAAAATGCTTATTAAGCTATTACCCAAAGAAGAAAATGACCTACTTTCTGTGAGTGCCTCCAAATGGAGCCGTATCCTGTGGCTGAATATTTCAGGGAGCTGCTATAACTTTGCTAAGGATGACATGCGTTAGTAGTGCTATAGTAACACCTGGCCTTGGTCAGATTGGACTGAAGACCTTTGTTCTCATTCCCATAGGGGTATCCTGAATGTACAATAGCATGTATACGAGGACATGCCTGTTCCTTCTCATCATGCACATATTCTTTACACTACTTTTTTTTCTGTCTGCCCTTAGCCATAAGAGAATACTGTTGATTGTATTTCTGAAGTCATGTTCAAGCTCAAGTGCCACAATAAGATGATGATCTATCTGATTTTCTCCATTTAGTTTGTTATGCCCCTACAGAACACTTAGGTGCCAGGAGAATGCTCGATGCAGAGCATTTAAGCGGAGGCGTCCAAAGTAGGCAATGTGAATACTTCCTCTACTCAGCTCTCCATTTTTAAAATAAGATTCACTTCCTCAGCATTTTGAGGAATGCAGTTCTCAGGCATAGCAAAGAATATTTGATTTTTCCTTTTTGCTCACCTCTTTGGTGGTAGCAGATTGTCTTCTGAATTTTTTATTTATTTTGTGTTTGTGTGTGCACAAAACTTCAAAGTTCCAATAACAGAGCAAGGAGCAGCTGCAGACAGTTAAAAGTAAGTTAACAAAATTATTCAACTTTGAAAACAATACTATTTATTGAATAGAGTAAAACTGCATTCTAATTTTTCTGCCATTGTTAAAATGACAGTGTTAAAGTTCTAGCTAGAAAGCAGGGAATACTGGAAAGAATGAAAAACAAACACAATGTTGGGCAAATTGCCAGGTAGAAAGATACAATTTTAATTACTTAAAGTCTCATTCTTTTAAAAAAGTAAATTCAAAGATATTAAATCAATCTCCTTTCTCTATATGTGTGTATTTACCTCACTGAAAGGTCTTTTTCAAATTTGCTCATTCTTTATTGAAATAACTTTTGTCCATACGTGTCTACATGCCATGAAATATAATAAGCAAAGCTTGGATTTTTTTGTTGTTGTTCTTTTCCAAGGAATTGATTTTTTCCCCTTTTGCAATATGCAATAATGAAAGTAATTTTGGTTACAGTAACTCGTATATACTCTCCTCTCATGGGTTCAGATATTAAATATTGATATATGCATAGTGAGAGTTCAAATCAAGAACTAATATACTGTCTCATTAACTGATTTTTTTTTTATTTTTTTTCTAATTTTAGGTCAATACAGTTAATGCAAGACTTAAATTACCATGGTAAATCAGAATATGACAAAGGACTAAAACATTTTCTTCTCAAAACTGATACTTCAGAAGAACTTTCCCTAAAGCATACTTAGTGACAAAAATGACCATTTCTCTATTAAGCTGACAGTAGATTACAAAGTCCAATTATGAAAATGTGATTTTTTTTTTTTAAATTCTGTTTAAGTGACAAAGAAACCTCTGAAGAATAATTTACACATTAAAACAAAGGACTTAAGGAAATTGCCTGGCATTAATTAGAAAAAGATCAGTCAATGATGAAAACGAAAATACTTTTACAAGAAAAAAATATTAATCATTTTTTCTCACTGGAATAAGAGTAGTCCTATTCTCACAAACTTTATTTATTCTTTGTAGTGATACTTACCAAGACCCTGGGAAGTCAAAGCTGAAGTGATTTTTTTTTTTTTTTTTTTTTTTTTTAATTAGCTTGTACAATACAAAATAAATTCAAAGCAAAGTTATAAAGCTTTCCCAGGAAAAAGAACATTTTAGACATTATAAAATGTATCAAAATTCCAGAGGTCTCTCTGGATTTTTCATAGTTTTTAGTGACCATCATATGTCACAATTAACGAGCTTATATGGGAAATATTCCCTCCAAAAATCTCACTTTGTTTGCTTGCTGATTATAAGTAAAATATAAGAGTTGGTATTAATTTTAAACCTTTGCAGTTAGCATAGAAGAATTTAAAGTATATACTATTTATTTTATTTTTTTTTTTAGTATATGTAAACTTTCCAACGTAACAGTCTGACAGGTAGGTTCTCCATTGTCTTCCCAGCTGTTGCTCCTTTTTCATGTGCTTTGAACAATACTCATAATAGGAACATTATCTTTCTTCTTGTGCATGTTAATGTTGACTGCTCACTTCTTGTAGTGTCCTGAAGTGTTTTGGGGTAAGACTGGGAGTAAGATTTATTTGTTTTTGGTTTCGTAATCCAAGTTTTAACACTGCAGTGATGCTTGTAAAGCTGCAGAACTTGAAGCTGTCATAACTGCATGGCACCTCTCACCACTTGTTATGCTCAGGATGCTTTCTATAAGAGGAAACTATGACTGACAGAGTGATCTATTACCAAAAAAAAGATACTCTTAAACTATATATGTTTCAAGTTTGTTAATATGTTTCTATTTTTCCCATGCCACAATGAAGTTGTAAATAAAACATACTTTGTATTTTATAATTTTACATTTTGACTTTTGAAGAAGTGGATGAGTTTTCATTTTTCTTCCTTTCCTCCTCCCAAGACTCTAATTTGGTAAGACTGTATTTCCCAGTGGATAGATAAATAGTTAGTTACCATCCATCATGGTTACAGTGCAGCACCAGCGTCAGCCAGAAGTGATATGAAGTGGAAAATATTTATCTAAATCAGAAGGAAATACTGGTCTTATCTTAATATTTGCCAGAATTATTTCCTAAATAATAGTATTAAAATAAATAATATTTAAAATATTAAAAATATATTTGTCAGACACTGATATTTAAGAAAAAATAAATTTACTTCTTTATTGACTTGCATCTGCAAACCACAGATCAGACAGCCATTAACAAGCAATGTTTTGTTAATGATTGTTATTTTACTGAGGAGGATTAAATGATTTATACTATTCCCTAAAACCAGTAAAGGTACATTTAATCAGATTAACCTAATACTTCTCACTGAATGCTATTAGCTTTCTACTACTGGCATGTTTGTTTTCAAAATTGCAGGCTACTGCAATACAACCTTTCATTTAGCTTTTCATGTGAATGAAAATGAAACTCGTATCTGTGATTATACAATTCTATTTTAGCATTACACAATGAAATTGTCCCTAGAGTGGTATAAACTCTGAAACACAAACCCATCTATGAGGTCTTCCAGAGAAATCCAGAAAGAACCCAGTAACCATATATGCTTTGTTAGATCTCTAATATATTCGAGGAAGATTGCAACTTGAATAGAGTGCCATCGTGTATCTGTTTTTAAATGTATTTAAGCATATTTCCCATTAAAAAAAATAATAATTTCTCAAGAGTATGAATGAGTGAAAATCACATTGATATGATGCAAGACCTGGAGTATTCCAGATAAAAGAATGTCTGTCACTAGCACATCTTCTGCATCTGTCTGTACCTCGACTTTATGACTGGAACAAGTGGTTCAGACCTAAATCTTCTAAAAAACATCTGCTGTTTAGAAGACCATACAGAGATGCAGCCAGCAGTCTCAGAGCTCTGTGTGTGACTATTCTCCCTCTCTTCTTTATGGAGCTGCATTTGAAGTATCAGAGGGCAAATATAGGAAGTGGTGAGTGGCAGAGGACCCCTCAGCTGTGCCATTATGGCTTTCATCATCCAGGGATCATACTTTAAGCCTCTAATATGGAAATGGACATTTAGGAGATGGCAGATGTTGCTTGTGTTTATTTTTTTCTGTGTTGACAGCAGCAGAAACAAGAGAGTTTTCTTGCCTCCAGAACTAGCCTGAAGTTAAAAACCTGTATTATCCTACTTCCCACCGTATCTTTTACCATTGTCTATATCTATTCTTGCCTTGGGAGATTTGCAAGCATTAATGGATCTTCTAAGAGTAATTACATCAGGCTGTCCAATATCCTGAATGAAGGAATATAACAGCCTCAGTTATTCTCAGGAAGAAAAAAATAGAACATATTATCTTCATTTTCTAAAGAATTGATTCAGGAAAGGAAAAAAAAAATCTGCCAGAGTCCTTATGTGAGGACCAGGAATAGGACTTCTCAGAAGGTTTTGCTTGGTTCTTTCTCGGTTGCACATACTGCCAAATCAAATGGATACAAAGAACTCATTAGTCCTTGCAATTAATCCCTTTTTGCTTTCCTGCCCAAGAGGCAGCTCTTTGGATCTCTTTTGGATGTGGCCATAATCCTCAGGCCCACATTCAATAGTTAAGTGTTGCAGTACTTTATATGTAAGGCTTTCAGCATTCAAAATTAGCTTGTCCCTCCAGCAGTCCTACTAGATAGAATCCCAAGCCACAGACTCTCAGCCTTGATGTGTTCCACTGGGGTAGAAATTACATGCTGACTGTTCACTGCTTTCAGATTCTTTTTGAGCTGATTGATCAAGGGTACAGGGCCAGGTTCAACTGTGGCTGTACATCGCTTTGATATAAGAGAACCAGTGGCAACATACAAAAAATGAGCTTGTTCTTGAAGTACAAGGATGACTTTATTTGTTTGTTTGTTTGTTCAGGCATAACTTTTCTGAGGATATGATATTAAAATACTCGTTAGGGAGACACATGATCAAAGCTGTTTCTGTATTGTCCTTGAGGGTTTCTCTTCTTTCTATTCCCAAAGTAATTCAGAAAATGCATTGCAACCTTATTATCCTGGACCCTACAATCACAAGTCTCAGACAGCTGAAATCTCATCTAATCAGCTGCTGTCTCTGCAACTCCTGATGCTGTTTGCTTTTTGTAGTAATTATAGAATCATAGAATGACTTGGCTTGGAAGGAACCTCAAGGATCACCAAGTTCTGAAGTATATATAATGTGCTTTCATAATATTTATTTTTAGGAAGATTATGTAAAATGATCACAAGCTATATTTGAATAATATAAACTTGTGTGAAAAATGACCTTGGTTGGGCTATGTACAGACATAGTAAAATAGAGCTTCAGTAAGGGATGAACACTGAGTGGTTGTACACATCTTGTCCACATGGACTCAGTATTATCATATGATAAGACAGGAATAGGAATGTAACCTCTGTTCATGACTTGAACTTCTCAAACTGTTTGATATAGAATGATAGAATGGTAAGGTTGGAAGGGACCTCTGGAGATCATCTAGTCCACTCCCAGCTGAAGTAGGTTCCCTGGAGTAGGTTACATAAGGAAGTGTCCAGGCAGATTTTGAATATCTCCAGAGAAAGACACTTCACAACCTCTCTGGCAGCCTGTTCCAGTGCTTTGTAACCCTGAAAGTAAAGAAAATATTTTCATATTTGTATGGAACTTCCTATGTTTGAGTTTGTGTCTATTGTCCCCTGTTCTGTTGCTGGGTGACAGATTCTGATACCATTCTCTTGACATCTGCCCCTTAGATATTTAGATGTGTTGATAAGATCCCCTCTTGGTCTTCTCCATGATGAAAAGTCCAAGGGGATATATGCCCCTGAATAGAATAGAATAGAATAGAATAGAATAGAATAGAATAGAATAGAA